>NW_022170250.1:2339418-2339974 GCF_008802855.1 Photinus pyralis
AGATCGGTGACGGAATACAAACCGGAACACCAATCTTCATCTAAGGTTTCGATGTTCATGTTGGTCAGGTGTAAAGTGGTTACCCCCGAGAAGCCTTTGAAGGTATCGAGTTCGAGTTTGGGGGTGCTGTTGCGATTGCAGGTGAAAAACTCGACCTTGCCCAAGTTGTGGAAGACTTCGGGGCCGAAGATGGAAATTTCGTTGTTTTCCAATAGCAAGACCTTGATCTTGCGAGTGGCATCGAAGGTGTAGCTGTCGATTTCTTGAAGCTTGTTGTTGTTGACGCTGAGGTGGTCCAGACGCGGCAGGCCGATGAAGCTGTCCTTTTCCAAGTTCTCTAGGTGGTTGCCGTCAAGGTTCAGCTTGATCAGGGAGTTTAACCTTTTGAACGAGGCCGGGGTGAGCTCCTTTATCGCGTTGTTGCTGATGTTGAGATGGAGAAGCATGTTCACGTAGGAGAAGGCTTCGTCGTTCCAGCCCCTAAGCTTATTAAAGCTCAGGTTGAGATCGACTAAGAACGGAAGCCCGTAAAACACCTTTGTTGGTAGGTTTTTGA
>NW_022170250.1:2340074-2396551 GCF_008802855.1 Photinus pyralis
GGCCACATCCTATAAGAAAATTTTTTTCCCCGGTCGATCTGAGACAATTTTTTTTTCGGGGCTCAAAAAAAGGCAGTGTATAACCTTCCTTTTTTACCAAAAATCGACTGCACCAACATTTCTCGGGAAAACACTTTTTCTTATTATGTTTCTGTCACATTTTGTATCGGGAGAATTCAATGTGCGACGTCCGCGTCGGCCTCCTTTTTCACTTTTATTCTCCTGATGCACCTACAATCCGATTAGAGAGCAGGAAATTTCACCTCACCAAAATTTTCAAGATATCAGGAGCCCAGAATCATAGATTTCTCTGTTGTAATTGTTGCCGAGAAGTAGAATTGTGGAAGGATTTATTGATTCAAATCAATTCTAGATTTGGAATTTGTATTTGTTTAACATAAAGAAATATCCACATGTACCGCTTAATGGTAAACGTGAACAAAAATATGTCTGGGATATGTGCGGTAACAACGTGTACATTTTCGATTTTTTTAGATAAAAAGCTAGTGGACAGTAATTTAAGTCAGTCTGAGTGTCACAGAGAGCACGAACCTTGAATTAATCTTCGTTTTAGTAGGATTTAAGCTTGCTTCAAATGATTTGACTTCAGGTGGACACAAGGTACAAGTTCAAATCTTATTTTATTCTTCGTACTAAAATTTTTAAATATTCCATTGCAACTGTGATATTCTATAAATTTTTTTTCTTAAAATGAATGTGATGCGTTTAGAAAGGGCACTACGCAGCTTGATTTAAAAAAAAATCAAAAATTGAACATTTATGTTAACTTTACGGCTTTAACTTGACTTCACTTTCATTTTATCACAACCTTGTCCCAGTTTAAATCATCTTAACAAAAATGGAAGCTCATAAATAGAAAAAAATGCTCCATAAACTCGATCATAAACCTTGCAAAGTGACAATAAATACAAAGCGAGAGGGCGATAAGATTAAAACTTGCGTCTTTCATTTTTCCCTCGTCGCCAGCCGCACGACGACTCAGCGGCCAGTTGTGCACATAAAAAAACTAATTAAGGTGTATCGATTAGGGCCCCTCTTATGCTCTCTTTTCGGATACGCGTGACGGTTTGAGTAGATTAAGTTCTTATTTGGTGTATTTACAAGGGACGGACGTGCTCTTAGTTACGTTTATTAGATTTAGGTATAATCCCGGGCGGCTTTGGTCGAGGGAAATTTTAAGCCCAACATTTGTCTTGCGCACCCCCTTAGAAAATCGCCGATGTCTTTGACGCTACGTGATGTCGCTTTTAGGGATCGCTACAACGTGCTAATTTCGTATTCACTTTAGGATTAAACTAACACTACAGCTACTCACTGCCACCTTCGGTCCGAAAATTGGAAAACTCCAACTCACCTAAAACAAAGACAAAAATTAGAGATAGGAAAGTTGTGTGTTAGGGGAATGCGATGTGAACGAGATTATTTAAACAGGAGGGGTGTAAATGGGCCATTCAGTTTACTCTCCGCTGAACAGTTTCGTTGCGTAGCGGCCATAAAATGAGATTGAATAGTTTATCTCTCGTACCTTGCCGTGTAATACTCGAAGAACGCGATGAGTACTTCTAGAGACCTCGAAAAAGCGGCCCACATCGTGCATCATGGTTCACCTCATGAGCCGAAACCGCCAAACATGTATTCGAGCACTCGCGTTTTATTCGTCAGTTAAAGCCGATCGCTCGCCCTTTACGGCCATAATCGCATTTGAGGTTAGCTTTTTAGACGCCTGTCGACGCGAGCTCGCATTAAATTAACAAAGGCGATGCGGGCTGAATGCAATAATCGTCAGATAAAAGATTCATTTGCTGCACGTAATTGACGTACCTACATCCCGCTCTGCAAACTTGACAGTTCTGACGTGAATTGTAGGAGGGAGCACTTGTAGATACGGGTTACAAGCGGCGGCGATGGAGAGAGAGAGCGTTTTTGTTAGTTAAATTAGACTTGCAGAACATTTAATTATAAAGTCATTGTTGCGAACTTCCATTTCAGTGGATTGAAATAATAATCACACATTCACAATGGTGGCTCTGTTCTATTGAGAAAAATATTCACTCAATCGTCTCGACTGGGAGGGAAAAAAACAGATTAGAGATTTGCTTACTTTTTATGGAGCCCTTTTTTACGGGTCACGACGAAAGGCTAGCATTAACGAAATATGCAGAGAGTTAGTTCGTTTCATTGGAATTTGTATCTTGGTGTTGTTTTTCTTTTTAGAAATTTTGTAAATGTGTTGTTTTTGTTTAATTTTTATATCTTGTAATTTACTCAATTTTGATAAGGTGTTAGAAGTAAGACACATCTGGTCGTTTGCGATAAGAACATTTATTATTAGGTGATAACGTGATGATAACGAAGACGCAGGTGTTTCAAAGAATTGCGCGTTTCATTTTGGGGACGTTTCGTCTTTGATTGGCGAATTATTTAAAAATCCACCGTTAGAACAGCCATCGAACATTTGCCATTTTATTTATCAAGCCAGCGTTTGTGTGTGAGTGTGAGTTAAGTGCGCCCTGTATCGCAAATCTGGTACGACCGAATTATTTGTATTATTTATCATGAAACAAAATACTAAGCAATTTGAACAATTTTTATTTTAATTGTCGACCGTCTGCGTAAGGAGTAATATGTTCAAACAAGCTTTGTAAGCTTTTCTTTCCCAAAATTTGTCTAAGGCTTAATCAAAAGTTGTGTAATAAATTCTTTGGAATTCTCGGACGTGGATCGACGCCACCCAGTCTCTCCAATTGTGAAATTTTAAGTCAATATTACAATGGTCATTTAGCAGATGGTGGACGTGTACGAGGGGTGTTTGGGTTATTGGGTCGTTGGACCGTTGAGACTCTGAGACCTTGATCCATGGATAACTTGAATCATATGGGCCTTAAGATCTTGGTACTTTGTGGCACTGAGACGTTGAGATTTGTTACGCTAATCATGACATATCGCTTTTTACCATTCATCCAATCCTGCAGAACATACGATTTTTTCTTGTTCGCCTCGTATATACTAAAAAACGTGTTACTCAACTTCCCTGAACCTTTAAGAATGATATAAATCTTCGAGCCTTAAATCCCTTGAGCCTTCGGGTCGCCACGTTTTGGAGACCGTACGCATATGAACCGTTGGGTTTTCGCGCCTTTGCACCTTTGAGCTTCAGATCTTTGGACCTTTGGCACCTCGAACTTTGGACCTAGTTATCTTGGAATTGTTGACTTCTGAGCCTTTTATATTCAGACGCCATGAGCCTTGGAGGGTTTGAACCGTCGAGTGTTAAATACTTGGATGCTGGTTCTCCGGTTTTTGGACCTTTCAGACTTTGAGCATTTGGGTCTTATAATGTTTGACATATCGGAATTTCGAGACCATTAGACAAGAAGACCAGAAGAGACGCAGACGAGGAGAAAGCAAAAAGACCAGAAGTCGAGGAAGTGAAGAGACACGAATACCAACGAGAAGACGGTGACACAAGGAGGCGAGGATGCATGTAAATGGGGAGAAGGGATTTTATGAAACCAAAGGACCGGAAAATGAGAAAACAGGGAGACGAGGAATCAAAAAGTTGAGAAGGCGAAAGAATGAAGAATCGAGGGAAAAAGAAGACGAGTAGGAAACGGGGAGGAGACTGAGGGAGAAGACAAAACGAAGACAACGAAAAGATAAATACTAAAAGAGGAGTCGATGACCTTAGGAGACGAGGAAACGAGGAGAAGCAAGCGACAAAATGAAGGGACTACAAGAAAACGGGGATACGGCGATAAAACCAGAGGACGAAAAGACGAGAAGGCGAGAAAACTATAAAACAAGAATACGGAGAAACGAGGAGACTAGGAGGAGACGATAAAGAGACATCATGGAACCAAATAAATGACTACACGAGATTTTATGAGGCGATAGGCCGAGAGGTGAAGACGCGGAGAGTTACGAAGTCGAGGGGATCAGGATACGAGAAGGGGAAGAAGAAAAGCGAAGAAAAAAACAGAAAACGATGGAACCAGGACGCAAGGAGAAGAGGGGGACTGGCTCGCGGACTCGAAAGCGCAACAAGGCGAGGGGATAAAGGAACGAGAAGACAACAAAGTAGACGATTAGACGCAGAAAAGATGTCAAGAAAGAAGAATAAGATGAAAGGACGAGAAGATGAAAACAAAAATTCAAGAAAGAGAGGAGATGTGAAAATGAGGAAACGAGGAGACAAAAAACAGCGTGGAAAGAAAATCGAAGAGACGCAGAAGGGATGAGGGAAGGAAAAGACGAAGATGGTACTAGGAGACGAAAAAAATAGAGACGAAGAGGCGAGGATCCTATGAGTAAGAAAACCAGGATACGAGAAGACTAAAAGGCGAGGAGCACGGGATTCGAGACAACCATTACCAGAGAACTGTGGGACGAAAGGAAGAGGAGGTTTAGAGGTTGCAGAAACGAGGAGACATACAAGCAATGAAACAACAAAATGAGGAGATGACGATACTAGGAGTTTAGAAGACGAGGAGAAAATGAGGAGACGAAAAGGCGAGCGAGCGTGAGATGGAGGGAGAAGACAACGGGAAGAAAAATACGTTGAGGGCCTTATGAGACGAGGAAACGAGAAGAAGTAAAGGATAAGACGTGAGGACGAGTAAAAGCGACGGGCTATAAGAAAGCGGGGCGCAAGGAGACGAAAGAAGGCGATAAAACCAGAGGACGAGAAGACGGGAAGGTGGGAACAAACAAGAAGACGTGAAAATGAAGAGACAAACAAGCGCGGAAAGAAAACCGAGCAGGCGTAGAAGGGGTGACGGAAGGAAAAGAAGAACCGGGGACCAGGAGACGAAAAAAAGTAGAGACGAAGAGGCGAGAATCCTATGAGACAAGAAAACAAGGCCACGCGAAGGAGCGAAGTGGAGAAGAGGACGAGGAGCATAGGAAGCGAGACCACCAAAGCCAGATGACGATGAGACGAAGAGACTATGAGGACATTAGGAGTCTAGGAGACCAAAAGGCGAGAAGACGTGATAACGAGGTGATAAAGAAAATAAACGAAGAAAAACGTAGCGAAGAGCCTATAGGACAAAAAAAGGACGAGGAGTGGCGAAGGGAACACAAAAAAGAGACAAAGAACGAGGAGACAAAATAATGAGGGAACGAGAACGAAACGGAACCAAGGGTCGAGGAGACGAAAAAGAGGAAATAAGAAGGCGAGAAGAGTAGACGAAAAAATGATGAAGATACAAGGAGATTAAGAAGCAAAAAGAGAGCACAAAGAGGCCATGAGACGAAGGAATGTCGAGGTGAAATAACAGGTAAAAGGGAGTACGAGAGACAAAAAGACAACGACGCCAGAAGGAGAGGGGAGGAAACGAGAAGACGATGAGCAAAAGAGGAGATGGGAAAGCGAGGAGACAAGAGGACGCCATTTTGAGATTTGACATTACGTCTTTTTTTCTCTTTACAATGTTGTATCACGAATAGTGGTTCAGTATCACATTTTCCCTAAAAATACAACTCATTTTTTATAGTGCCCTGAAAAAACAACGTTTTTTTTGTTGTGAACGAAAGATTTGACAGTTTGATCTTACTAGAGATAACTGTAAGTAATTTGAAGATTTCGTATTTTAAGTTTTATTGTGTTTATTCGAATCTAAACTACGACCCAGATAGGATTTTCACATGAGATTTTTCTATGTATGTCCAAGGTTTATTTCAGGCGTTTCGGCCATCTTGGATCTCCAACTTCTTGCCTCCGTGGAATACTCTGTTTTTTCAATGGATCTGATTCAATGGTCAGTTTAAATGCACCCCCGCCGATAAATCGATTCCTGTAAATTGAGGTCTAAATACTTCATAGCATTTTGGAACTTCACGACATCCAGGCGCCATCTTGTAGAAAGTTATATCCGATCAGATTATGTCAATTCATGTTTTCAACCGAAATTAATTAACCAAACTTTACACTATGCATTTTTGTCTATTTTTCGTATTCCTTCAAATTTACTTTGTGATCGAGTACTCATTTTCCTTTGCTTATCTTATTTCATTTCTAACTGGAGATCTTCATTTGAGAGATTTATTTAACGTAAATTTATTAGAAATTACAGTACTACTATTCTAGTTTATTTCCAAGTTTAATCTGTGTTTTCAGGTATATAGGATCATCGTCTCTTTCGTAGAGCTCTATATTATATGCTGTTAACTTCTTTTTTTTCTTAATTTGATTTTGGGCCCTACGCCGAAAACGCTGAGCACCTTTTTTGCATGTAACAAATTTGCCGTTTGACGTTTAATTAGAAATGCTTAACAACGAGGTGCGCTGTTAAACGATGGTCATAACTAATCGAGTATGCATAAAATCAATTGTCCTCATTATTTACTAATCCAATCAATCATTTTGTTGTCCATGTTGTTTTCGAACGTCACAAAAACAAACAAACAAATAATACGCGTCCTTATGAACCCAATCAGGCAATTAGTTATTTGATAATTACTTAAGCATCAAAAAAGACCCTTCAAATGCAGATTTCGGTTACGCCAAGGGTCGATTAATGAATGTACAAATTAAACAATTAATTTAATAGTTAATCTCAAGCATCGAAACACGACGAGTCAACCATCGCGGGAACGTCGATTATTCACATTAATTTATTGATCAGCAAATTTATTAATTCATAAAGCAAACCATGAATAGGCCATTTAATCGGCTAATTAAAAGTTCATCAATTATCTCAACCATGTCGAACTTGATTGGTCAATTTATAAAGGATGGAATTTGTCACCTTTTACATTACGAGCAAACATCTCGTTTGTTTAGCTCGAAACAGTGACGAAGATTAGAGCGAGCCGTAAAAATACGTTTTGTTAACGTAATTTAATGTTTTTTATTGTATCTGGTTTGTATGATAAATTTAGAACGGGTAGCTAAGAGAACATGTTTACGTGCGAGTTTAAAGTTTTATCTGGTCAGGCGTTGATAAAAATTGATTATCGGACAAGAATTAATTGATTTTTCCACAAACAATGCCACGTGCGAGATAAGCGATGCAGGTGTTTTGTCAGTTCTGGCGACGGAAAGGAATGTTGAGTGTTGTCGGGTTAATAACGATGTTGAATTGGATACGTGATGATCTATAGGTCGGATTCACATCGTGTTGTTCATTCATCACATTATTTCATCATTTCAAAAAGTAAAAGTTAATTTGATATTGTTCTATCGTCTTCTCGTTTTTTCCCTTATCTTTTTTCCTCTTTCATTTCCTCGGATCCTCGTATCCTGATCCCCTCGTCTTCTGGACTCCTCGTGTCTTCACCGCTCTCCTTACTCAATATCTCGTATAATCATTTACTAGGTTTCTTGCTTTATGTGTCTTCATTGTTTCTTGCTTGTGTCCTTCTCGTTTCTTCGTCTCCTTGTCTCTCCGTATCTTCGTCTTATAGTTTTCCCGCCTCCTCGTCTTCTCGTCCTTTGTTTTTATGTCCGTCTTGTGATCTCATCTTCTAGCCTCCCATATCTTATAGTCCGTCGATCCTACTCGTCCTCACGCCTTTTTTGTATTTTTCTTCCCATTGTCTTCAGTTTACTTTGTCCCTTCATCTCACGTCTGCTCGCCTTTTCGTCTCCTCATTTTCTTGCCTCTTCGTGTCCTAGACTCCTAGTATCGTCATCTTCTCATCTTGTTCTGTCTCTGCTTGTAGGTCTCCTCGTTTCTGCGTCCTCCTCGTCCTTTCGTCCCATAGTTATCTGGTTATGGTTGTCTCGAATTCTATGCTCCTCATCTTTTAGCCTTCTCGTGTCCAGGTTTTCTTGCTCGTAGGATCCCCGCCTCTTCGTCTCCACTTTTTTCGTCTACTAGTATTCTCTTCGTCTTTTCCTTCCATCATCCCTTCTGCGCCTCTTCGATTTTCTTTCCACGCTTTTTTGTCTCCTCGTTTCCTCATATCCTCCACATCTCCTCGCCTTCTTGAATTATTATTTATTTCTGCGTCTAATCGTCTCCTTTGTTGTCTCCTCGTTTCTTTATCCTCCTGCCTTCTCGCTTTCGAGTCCCCTTTTTCTCCTCGCGCCCTGCTTCACCGTCTTCGTTTTCTCGTTGTCTGTTTTTTTCGTCGCTCTTCTTCCTCCCCTTCTCGTATCTTGATCCCCTCGTCTTCGTGACTCCTCGTTTCTTCATCTCTCGCCCTATTGTCTCATAGCCATAGATCAAGGTCTCAGAGGCTCAACGGGCAACCGAGGGGTATATACAGAGTGAGTAGGAAACACTTTTTCTTATATACAGGGTAATAAAAACCCAAAGTTTCGAATGTCTCAATGGACTAGGGTTTCGAGACATCAGCAGGGTTTAAAATCTCTAAAATCTCAGGATCTCAAAGGCTCAATGACCTTAGTGAACCCAAATACCCAAAGGCTTAGAAATTCAGATGCTCAAAACTCAGGACTCAAACTTATCAGCTCAGAGACGTAAAGTTTCATAGAGTCAATGTCTCAGGAGGTTAGAGGCCCATAGACTAAGTACTCAAAAATTCAAAAACGCTAAGATTCGAGGGTCAGAAGGCTCAAAGTTTCAAAAATCGAAATCTCGAACGCTCAATCACGGTTTAGAGTTCGAATATTCAAAAAATTGCGAATTCTAAAGCTCAGTGTCTCAGAGGCTTAGAGACTCAAATATTCAGTAAGATTCGGACTCCCGACGGTAGAGGGCGCAAGGATCCAAACACCCAAAGACCCCAATAGTTCAGCGACTCAGAGGTACTGAGGCGTAGTTTCTGAAACTCAAGGACTTCTAAGACTCTAAAGCTCAAAGACCCAAAGGAGACTTAAAAAGTCTCAAAGGTTCGAGAGCTAAGAAGTTTATATACAGAGTGAATAGGAAACACAAAGACTCGAAGGTCTCAAGGCCCCAAAGTCTCCTAAATACCCAAAGGCTTAAAGCGTCAGGACTTAGAAATTCAGAGGCCCAAAAGCTGGATTCAAATATTCGAAGGTGCAGAAGTGTAAAAACTCGATGGCTCAAAGTGTCGAAGACTCAAGAGCTCGAAATCAACAGCTCGAACGCTCAAAAACTCATCAAGTAACCAAAAAACACAAAACCTCATGCTCAAAGATTCAAGGTCTAAAAGTCCCAAACACTTAAACACCCAACAGTTCAAGGGTTCAAACTCGAAGGCTCAAAGAAGAGAACGTGGCTCGAAACTCAAAGAATGGACCCCAAGATCCTGAAAGCTCAAGACTTTAGAGACACTGAATGAAATTCTCTTGAAGTTGTGGACGTCACCCATGAAAAAGTTCATTTTTAATTTAATTTAATTTAATTTTACGTAATTACCTAAAGAGCTATGTTGTTTTAGTTACTAATTGAAATTAATTTTACTTACGGCACCTAATTTAAGTAAAATTACATTCTTGTAAGCTTTTTTTAACGTAATTTAGCTAACCAAATAAAATAATTGACTAAACGAATGGCCGATTCAATCAAATAATTAATCAAAGAATTAATTAATATTCATTACGTGGAAAATTGGTTAATTAATTACGGTCATTAAGACAAAATTTGGATTTTCTAGTAGATTTTGAGGAGAGCACGAACCTGTTTGCGAAGGTTTTCTGAGGCTTAGAATTCGACTCCTGAGGGGGTTAACACCGCCCCCCCTTTCCCGGTCGCTGCAGTTGTTACATGTAACCAAATTATGTTTACCGGGAACATTTTAAGGAGTCCCGACACTCTAAATGAGAACGGCATCTTTGAACTCTCCGCGTTCCGCCCTCGCTATAACGCTCGGCGAAGGGATGCTTCCCTAATTTAAGCGCTCATTTCTCACCCCTACGGCTTATTTACGATTCTAGAGCGGCACGTAAACTTCGCAACATTGTATATTTGCTACAGTAAACACGTGATTTAGTTGCGTAAGGCGAACGAAGCGTCTTAGGGGTTGCGGGGATCCAAGACAATTACCACCCCCAAAAACAAACTGGGACAAAGAATTAATTAAGTAAATACGTATCGATTTGTGGAGAACGAGAGCGAGGTTTCCATCTCGTGGCGCCGAAATATTCAACCGAATTGGCCGCTGTGTTATGATCGCACTTCAAAGGAAAGGTAAAAGGGCTCATCGCAACTGAAGTGCAACACTTAAAACAAAACTGGGAGGCATTGCTTCGTTCCAAACGAGTCAAAATTGGCACGCGTAATCGTGTACAAGTTGCGAAGGGCACTACATTGAAACTTTGTGAATTTTCAAATTTAAAAGCCAATTTGACCCTTATGGTATTGAAATGATACGTGCACACATTAATGTAAGCTGGTGAAAGCATCTGGATGCGTAATAAAAGATTCGTATAAAATGAAACCAATTTACGACACGGCTGTTATGTCTAGTCAATCGTAAAACTCGACTGTAACAAATATTCATAGAGCACCGCGCTTTTATCGCAAGTTTATGACGCCTACCGCTTGCGATCACGTTTGTTCGCATTTTTCGCAAATTGAAATCGGCGGTGTCTGCTGTCAGGAATACTCAACCACGAACCATTAATGGCGTAACCCACTTTGAGGAAAAATTACCTAAATTAATTGCTCATTAAGTGCATCAGTTAACTAACAGGTTTTTCAGCTATGCTTCACTCGGAAACACATCAATTAGAGAACGACTTCAGAGTTATTAGGCACACGCTGAAACTATAGTATCAGGACTACAATGAACAATGGAAATGCCAACAACCTTCTTAGGAGTGCTGTTCTCCTAACACACGTGTTTATCAGGAAAACAAAACGAGCTCCTTTTACGTACTATGATCTACGGCCTCCTCCTTTAAGCAGCATACCAAAATTACAGAACCGAAAAGCAATGAGATGTTTGCAGTAACTACAGTCAGGACGCTTTCTTACAGATTCTGTGCTCCTGATGAGAATTTCGTAGCAGGAGCACAGACATGAAGAATTTGTCACACGCCTTTCATTCAAAAGTACTGTGATAGGATCACAGAAGAACAACGAGGTGCAATACTACTAGGTACTACTACTACGAGTACTATTAGGAGAAGATGAAGAGTTTGTTAACAGACTTTGGACCTTTCAGCGTTTTTGTGACTTTAATTCAGTATTTTTTAAGTGAGGAGAGCTTCTACTCCGAGTCGTCTGCGTATAGGTGGTAATTCTATGATACTGATACATCGTTAGTTAATAGCGGAACTGGTATTAGGAAAACATCTTGTGTGGAAGAGCACATGTCAATAAAGCTTGCAATTTCTTGTGGTTTTTTTAGTGAGACCTTTCTATCACTAGGGTGCAAAATTGGTGCTTGTCAATAGACTTATCGTTTATCTTTCTGCGACCCTAATTTGATTCCTTAAAGGGAAGTTTTACCTCTTATGTGTCTTATCCGTATACCCTTTCCGTACCCCTTAGACCCCGGTACCTTACACTGTCATAATATATTCATATACGTTGGCGGTAGAGGGGGGTGTTCTCCCTCGAAACGGGCAGCTATAAAAGCCCTTTTCAAGAATTTAAGAGCTCTCAA
This sequence comes from Photinus pyralis, assembly GCF_008802855.1. NCBI lineage: Eukaryota > Metazoa > Arthropoda > Insecta > Coleoptera > Lampyridae > Photinus > Photinus pyralis. Next base: position 2,351,583 of record NW_022170250.1, read on the forward strand.
CCTTGTTCAGATTATTCAGACTCTTCAGATTCTTCAGATTCTTCAGATTCTTCAGATTCTTCAGATTCTTCAGATTCTTCAGATTCTTCTTCTTCAGATTCTTCAGATTCTTCAGATTCTTCAGATTCTTCAGATTCTTTAGATTCTTCAGATTCTTCAGATTCTTCAGATTCATCAGATTTTTCAGATTCTTCAAATTTTTCGATTATTCAGATTCTTCCGATTCTTCAAATTCTTCAGAATCTTCCGATTCTTCAAATTCTTCAGATTCTTCAGATTCTTCAGATTCTTCAGATTCTTCAGATTCTTCAGATTCTTCAGATTCTTCAGATTCTTCAGATTCTTCAAATTCTTCAGATTTTTCAGATTTTTCACATTCTTCACATTCTTCACATTGTTCACATTGTTCACATTCTTCAGATTCTTCAGATTCTTCAGATTCTTCAGATTCTTCAGATTCTTCAGATTCTTCAGATTCTTCAGATTCTTCAGATTCTTTCTTCAGATTCTTCAGATTCTTCAGATTCTTCAGATTCTTCAGATTCTTCAGATTCTTCAGATTCTTCAGATTCTTCAGATTCTTCATTCTTCAGATTCTTTCTTCAGATTCTTCAGATTCTTCAGATTCTTCAGATTCTTCAGATTCTTCAGATTCTTCAGATTCTTCAGATTCTTCAGATTCTTCAGATTCTTCAGATTCTTCAGATTCTTCATATTCTTCAGATTCTTCAGATTCTTCAGATTCTTCAGATTCTTCAGATTCTTCAGATTCTTCAGATTCTTCAGATTCTTCAGATTCTTCAGATTCTTCAGATTCTTCAGATTCTTCAGATTCTTCAGATTCTTCAGATTCTTCAGATTCTTCAGATTCTTCAGATTCTTCAGATTCTTCAGATTCTTCAGATTCTTCAGATTCTTCAGATTCTTAAGATTCTTCAGATTCTTCAGATTCTTCAGATTCTTCAGATTCTTCAGATTCTTCAGATTCTTCAGATTCTTCAGATTCTTCAGATTCTTCAGATTCTTCAGATGCTTCAGATTCTTCAGATTCTTCAGATTCTTCGAATTTTTCAGATTCTTCGGATTCGTCGAATTCTTTGGATCCTTTAGATCTTCCGGTCCTTCAGGTCCCTCAGATCGTACAGATCCTTCAAATCCTTTGTCTGTATGTATCTACCCCTCTATGCCGCCATCTGCCTTTCTTTGCCTTCTGCCCCTCTCTGCAAGGCGAATCGGATAATATTCAGGAAGGAAGCTTTACACAATTTTAGGAGTATTGAACGAATGACTTCACTTGAAGAAAATTCTGAGACAACCTGAAAAATTGAACATTGTATACAAGAGATGTTCCAAAGTTCAGTAAGTCAAATTTAGTAAGTGGTGAAGCAGAGAAGAGAAAATTATGAGAAGAAGGAGAACAGGAGGAAAAAAGAGACGAGCGGAGAGAAGAAGGGGAAGCAGAGCAAGGAAAAGAAGCACACGAAGCTGCAAAAAGCGGAAGTGGCAAAAGAAGTCGATGATTCTGAGGATGGCAGCTGGCGAGGCAAAAGAAGAAGGGGAGCCAGAGGGGACAGAGAAGACAAAGAAAGCAGAGGAGGTCGAGGGGGCAGAGGAGACAAATGAGCAGATGACCCATAAGACGTAGAGAAAGCAGAGGAAAGAAGAGGGATGAGTAAGAAAGAGAGAGAGTGGGATCCTTCAGAGTCTTAATATCCTTCAGAGATTTCATATCCTTCAGATCCTTCCGATCCTTGAGATCCTTCAGATACTTCAAATCCTTCAGGGCCTTCTGTTTGCCAGATCCTCCAAATCCTTCCGATTATTTGGATGCTTCGGATCCTATCACTTTCAAATGTTTAATTAGATTATTGTATCTAAATGTAGGAGGACCATTGAGAATGGATCCCGGAGAGAAAAACCACGCGAGAATTTCCACGGAAAGTGAAAATCTTAGCGCGAGAGGCAATGAGCAAAACTTCCGAGGACGATTTCTTCTTAGATGTATAGTCCAGGGGGAAATCTTCATGATGGTAAGAAATAAGGAATGAAGAACGAATGAAAAGCGAAGGACAAACAGTGGAAAAGGTTACAAACGAAGAGCAAAGAACGAACAGGGAAAGTGATGGACAAAGAAAGACCATCGAAGCACAAAGGTAGAAGCGAGAAGAACAAAACAGCTCAAAGAATTGAAGAACAAGACATCTAGAGTGAAGAACGAAGAAGAGTCAAAAGACGGTTTTAAGTTTTGGGGGAAACTCTAAAAACCGTATCTTCATCTCGTCTTTCACTAGCGTGAGAAACCGTAACGAAAGCGTGGGAAATTCCTAATTAGACGCAGTCATCCTCCTCGCTCACGTTTCCTCGCCTCATTACGACCAAGAATTTGTCCCTTTGGGGCAACGCAAATTCGATGGCATCCGGGCGATTTACAACAGCGTTTTGTTCCATTCAGCCGAATGCGTTATAGTAATAGACATGTCCCACTTACGTGCGTGATACAAATCGCTTTTTAATTATGTTGGTTAAAGCCGTCACGGCCGTAAAGAATAGCTGCCGCCGCAGCAGCGGTAAAGATAGGTGCACCTACTTGGGCGAGAAGGTGAGAAGAAATTCTATTAAAAGTACCGTAAAATTAATAAGGTGTGAAAAAATGTAGTTACGATCGAAATCGCCTCGGCGAGAGGAGAACAAATTAATTTTGGTAAATGATAGGGAGCGCGCGCGGTTTCGGTTTTAGAAAAAACTAAAAGGTAACGATGACAAGCTGGGAGGTACCTCATTTGGCCAAACCTGTAATCAAGTCGTTTTCGTTTTCGTATCAAGACGTTGCTGCCGTTCTTCTTTAACACCAACATGCTATTACCGCCTTCTTTAGCAGTAAATTCATGTTATTAACGCTAATTGAACAATTACCGCCCATTTACCGTAAAATGGTCTTTAAACCTACCTCTTTGTTTTTTTCCTTACTCGACATCGTTACAATGTTTGTAAGGTAACGGATTTAATGAGATTATATTACTTAATGGCTTCATGGTCCGACGTCAGTTTTTTGCGTCCTGTTCGAACGCCCGAGGCAGAATACTATAGTAGTGGACCCGTGGCCGATCTTTACCGACAAATTGTGGTACGAAATTCCGGATTGTCAGAAATGGAAAAAGATCTTGGGGAACATTTCTTGAAGATAGGGCGGGAAGAAGCCCAACAAAAAACTAGTGTTGGTGGAAGACTTGGAATATGGAAATTTGAGGAGATATAATTTCAGAAAGATTGCGGGAAGGGCAGATTTTGAGCTGTTTTCGGACATAATTCCTCGAGAAGATTGCAGTAGTGTTTTTGTGTAAAGAAGATCCAGTATGGTGACATTTTGGGATTCTCTTCATCTTCAAAAAGTTGTTCTGAAACTATGGGTATACCCTTGCCATAGCTTTCCCAAAAACTTTCACGAAATCTTTCCAAAATTTCGCCCTGGATCTTTCCTGCACCTTCCGGTACGTCCTGTCATTTTTTCTATTAAAACCCAAGTTATTCTTTAAGAAATGTTTCCGAAATCATCTTAAAGTAATGCCTTTTTGCAATACTTCTTAAATTCCGACCGTCTTCCGAATAATTAGCATTTCTAAGAATCCTTAATAGGTATATACATACAAATCGCGAGGAAATATTGAGGTACGAGGACCTTATTGGACCGAGTACTTTAATTTCCGAGTCAAATAATGTCATTTTACTGACGAGTTTTGTATTAAAACTTTTGATTAGTGTCAATCTGTCAGTGATGACACGAGTCACTATAGACATTTAGCAATGTGACAGGTGCGACCGGTGAAGTGACAGGTGACAGGAACAGTAGTAATCTGGTCTGCCTCTGGCATGGAAACTAAGGTTTCCTGGCATTAAGTAGGCATAAAAATGAAAGTTTCATAACGGATTGGGATAACAGTTTTTTATGTCTTCTGGGAAGAAATTTTATTTATTGATTTATTGTCCCTCTTCTTCTGGGCCCTCTACAAGCTTTCGCCCAATTACAGAGTGACCCGCATAAAGTTTTAAAAGTTGTTACACATAACTTTTTCTGAAACTGCGCAACTCTTGTGCAAATAAAGGGCATTTTTTTTAACCGAAATAGCTTTTGTTTTGACATCACCAATGGATACTTTTCTTGCAGACGTCTCAATCACCCTTTGTAAGTACCCTCTTCCGACAATCCGTTCTTGAGGTATAAGGGAATATACCCGATCACGATAAGAGGTCGAGGAGGAGGAGGGCTATGGTTGGTAGAAATTAATTCCTTTCGTTGAGACCTTTCATTGGAGTACCATGAACGATAAAACTAGTTCCACTCCACCTCCCCCCCTCCCGCCCCACTCCGTACTTTGATAAGAGGACAGAAATAAGGGCAGTAGTTGGTAGAAAACGGTTCCTGAATTTGAGACCAATTGGTTGTCGTATGTAAAAGTTATGCACGTTTCACTTTCAAAATCAGCATCTTAGGAAACAATTCGTGGGGGGGGGGGCCCTTTTAAATAGCGAAATTTGATGGCCGTCTGGCACACTATCAAGGTATAGGCTACCTACTGCAAAAAATTCTAGGACCCTAGAAGTAGTTCAAAACGGTAGAAGTGGGTCCGGACGGACGGACGGACGGACGGACAAAACGCAAACAATAGCACATTTTTTTATTCTTAAAGAATGCGCTACAAATGATCGTATGCAATAATGAAGTTTGACACATAGCCTTCTAGATACGGGCATATGATTCAATTTTAAATGTCATTATTAAGATTAACGCAATTGTTTTTAGCGAATTTTTTAAGAAAGGGAAAGGGGGGGGAGAGTGGAACTAGTTTTATCCTTCATGGTACTCTAATGAAAGGTCTCAACGAAAGGAATTAATTTATACTAACCATAGTCTTCCTCCTCGATCCCTTGTCGTGATCGGTTATAATTCCCTATATCTTAAGAGTGAAGGAAAGTACCAGAAAGGGCGATTGGGACGTTTGGGAGAAATTGAATATAACCATTGGGCATTTAAATAAAATTTGATACATAGCCAGTAGGAATAAAACCAAATTTAACGCCAGAATCATCTGAAGAATCTGAAGAATCTAAAGAATCTGATCAATCTGAAGAATCTGAAGAATCTGAAGAATCTGAAGAATCTGAAGAATCTGAAGAATCTGAAGAATCTGAAGAATCTGAAGAATCTGAAGAATCTGAAGGATCTGAAGGATCTGAAGAATCTGAAGAATCTGAAGAATCTGAAGAATCTGAAGAATCTGAAGAATCTGAAGAATCTGAAGAATCTGAGGAATCTGAGGAATCTGAGGAATCTGAGGAATCTGAGGAATCTGAGGAATCTGAAGAATCTGCAGAATCTGAAGAATCAGAAGAATCTGAACAATCTGAAGAATCTGAAGAATCAGAAGAATCTGAAGAATCCTCTGAAGGATCATCTGAAGAATCATCTGAAGAATCATCTGAAGAATCATCTGAAGAATCATCTGAAGAATCATCTGAAGAATCTCCTGAAGAATCATCTGAAGAATCATCTGAAGAATATCCTGAAGAATCATCTGAAGAATCATCTGAAGAGTCCTCTGAAGAGTCACCTGAAGAGTCACCTGAAGAATCATCTTAAGAATCATCTGAAGAATTATCTGAAGAATTATCTGAAGAATCATCTGAAGAATTATCTGAAGAATCATCTGAAGAATCTCCTGAAGAATCATCTGAAGAATGATCTGAAGAATCATCTGAAGAATCATCTGAAGAATCATCTGAAGAATCATCTGAAGAATCATCTGAAGAATCATCTGAAGAATCATCTGAAGAATCACCTGAAGAATAACCTGAAGTATCACCTGAAGGATCATCTGAAGAATCATATGAGAATCATCTGAATAATCCGAAGAATCAGAAGAATAGGAAGAATCTGAAGAATCCGAAGAATCCGAGAATCTGAAGGATCTAGAGGACCCGAAGTATCCGAAGATCTGAAGGAATTTCAAGGCTTTAAGGTTTTAAATACTTTTAAAGATTCTTTTGGAAAGATTCACATAACCTTTTAAAGGGTAACTTTTAAGGACGGAACTTCAAGGACTTTTGGAAGCTTTTTTGGGGGTATTAGATATTTATTAAACCATAAAAGCTTTTTAATATAAAAATCAGAAAGGTTTTTAAAGGCTCTTCAAGACAGGTCTCTTATTTAATTTTTAAAGTATAAAAAGTCTTTTTGAAAGCATTTTATAGATGAATGGGTTAAAATTGTCTTTAGAAAACCTTTAAAGGCTCTTAAATGTATCTACATTTTCTAAAATCTTTTGGAAAGCTTTGTTGGATCCTATAGGCTTTTTGATCTTAGAAGCTGTGAAAACCCCGAAAAAAATTTTAAAGAGGTGTTAAGGCTGGTAAGATATTTAAAAGAAGTCTTTAAGGGTAGTAAAAGGTCTCTAAGAACTTGCTAGAGACAAATCCACTTTAAATATACGGAAACCACTGAAATCCCTTGAAAAAATGTGTTTATTGACTTTTGAACCTTAAGGGACAATAGAGCCTCATAAATGTTGTCAACCTTTCTTAAAGATTTTTAAAGACCCTTAAAATTGTCACTTTTTTCTACAATCATCACTATCACGAAAGGCTTTTGACAACCTTTAAGGTAGTCTATACCTTGAAGGTGTGCCAGACGGTCATCAAATTTCGCTGTTTTATGGGGGGGGGGGGGTGAAATATTTCCTGAGATACCGTTTTTGAAACTAAAACGTGGAGGGGGGAGTAAACACACGTTCTACCCTTCATGGTATTCTAATGAAAGGTATCATCGAAATAAATGTGTAAAGAGCCTCCTCCCCATTAATCATCGACCAAGAAAGTAAGCATCGATAGCATGCTACTACCTTACTGATTTAAACGGATGCCGTTTGGGCGTAAAAATGCCCCCGCGACGTTTCAGCGTCTAATAGACCGATTTCAAGTACTTGGGACACCTTCTCACACTACGAGGAATTCCCATGGACATAAGTCCCTATGTCTACTTCTTAATAAATATCACTGTGTAGTTCAATTGGCAGTATGTTTTAACCAAGGTTTTGAGTAAAACCAAATTGAATCGTCTTTACAAAAATCCAAATTTCCACGTTTCTAATGGAAATGTTGTGGGTGATTTTAATATTGATCTTGTTATGTAAATAATTGTGCAAGGCATCTCGTTACAGTCTTAAATAAAAACGAAAACGTCATGTCGTGAATACGTTTCTACAAAATTATATATTTTAACTTGACAACGCGGTGCTAGAAACAAATAGTTTATGTAAATATTAGACTTAGATTTTTTGTTACTCATATATTTAACACGTGGCCTTTTGATCCGGATAAATTACTACAGCGTTCACTTTGAAGAGTAAAATATATTCGGCGATCAAATTTGATGGGTCGCATTAAATTATAAATGCCAAATGAGACATTATTACAAACAAGTTTTGGCAAAATAGAAAACGCAACGGCGGCGTGAGCGAGGTTTTGGTAAATTTGGGAACGCGTCTTTTTTTTATTGTTAGTTTTCGTGCACGATGGGTAGAAAATGTTGCTCAAAAGACAAGTTCTCTAGGTAGTCGATTAATAACGACAATACGCAGCGTGATGTCTTTAGCCCACTGAGTTGAGATCGCCTCACCCCTTCACCTATTATATAAACCACCCAAACAATGTCGTTATGTCCACAACGACAACGTACCCAAATATATCAATAGAAAATACCGGCTGTCACAAGCCATAAATCCCAAATTTGAAAAAAAGCGCTTTCGCCATTTACGCGACAATGCCGCTCGGATGCGACTTTATTTTACAAGATGGCGTCGCTCTCCCCGGCAGCCGACGTTCATATGTTAACTTTGTCATATTCCCCTTATCTCGTTACCCATCTTCCGCTGCCTCGAGCTTTTATCTAAACGGTAGATTAACAGAGAGCATGTCAAACCGAGAAAAAACATCCCCCTCGTCAAAAATTCCATCGACTTGTTGTTGGCTTTTGTCTCGAAGATCGCGGGAGACGAAGGAATTGAGATGCGTTTTAGGTAAAGAGGCGAGTTTGTCGTAAAAAAATTATAAACTTACAGGTTGCTATTAACGTTTAAGAGGATGTACAACAGGTTATAATTTGTTTCTCTTTATATTCTAATTGAATATGACAGTTGGGATGTAATATATAACTTTTTTTTATTTCGGAGATTTAGTACCTGTTTTTGTGGTAATTAATTGATTTAATTTATTTTAGAGCTTTACGACCTCTAAGAGTTGTGGGGTTGCGGGCGGTTTCTTTGGGAATTGAAACATTCCCATGAAAACGCCGTGCTGCCGCTGGTCAGGTTAATATTCAGTACCCACTACACATTGGGAACAACCACTACAAGCCTCTTAGTACATAAGATATCTGAATGAATACTTCACTTTTCAAAATTTCCACATCTATATTTTTTAAGTTGTTTTTTGTTATTTTTTTCATCCTGTTATATTCTCAATGACAGCTTTGCTTTTTTGGTTGTTCTCAGTTTTCACAAAAATAAATTTTTACCCAATTATTAGTTAAACATTACCCATTGTTTGAAATACTTATAATTAGAATTCATCTTTTACTATTAAAAATGATTGAAAGCGATTCGAAATGATTTTACCCTTACAGTCACGGTAATGGATTGAATACCCAATTGTAAGAACTATGTATCACTCTTAAAACTTATTGAACGGAAATTATTTTCAAGAAGACAAATTGTTTTTCTCTCCGAAATTGTTAAACACGTACTGAATCTCCCATGGGTGGGCATGGGGCACAAATTTAATATCAAAAGTTCATTAAACTGCGAGCAAAATAGGTGATGTCTGCGGCCAGACCCCCGTTTAAAAGAGACATCAGCCAGAAACCTGTGTGGTTAAAAATAATGCTGCGTCACGAAACGCATCAGAAACTGACACGTATAACCCATTAATTCTCATTTATCTCCCGTGAGACTGCTGCTACCAACTTTTCGCGCAATTAGCAAATTAAACCCGAAAAACAATATAGCGACAAAAATTTTTGGAGAAACATGCCCTGTAATAAGACCACTCTTTCCACCTTATAATACTCAACACTAAAACACGCACAATCCTAAAGGATCTCAACTTTAAACCATTAATTCAAGGCGACTACCTTTAAAACCGTTCTAACTACGAAAATCTAATCAAAATTGCGCCTACATTCGTGTGCCTTAATTACTCTAATCCAATTAGTTAAAAAAATTTACTTACGCTAGCGGACTCCCGTTACAAATGGTTGTTAATAGTAATAAATTAATAACCTTTAAATGAGCGTATAAATGAGATTTTTAGGAAACAATTTAATTGACGAATCTTTGACTTAGATCGTTTGACGAGCTTTAAGGGTCTCCAATTGCACGTTTCAGAACGGTACTCCAGCAGCCCCAAACCGCTTTTAAAAGCCTAACACACCCTTAACATCCAATCCTTCGGGTCCTTGAGGTCTCTCCAATTTTTTATATCCACATCGATCCTCTCGATCCTCAAGATCTTCATGATCCTCAAGATCTTCTCGATCCTCTCTATCCTCTCGATCCTCCCGATCCTCTCGATCCTCTCGATCCTCTTAATCCTCCCAATCCTCTCGATCTTCCCGATCCTCTCGATCCTTTCGATCCGAAAGATCCGAAAGATCCGAAAGATCCGAAAGATCCAAAAGATCCGAAAGATCCGAAAGATCCGAAAGATGCTCAATATCGTCAAGATCCTCTCGATCCTCAACATCCTCAAGATCATAAAGATCCTAAAAATCATCATGATCCTCAAGATGCTCAAGATGTTCAAGATCCTCTCGAACCTCAAGATCCTCAAGATTTCAAGTTCTTCAAGATCCTCAAGATCCTCAAGATCCTCAAGATCCTCAAAATTCTCAAGATCCTAATGATACTAAAGATCCTCAAGATCCTAAAGATCCTCAAAATCTTAAAGATCCTAAAGATACTAAAGATCCTACAGATCCTAAAGATCCTAAAGGCTCTAAAGATCCTAAAGATCCTAAAGATCCTAAAGATCCTAAAGATCCTAAAGATCCTAAAGATCCTAAAGATCCTAAAGATCCTACGGATCCTAAGGATTCTAAAGACCCTAAAGATCCTAAAAATCCTAAATATCTTCTCGATTCTCAAGATCCTCAAGATCCTAAAGGTCCTAAAGGTCCTAAAGATCCTAAAGGTCCTAAAGATCCTAAAGATCCTAAAGATCCTAAAGATCCTAAAGATCGTAAAGATCCTAAAGATCCTAAGGATTCTAAAGATCCGATGAAGATCCTAAAGATCCTAAAGATCCTAAAGATCCTAAAGATCCTAAAGATCCTAAAGATCCTAAAGATCCTAAAGATCCTAAAGATCCTAAATCCTAAAGATCCTAAATCCTAAAGATCCTAAAGATCCTAAAGATCCTAAAGATCCTAAAGATCCTAAAGATCCTAAAGATCCTAAAGATCCTAAAGATCCTAAAGATCCTAAAGGATCCTAAAGATCCTAAAGATCCTAAAGATCCTAAAGATAAAGATCCTAAAGATCCTAAAGATCCTAAAGATCCTAAAGATCATGATCCTCATGATCCTCATGACTCCTCATGATCTCATGGATCATCAATGATCCTTCATGATCCTCATGATCTCATTGATCCTCGATGATTCCTCATGTCCCTCATGATCCTCAAAATCCTCAAGATCCTCTCAACTCCTCAGGATCTTCATGATCTCAAGATCTTCCGATCTCTCGATCCTCTCGTTTCCTCTCGTCCTCTCGATCATTTCATCATCTCGATCTCTTGGAATCTAGATTCATTCTCGATTCCTCTCGATCATTTCGATCATCTCGATCCTCTAGAATCTAGATTCATCTCGATCTTCTCATCCTCTCGATCTTCTCATCCTCCCGATCCTCTCGATTCTTTCTCGATCATTTCGATCATCTCGATCTCTCGATCTTCCCGATCCTCAAGATCCTCAAGATCCTCAAGTCCTAAGATCCTCAAAGATCCTAAAGATCCTAAAGAATCCTTGAAGATCCTAAAGTTCCTAAAGATCATAAAGCATCCAAAGATCCTCAAGAATCCTCAAGAGCTCCGGATCATTAAGATCCTCAAGATCCTCAATCCTCTTGGTTCTTTAATTGATCTCCCTTGATCTCTCGATTTCTATCGATGCCCTGTTGTCTCCTTTGATGCATTTGATCCGCTTAATTAGTTTTCCCGTTTTGTCCTTTTTATTCGTTTGATCGCCTTTGTCCCTTTCGTCCCTTGGTCCCCTTGGTCCCCTTAATCCCCTTGGTACTATTGGCCATATTGATCTCCTTGATTCAATTGATCCTCTTGATTCCTTTGACTCCCTCGATTCCCTTGATCACCTTGATCCCCTTGATCCCTTTGATCCCCTTGATACCCTTGATCTCCTTGATCCCCTTGATCCCCTTGATCCCATTGATTCCCTCGATGGCCCTGTTGTCTCCTTTGATGCATTTGATCCGCTTAATTAGTTTTCCCGTTTTGTCCTTTTTATTCGTTTGATCGCCTTTGTCCCTTTGGTCCCTTGGTCCCCTTAATCCCCTTGGTACTCTTGGCCATCTTGATCTCCTTGATTCAATTGATCCCTTTGATTCCCTCAATTCCCTTGATCACCTTGATCCCCTTGATCCCTTTGATCCCCTTGATACCCTTGATCTCCTTGATCGTCTTGATCGCCTTGATCGCCTTGATCCCCTTGATCACCTTGCTCCCCTTGCTCCCCTTGCTCCCCTTGCTCCCCTTGATCCCCTTGATCACCATGATCTCTTTGATCTCTATGACTGTTTTGATACTTTTGATTTGTTTTTCGAGTATTTTAGATCTTTTCAATTTCCTTTAATCCGTCTCATTCTTTTTATTTCTATGATCCTTTCTCCCTCGATCCTTTTGGTTTCCACAATGTTTTCAACCTTTTCGATTTTTTTCACTCTTATCGAAGTTTTCGGCCTTTTCGATCCTTTTCTATTCTTTAGATCATTTCGATTTACTAATCTTATCTATTTTTTGATCATGATTCTTCGATCCTTTTGATCCATTCAATCTTCGCCTGCCCTGCCCCACCATTTACCTCCTTCCATTTTTTCGGCGTTTTTGGCGCATTTTTTCAGATTTAAAGGAAATGGGCTATTGTTTGCGTTTTGTCCGTCCGTCCGTCCGTCCTAGACTCCTGGATTTTTTTGCAATACGTATCCTATAAATTGAAGGTGTGTCAGACGGCCAGCAAATGACGATCTCTTAAGGAGATATGCCCTTTTTGAAAGTAAAAGGTGGATAACTTTTACAAACGACAACCAATTGGTCTTAGATTTTGCATACGCATGCCAAGTAAAACTTTTGAAAATGGGGGGGGGGGGGGGGGTTAATACTACCCTTCGTGGTATTCTAATGAAAGGCTCATCAAAATAAATCGGTTTGCACACACTATAACTGTCCCGCGCCACTCTTTATCAAGATCAGTTGGTAATGGAGCGGTGTGATTGAGGGGGGAGGAGGGGTAGAGAGTAGAAATTAATTTTATCTTTCATTGTACTCTAATGAAAAGTCTCAACGAAAGGAATCAATATCTACCAACCATAGTCCTCCTACTGGACCTCTTATCATGATCGGATATATTTCCTTATATCAGTTATATATCTCCAGAACAGATTGTCGGAATAGGGTACTACTCACAAAAAGTGATTGGGATGTCTAGAACGAATATGTCCATTGGTGATATCAAAACCTTAAGAGCGAATATCTCGAAAACGATTTCTCGGAGGGTACTAATTCATCGAATATTGACGCTTCATCGAATATTTTGGGTTTCATCGAATATCAATAGCGTTATCAAATTACAGTAAGTCGAAGATACCCGGTATATTATATCCAATTTCGGTTTGCGACGGGTGCCGGTATGGACGAGGTGCTTAAATTCAAACCCACCTGTTTCGTGTTAAAGAATTCGACGCGACTTTAAGAATTTGTCCAATTTCGCCTAAGCAGAAGGCTTGTTTATGGGCGGTCGCATAACAAACGGCGGCCATTAAATATGATTTTCGACGTTTTTGGGTAAAAACATTTTGTGCGATCGTTGATAAATGACAGTTTAGCATATGAATGGCCGACTCATTTACATCCTCATTTAATTTTTATATCACGTACGCGTCGATAAATCAAGCGGAATAATTGAAAACTGGGAAAGGAAGCACGGCGAAGGAGAGGGATACGTCCCGAATAACTCAATTATGAACTCGAAACCAGAATTATATTAATCACGGACCTAATCAGATAAGCCGATATTTATCGAATACACAAAATCGGGGATGTCTCCCGGTTGTTTACGATCAAGGTTTCGCTTTATGATAAATGACGGCGGTCACCTTTAGATGTTTCCTCAAGTTTACTAGACGGTCTCGCAGCGGGTCGGACACTTATTATTGGTCTGTGTCGAATGACACAAGTCCACAATATGAAATGATGAGACTCAATGGAACAATGATTTAGAGTATATGGATATTCGTCTCATGGGCGACTTTAATATTAACCCTTTTTACACTATCTAAGTTGTGGGTGATTTCAATACCGAAATGCCACAAACATGCGCTGGTTAGAACTCTTGGCGGTGGTCCACCGGGTACATTCCTAACATACTTATTGTATAGTTGCGCCTCGCTCCCACAGCTAGAAATAGGTGCCTAAAACTACGTCAAAACTTATTTTCTTTGTTAGATTGAACACGAAATTTCAAACATTAAAATTAGTCTACAGATTAAATCGAGCCGAATATGTACTTATTTGTTCTTTGCGTATTTCAATATGTAAAACTCCGTTCTAATCAATCCACTTATTACCTAAGAAAAAAAAGGTAGATTTTGTCAGCTGACAGTGGTACTATTTTGATATAGATACTCGATCCGCGTGTAAAAAGTGTAACCTTCGCTTTTGATCGTCTATCAATACATTATGAATAATTTAATGATTCATAATCGTACCGTTGACCCTATTTTTTGTACCTACTCGTAGTATTACGGAAGGGTTTTGGAGAACCTTACAGCTTACCTTAGAATAATTTAAAGAAAGAAATAGTCAAGAAGCAGGTTAACAGAAAAAGCGAAAAGAGTGCGAGAAGTAGATGAAGATAAGCTAGAGAAGACGAGGGACGAGAATAGTATGAGAGGAGTTGGGAGGAAAATGAAAATGGATGAAAAGTAGTTTGGAGGAAGTCAAGAAGAAAGCAAGGAAAAGGCCAAAACAAGGCGACGAAGAGAACGCGAGAGAAGTTGAGAAGCAAACTAGAAGAAGATGTGGAGAAAGTGAGAAGATGAATATAGGCGATAAGAATTTCTTCTTTCTGTTTCCTTTTCTGTCGGAAAGTGCGCTAAGATGATGAAAGAAAAGCAAAAGAACGTGAGAAGGGGAATTGGTATAATTCGGTCAAAGGAGAATGAAAGAAATTGAGGAGGGTATGAAATGAGTCGAGAAGGTGACGCAAAAAAATAAGAAGTAAATTCAAGAAGAAAACAATAGATTACGAGAAAAAGGGATTAAAGAAAGCGAGGGCTCACTTCCAACAGTTTTTTTAATAGTTTTTGAGCATCTTAAGAGCTGCCCTTGGGGGATGTTGTAAGTCTTCTTGAGGCCTTCAAGCGCCTTTAAAAATGATTAAAGATATAGTCCCTAATAGATTCTAAGAATCCTTTATTTTAACATATTCCTTTAGCACTTCAAGGTCTCTGAGGACTAAAGGCTTCCTGAGCTCTTCAATTGCTTTGGAGTTTAAGAAGTCTCTGTTTTTAGAAAATTTCTTAAAGGGGCGACAATAGTCATTTATCAGCCACCTTAAGGGCTTTTAACGGTCTTGCAAGGTACTTAAAGGCTCTTACGGGTCTTTAAGGGTTTAGACCTCTTCAAAACGGCTTCCAAAAACTTCCAAGAGCCCTCATTAGCCCTTTACAAAGTTTGTCGGCTTTTAAAAGACTTTAAAGGTTGTAAAAGGTCCTTCAAAACCCTTAAGGGGAGCCTTTATGAACTCTTAGAACCTTTAAGGCCATACGGATTGGTCAGTTGTAACTATAACCACAAAAATGTCGAGAAAACGCCATCGAACTACTCTACTCTTGTGGGAAACGTAGTACCGGGGGGCCTGGAAAACCCCCCAGCATTAAGAAGGTTTTGTTTCATTTTTCGCAAATGTTACAATGGCAGTGCTATGGGCCATATTAAAACATAATCAAGTTTTCCTTTGATGAGAGTATTGCTGTGGAGTATTCCGTACCCCCAGACCCCCTGGTGCTATGTTTCTCCCCACACATGTTTAGCACTCATACGATAATTTGCAAGAAAACGCCATCGAACTTACTACAGTCGTGTGGGAGCACGTAATACGGGAGAGGCGGGGGGGGGGGCTCTGGGGTATGGAAAACCATCCAGCATTGCTAAGATTTGGTTACTTTCCCGCAAAGATTACCATGGCAGGGCTAAGAGAAATATTAGATAATGATCAAGTTCTACTTTGCTGAGAACACTGTTGGAGTCCATACCCCCCCCCCCCCGACCCCCGCTGCTATCTTTTTTCTTTAAAAATGTCTATTGTTTGGCATTTATACGGAAATTTGCGAAAAGCACCATTGAACTTACTCTACTCTTGTGAAAGAACGTAGGACCGTAGAGTTTGGGGGAGGGGTTATAGAACACCCCGTACTATTGAAAGATTAGATTACTTTTCGCAAAAGTTACCATGGCCATGTTAGGAAAAACATAAAAAAATGATCCAGTTATAATTTGCTGAGAGTTTTTATTGTGGGGGGGGGGGGTACTCTAACCCCCCCGTGCTATGTTGTCCCACATAAACGTTTAACTCCGGTATTTACCTTACGAATTAGGAAAACTGCAGGAAAACCTAATGCGAGGTAGCCGACAGAATACTCGAAACTGATCTAAGGAAGTTCCCATCTCTGTCACAGATGAAGAATCCTTAAATCGACCCAGGTTCGAACAATCGATCTCCTCCCTTGAGCTACCAGTTGTTGGCAATATTTTCATTTAATCCTGGTCAAACCTTGCCACTCACTAATTTCTGTTTGGTTTGCATAAGACATACGCTCGGCTACCACTCCTGTGGAAGAAGGTAGGAACGGGGGGGGGGGGTCTAAGATATGGAAGACCTCCCAGCATTAAGAAAACTTGATTACCTTCTCGCAAATGTTGATTTAGGGGTAATATTAAAAAGATGATCTGGGGAGTAGTTGATACCAGTACTATATCGAACCCGGCTCAGTTCAAGGAGGAGTGCCACGTGGGTGGTTTATATGGTGTCTAATTACATTCTCAAGGTCTTCCAATTTGATTTCCTGGGTCAACCTTGCCATTTTTGTGGGGTCATAATTCATTTTTAATGTGATCATATTTCACTTTTTGCTGTGTTAGATTCCATTTTCAAGTCCATAAAAAGTCAATGACCTCATCTTTTGTGGTAGCTAATTACATTTTCGAGGTCATCCAAGGTCAATGAACACATTTTTGGCACGTCAAATTATATTTTCAAGGTCACCCGAGGCATTCAAAATGTAATTTCACACCACAATTGAGATCATTAACCTTGGATGACCTCGAACATGTAATGTGACAGAGCCATTGCTTGTATACCCTTGAAAATGTAATGTAACACCACATCAATTATTGACCTAATTTCCAAAGTCACCTCCGCGTGACCTTGACCAAATTCCCAAGGTTATCTCCGCGTGACCTTGAACTAATTTCCAAGGTCACTTCCGCGTGACCTTGACCTTTCTAAGGTCACCACCAGAGGGCGAGCAACCTTGAGCTGAGCCAGGTTTGCTATAGTGTATCTGCTGGGGGTATTCCGTACCCCCCTCTCCAGACTCGCACCGGTGCCATGTTGTTCTAGGAAAACGATAAATATTAAAAAAAATTAAATTATTAAAAAAATTTGATTACCTTGTCCCAAAGGTTTCCAGGTTAGTGCTATGGGTAATATGACAAAGTGATAAAGTTTTCCTTTGATGATACTACTGCAGGGAGCAAGGGGGGGGGGGAGAATTTCCATAGACCCCCGGTGCTGTTTTTCCACAAAAATGTCTAATGTTTCGCGTTCATACGGCCATCGAACTTACTTTACTCTTTCTGGGAGTGCAGTACCGGGAAGTCTGGGGTGTATGGAGTATCTAAGGTTACTCTAGTCTTGGGGAGGACGAATTACCGGAGGGTCTTCGGGGTATGGAACTCTGGCCCGCACTACGAAGATTTGATTACCTGTTTGAAAAGTGAAAGTGCTAGGGGTTGTATTAAAAAATTGTCCTCCGTTTCTGGGAGTGCTACTGGGAGTATTCCATATCCTCCAGAGCCCCCGGTTCTACGTTCTTCTACAAAGAGAGAAAACTCCATAAAACTGTACTGTTGTGGTACAATGTGGTACCATGGGGTGCATACCCCCCCTCCCTCCCCTCCTCATCATTACAAAGATCTGATTACCTTTTCGCAAAGGGTAACATGGCAGTGCTAGAGGTAATATTAAAAAGAGATCAAGCTATTATTTGCTGAGAGTACAGTTGGGAGGTTCATAACCCCAGACATAATCCCCCCCCCCCCGGACTCCCTTGCTATGTTCTTCTACAGAATCGTGTAATTTCGGCACTTGATTGAAATTTGATTTACCAAAAGTTCCCTTGATAATGCTGGTAATGTAACAAATGATGAAGCCTTCCTTTGCTGAGAGTGCTGTTGGGGTGTAGTGTATTCCCCACCCCCAGACCCCCCGGTACTATGTTTCTTCACAAAAACTTCTAATGTTTACCATTTATGAGGTAATTTATGAGAAAACCCCCACCAGTACAACCTTACCACTAAAGGTGGGCACTTTTGGGAAAAGGTAATAAAATCTTTGTGATTCTGGGGGATTCCATACCGCCCAGAACCTTCGATGCCATATTTTCTCACAAAAAGCTAATGTTTAGCATAGGACCACCCCTCTCTCGCATTTCGAAGAATTGTTTTCGCAAAGGGTACCATGGCAGTGTTAGAGGTAATATTTAAAGAAATGATCTTAGCTGAGAGTGCCGTTTACCCTCATGACAGAATCGCCCCCCTCGTGCTATGGTCTTCCGCAAAACCGCCTACTATTTAGCGCTCATCCGATAATTTATGAGAAAACACCATCGAAGTTATTTTTCTCTTGTGTGAAAATGTAGTACCGGGGGCGGGGGGGGGGGGGGGGTCTGAGGTATAGAATACCCCCCACCTCTACTCTCGGTAAAGGAGGATTTTTTCGTATCACCCCTAGCACTAAAGATGGGCAGTTTTGGGAAAAAGTTATAGAATGTTTGTGATTTTGGGGGATTCCATACCCCCCCCCCCAGACCCCTCGATGCCATATTTTCCCACAAAAGTCTAATGTTTAGCGTTTAGCATAGGACACCCCCCCCCCCCCATTTCAATGAATTCTTTTCAAAAAGGGGACTATGGCAGTGTTAGAGGTAATATTTAACGAAATGATCAAACCCTCTTTTGCTGAAAGTACCGTTTACCCCCCAGACGGAATCCCCCCCCCCCCCTTGTGGTATGTTCTTCCGCAAAAAAGTCTACTATTTAGCGCTCATCCGATAATTTATGAGAAAACACCATCGAGCTTACTTTTATCTTGTGAAAGAATGTAGTACCGGGGGGGGGGGGTCTGAGGTATGAAATAACCCCCCCCCCCCCATCAGTACTCTCGGTAAAGGAGGATTTTTTAATATTACCCCAAGCACTAAAGATGGGCCCTTTTAGGGAAAGGTAATAAAATCTTTGTAATTCTGGGGGATTCCATACCCCCCAGAACCTTACGATGCCATATTTTTCCACAAAAGTCTAATGTTTAGCATAGCCCCCCCCCCCCAACCCCTCCTTATTTCGAAGAAATTTTTTCGCAAAGGGTACCATGGCAATGTTAGGGGTAATATTTAAAGAAATGGTGAAACCCTCCTTTGCTGAGAGTACCGTTAACCCCCCAGGCAGAATCCCCAGCCCCCACCCCCATCCGTGCTATGTTCTTCCTTAAAAACGTCTACTATTTAGCATTCATCCGATAATTTGGGGTCTGGGTGGTGTGTATCTCCAGGAACACACAAATTCCAGTGGCGAATCACCCTCGGTAATTTTGTGCTGAATGACCTAAGAAAATTTTATGGCCGTCCTTGAGAAATCGTCACGAGGCTGTTAACATTTTGGGGAAGCGTTTAGCACCGAGAGCCTGGAGGTATGGAATAACTGTTTCGATCCATCCTCAAGGACCCGTTTTGTGGTTTCACTTTCTAGCTTTTGTCAAGCATTTTCAGAACAAACAATTGAATTTCAATTAGTATTTTTAATCCCCGGTAAAGGAAGTACTTAAGACAATATTGTCGGTACCGAACGGTACCACTCCCATCAGCCGAAGATGAATGGTAACAACAACCTCGTCGCACGGAAACAATGTTGCAACTTTACGACATTGTCCACCCGTATACAATTTCAATAGTTTTATTGCTACATAATTAGTATTAATAAGAAATGGTTTTAGTACCACTTTTTTACGCGTGTAACTGCCGAATAGTCCCTGCTGCCATTATAAAATACACTTACTTTGGAATGTCGAATTGAATAATGTAATTTTGACATTTCTAAATAGCTTATAGCTATTCCTTGCAGTCAGTGTTACCCTTTGTGAACGCAGCGGTACCGAAAATGTTGGGGTTTTTTCGCCCGTAAAGGGGTTGTCAGCCGGTGACGAAGGTGTCGACCGAGGCCGCGTCGGCGTCTTTCCGTCGCGAGCATCGACAGCGAAAGCGCCCCGCAACTTTCGCCCGCCTTTCACTTCTCCACCGACGGCTAGAGTTTGGTACCGCAGCAATAGCAGTATATGTCCCAGCATGGTGGCGGTGCAACGAGGATAATATATGACTACATCTTACTCCACGGTCGCTGCTTCTACCACTTACCCAGAAGAACCAGAATATCGTCCTAACCTCCGATTTTTATTATGTGAAATAACAGCATCGATAATATAACGATTTTTATTACGTATTTTTGTTGATTTAACGTTACACGCATTATGTCCGTTTATGACGTTAATTTGGAACTTGATCTCTTCCTCAGCACCGATGGGTTACGTCTCAATGTAACCACGCGATTTATATAAACGCCACAGATTAATGTCCCGTCTAGGAGTGAAATTAATTTTCCCCTTTATGGCCTGTCAAAAATAACGTGTTACCATTTAAGCCGTTCGGAATTTTCTCGTTGAAATTAATAACGAGGATTTCCAGTAGCGCGATCGATCTACGACGCGCGAATCGTGGTCGTCGAGGGAAATATTTCTTGAGGAAGGAGGAAGGTTGTTTTTTGGAAAAAAAAAGTCGAAACCAGTTAATAATTTATACATCCGTTAGGATAGGTGAAGTTTAATGGCCATTGATTAGACAGAGTGTTATTTTGTGAAGATTCAACTGCAGCAGGTGGCTTTCGATCCATTCAAGGTAGGCATTTGGGAATCGTTTACTTTTCTGCACCAGGTCCAGTTTCACATGTTAGGCATTTAGCTTGGATACATAAATGTTATGTAACGCTCAGCATTGCTGTTATATAACGTAATGTTATATTTACCATTCAATTACGATAATCGAACTGTCTCTTTCCTAAAACCATTTAAAGGTGGTCTTGAACCACCACGAAACCCTTGAAGTTTGCTTCAAGGTCCGTTGAAACAGAATCAAAACTTGCTTGCCTTCGTACTAGCACTCTGTTCTGCTTTAAAGATTTCTTGAAACTATTGAAATTCAACAAGTACTGACAGCTTATTCCAGCTCGAAACCACCTTCCTTGCGACCCTTAGAGGTTTTTTGAAAGAAGTCTCCTATGAGACTCCTTCGTAGGTTTTTTGAATTGCTTTGAAACCCTTCTCATTCACTACTGAAACTAAATGATCTCGGGTGTCACTCAAAATTGCCTTGTTATTTTGGTCTTTTTTTTATTTCATGGAGGTCTCCTGAAACAGCCTTAAAAAAGTTTCTTTAAAATGTAATATTCCTGAGGCAGTCCAGAAAGTGTCATTAAACTCTCTTAAATTGTTTTGAAACTGTCTTCAAGTATTTCTTGAAACGCAATGGTGATTGTGCTTTGAAGCTCTTTTGCAACTCCAGTAGAACTCATCTTAAACTGTCCTGCACGCTTTTTACAAAGTTTCTCAAAACTTCTCCAAAAATTCTTTTGAAGCTCAACTCTTGAGGGATCACGAATATGCAGTGAAACTCTTTTGGAGTCTTCCTTGAAGATTTTTTTGGATTAAGCTTTTGAAGAACTTTTTTCAAAAATTCTTTGGAAACTTGCATGTGTCTTTCCTGGACCAATCTCAAAATGTCTCGGAATTATTGACAACAAACTCCCAAACTGGGAAAGGACACTTGATTTTACATTGAAACTCCTTGAAGTTCCTCTTCAACCACTTTGAGGTTTTTGTGAAACTCAAATCTGGTTTTGGTCTTCTATGAAGCTTTCTTAAAAGCTCGGAGGCGTTGGAAGCCCCTGAACTCTTTTTCGATACAGAAACTCAAAGTTTGCGTACAGCTCTATAGTTCAACTAGGATTCCGTTAAAGCTTTTTAAGGAAGATATAAGCTGTCTTGGTACAAAGCGGTAAGATAAGGATAAAGGCGAAGACATGATGCAGAAGAAGATGAAAAGGAAACGCGAAAAAGATGGTTAGATAATGATGAGACGAAGAGAGGAAGACAAGTGGAGGACAGGAGGAATCTAAAAGAAGATTGGAAGAAGACGTGAAGGACAAATAACAAGGTGACGAGAGAGAGAAGAACTCAAAAAAACCACCGTGAGGGTACTCAGACCTATAAGGTAAGGGTTGTGGAGCCATGCTTTGTTAGGCTGTTTTAAACCCACGTCTCCCTTTTACAGGGGGGTATATTAGAATACCCCCAAGTAGACGACATTTTAATTGTCATCTCTAAAAGAAAACCACCAGGAGAGTGCTGAAACATATGGGGAAACGTTTTTGGAGCCTTTCTTTGTTGTGTGGCCGATTATGCCCCCCCCCCCCCCGTAGATGGCAATTCGGTGGCCATTTCCAAACAAGTATAAATTGTGCACGACCCCTGTGCAGATAAAGCGCATTTTTTTAACCAAAATAGCTTTTGTTTTGACATCACCAATGGATATATTTCTTGTAGACGTCTCAATCGCCCTTTGTGAGTACCCTCTTCCGACAATCTGTTCTTGAGGTATAAGGTAATATACCCGATCACTATAAGAGGTGGAGGAGGAGGGCTATGGTTGGTAGAAATTAATTCCTGTCGTTGAGATCTTTCATTAGAGTACCATGAAGGATAAAACTAGTTCCACTTCCCCCCTTCCCCCTCCACCCCGTACTTTGATAAGGGGATAGAAAGAAGGACAGTAGTTGATAGGAAACAGTTCCTTTCGTTGAAACCTTTAATTAGAATACAATGAGATATAACATTAATTGCCCCCCCCACCGCCCTCGAAAACGAGTCGCACTGGAAAGTTATAGTTTGTACAAACCAATTTATTTCGATGAGACCTTTATTAGAATACCATGAAGGGAAAATCCTGTACCCCCCCCCCCCCCCCATTTTCTAAACTTTAACTTGGCACCACTAAAGGCATGCGTATGCAAAATCTGAGACCTGGAAATTTTGCAGTAGGTAGCCTATACCTTGAAGGTGTGCCAGACGGCCATCAAATTTCGCTGTCTATAAAGCCCCCCCCCCCCCCCACGAGTTATTTCCTGAGATGCTGTTTTTGAAAGTAATCGTGCATAGCTTTACATACGACAACCAATAATTGGTCTCAGATTTGCATACGCGTGCCTTTAGTGGTGCCAAGTTAACTTTAGAAAATTGGGTGGGGGGAGGGGGGTTAACACATGTTCTATCCTTCATGGTATTCTAATGAAAGGTCTCATCGAAATAAATTGGTTTGTACAAACTATAACTTTCCCGTGCGACTCTTTTTCGAGATCAGTGAGCGACGGGGCCTAAGGGGGGGGGGGGAGTTAAAAATTAATTTTATCTCTCATTGTATTCTAATTAAAGGTCTCAACGAAAGGAACAGTTTTCTACAAACTACTGCCCTTCTTTCTGTCCTCTTATCAAACTACGGGTTGGAGGGGGAAGGGGGGGAGTGGAACTAGTTTTACCACTTCATGGTACTCTAATGAAAGGTCTCAACGAAAGGAATTAATTTATACTAATAATAGTCTTCCTCCTCGATCCCTTGTCGTGATCGGTTATAATTCCTTATATCTTAAGAGTGAATTGTCAAAGGAAATTACCTACAAAGGCCGATTGGGGCGTTTGGAAGAAATATAACCATTGGGCATTTAAATAAAATTTGATACATAGCCACTTGGAATAAAACCAAATTTAACGACAGATTCAAAAATTCGTTTGGCGCATGCGCAGTGCCACCTTTCTTATTTATGGAGGGATTTAAATGAAATTTGATAAATAACCACTTGGCATAAAGCAAATGTAGCGCCATTTTCCAAATTTGATTTTTTGTAGGATGTGCAGTGCCAACTTTCTTATTTATGGAAGAAATTTCGTAGGGATGTTTAAAAAAATGCGCTTTACCTGCACAAGGGTTATGCACAATTTGTACTTGTTTTTAATTCTTAAAAAATGCGCTAAAAATCACCATGAGGGTGCTGAGACTTATTGTAAGAGGGTTGTGGGGTCTGTCTTTGTTGGGCGATTTTAAACCCACGCCTTCCTTTGCCGGGGGGGGGGGGGGTTCCATACCCTCACACCCCCCGGTACTACGTTGCAGTACCTCCTAGGCGAAGAGGGTCTGACATTCTTTCTGAAAACGTATTAAACTTTTTGGACGAGAATGTAGTGCCGAGTGGTTTGGGGAGTCTGGAGTACCCTCCAGTAATTGGCATCTTCAAAAGAAACCATCATGAGAGGAGTGCTGAGACCTATGTGGAATGGGTTGTGGAGTCTTTCTTTTTTGCTGGCTTTAATCCCTTGATTTCCTTTTGTTCTGGGTGGGGGGGGGGGCATAGCCCCCGGACGCCCGGCCCCCATCCGGTGGTACGTTTTTTGCAATACTTCTTAGGCATACTGCGAGGCGTATTGTGTAAGAAATGGTTACCGGGGGAACGATAATGTAGAAAGGTAGATTTGGGGGTTATGAAATAACCTTCCCCCCCTTCTTCCATTAGGTAGACGACAATTTCATTACTATTTCCAAAACATCCACCATAAGAGTGTTGGGATGGGACATGTAGGTAAAGGGTTGTGGAGTCTTTCTTTGTTGAGTGGTTGCAATGCCACGTCTCCTTTTTGTTGGTGGGGTGGGTATTCCATACCACCCAGACCCCCGCCACTACGTTGTTGCCTTCTAACAGAAAGCGTATCACGAAAGTGCTGAGGATTAAACATTTTTGGACGAGAATGTAGTACCAGGAGTCTGGGGTATTGAATACCAATGCCCCCCACCCCAGTAGACGATCTGCCGTCTCAAAAAAAAATCACCATGAGGGTACTGAGACCCATAGGGAAAGGGTTGTGAAGTGTTTTTTTATTGAGTGTTCATCTTTGCCCCCCCCCCCCCCCGTGTCTACGTTTATTTTAGTACACCTTAGGCGAAGAGGATCTAATAATTTTTTCAGAAAAGCTATGATGAGAGTTTTGAGCGTTAAACGTATTGTGTAAGGAATTGTTACGGCAGGGAGGGGGAGGGGTTGGGTCTGGGGGTATTAATCATGAATCTTTCTTAAAGCACTCTTGAATTTGAAGATCTTCCGAACCTCTCTTAATAGTGTCATTCAATTTTTTGACATTTTTTTGGAAAATCTCTCAAAACTTTCTTCACACTTTCCTAAACTTCACTTGACAGCCGTCATTTGTAAGTCCCTTGAAGCCCTCTTTAATCCCCTAATTCAATTTTTTGACATTTTTTTGGAAAATCTCTCAAAACTTTCTTCACACTTTCCTAAACTTCACTTGACAGCCGTCATTTGTAAGTCCCTTGAAGCCCTCTTTAATCCCCTAAAAGTTTGTTGGATGTCTTTAATCCCTGTGAAGACACTTTCCAAACTGAGTTTCTTAAAAGTGTGCAGAACGTCCTTATCGTCAAAATGAAAAGAGATTTATTGAAGGTGCGTCTCAATTCCCTTGAAAATCCATTGACGCTCTTTTTTAGCGCGTTTTGAACTACTTCTAGGGGGGGGGAGGGGGGTGTTAACAAACGTTCTACCCTTCATGGTATTCCAATGAAAGATTTCATCAAAATAAATTGGTTTGTATAAACTATAACTCTCCCGCGCGACCCTTTTTTGAGATAAGTTGATGACGGGGCCAGGGGGGTGGGAGGGGGGTTAGAAATTAATTCTTTCATGGTATTCTAATGAAAGGTCTCAACGAAAGAAACCGTTTTCTACCACCTAGCGCCCTTCTTTCTGATCCATTACCAAAAGAGGAAACGGGAGGGGGGGGTGAACATTGTTTTATCCTTCATGGTACTCTAATGAAAGGTTTCAATGAAAGGAATCAAAGGCAAAATGAATCGACCGGACGAGGCATATCTATTGGTGAAGTCGAAGCAAATACTTTGACACGGAAGTGTCCTCCCCTTAATCATCTACCAAGAAAGTAAACAAGGGTAGCATGCTACTACCTTATAACCCAACCATTTACTAAGCTATTTCGACTGTCTTTTGAAGTTCTCCTCTTCAAGTTCTCTGAAGACATTCCAGAAATGCTTACGAAACTTGGTTTAGACACTTTGATTCTCCAAGAGCTGCATTCCTCTTGAAACTTTATTGCAAATGTCATGCCCAGTTAGAGTTTTCAAGAAACCCTGAAAACTCAATGTTTCGAATGGACCTCGACGTAACAGATTTTCCCTGTGACCTGTCTAACTCGCGTGCAAATCCATTCATCACAATTGATTTGTGCACCGTTTGATAGTATTCGTTCACCTCGGTCGGTGGTAGGTACAATAAAATCACGCGTCGAATTGTAAATCAATATCGCGAAAATAGCCATTTAGCGTACCAATTGAGTTACGAGTTACGACGACAAGTCTGAGAAGTAAGCGTCTTCATGGCATTATTGAATTAATGCCGCCACCTACGCGCATGTAAAACCCTCGAGAGCAGAAGAAGGAATTTGTGTTAACCGCATGTGCAATCACACTTTTACATAATAAAAACAAATGATATATGTTATTACGGCTCGTTCTCTATTCCAGAAATATTATTTACAATTATTGTTTTATATCATCATAAAAATACATTTAAAACAATATTTGTCCCTCTCTCTGGTGCATTACCTTATAATTTTACGCGTCTCGCCTCGCACTATAAATTATTATAATGACTGTGTTTGCATAACCCGTCCTTTTCTAATATGACTGCTGATATATTCCGCATGTTTCGTACGTAGTGAACACGATGTCCGACGAGATATACAATTCATATGTGTCGTTTTATTGAAGTTGTTGCATTATTGTTTCTTGCAAGGAAATTGTAATTAACGAGAATATTATGGTAACTTTTATTGTTCCTTTTCTTTTCGTATAGTGCATTTAATTAAAATGGAGTTACGACCGCGAGGCGCGCATTTGTCTTCGGCGACGACCGTCCGTAATTCATAACCTCAATTTCCAGCGAAAAGGGCTTAAAATCCGACGTGCGGGGGCCACATTTACTACCGCCGTCATTAATTAGTGATAGTCGTAGTCGAGCGGAGGCGGATCTTAGTATGTACTTACAATTACAATGTCTCATTAATTAACCGATTGAAATTTATTGTAACTTGTAGTTGTGCAAATGTACACATAGGTACCTGCGGAGGATTTTGTAGATTCTGATGATGATCGGTAAAATGTGAAGAGAATTGTGGTAAGAAAACCACCCGGAAAAAGACTTGAAAAACATTAGGAAGATGAGGAGGACACATGAAGAAGCCGGGAAGAACGTGGGACGAAGACGATGGTACCAAAGACCGAAAAAAGACGAGTTGGTAAAGAAAACAGCTTCGGCAATTCAAAAAAGACAGAGGAAAACATTTTATCAAATTAAGGAAAAGGCCTGGGAGACTTTCTAGGGAGGATCAAGGGAGGTTCAAGAGAGAAGAACCGGGATAGCTTCAAAACGGTATCAAGTCTCAGCTCCAGAAAAGAGTTTCGAAGGATCCTCAAGATACGTTCAAGTAGAATCCCAATCACTTTAGGAATTTCAAGAGCGTTTCAAGAGCTTCAAAAGAGCTTTGAGAAAATGTTTGAAGAGGTGCGACACAGATTTCATAGGGCAAGAAATATTTGAGAATACTTTCAAAAACGGAATTGAAGGAATTCCAAGAAAATTTAAACAAAGGTCTAAGGCAGGAGTTTCCAAGAACTTCAGGAGATTTTCAATAGAATGTAGAAAAATGTAAAAAAAGTGTGTCTCTATTTCGCAGCGTAACTTTACAGCTTCAGGATGGTTTAAAAAAAGCTCTAACGAAAGTTCAAGTGAGATTCAAAAAAGTATTAATGCATATTCCAAAGAATTTCAAACATCTTTAAAATTTAAGGTGACTGAGAGATTTTCATAAACGCTCCTCGAGGTTTTCAAAAAACCTTCAAGTCGATTTCGGTAGAGCTTAAAAAAAGGATCCAGATGAGCGTCAAGAAATGTTTCAGTAATTCTTCAATTTTCGAAGTTGTTTAGCGAGTGCTCTGAGAATCCCGAGAGAGATTCAAATCAAGTTTGGGGGATACAAAAATTTTGAATTTTTCAAGAGAGTTTTAAAAAAGATCCAAGCGAAAGGGTTTCGATAGCTTTTCAGGAAATGTTTGGGTGTATTTTAAAAGAATTTCACAAAAGTTGAGAATTTTAGAAAACTTTCAAGACCTGCAAAACCATCAAGATCTTCAAGACCTTCAAGATCTTTCAACGGTTTCAAAGATTGCAACGGTTTCAAAGGTTTCAAGGGTTTCAACAGTTTCAACGGTTTCAACGACTTCAACGGTTTTAACGGTTTTAACAGCTACAACAGCTGCAACAGGTTCAGCATCTAATAGGTACAGTAGCTTCAAGAAGTTTCAAGAGTTTCAAGATTTTCAAGAGTTTCAAGAGTTTCAAGAGTTTCAAAAGTTTCAAGAGTTTCAAGAGTTTCAAGAGTTTCAAGAGTTTCAAGGGTTTCAAGAGTTTCAAGAGTGTGAACTGTTTCCAGAGTTTGAAAAGTTTCAACAGTTTCAGAGTTTCAAAGTTTCAAGAGTTTCACAGTTAACGCATATTCCAAAGAATTTCAAACATCTTTCAAATTTAAGGTGACTGAGAGATTCTCATAAACGCTCCCCGAGGTTTTCAAAAACCCTTCAAGTCGATTTCAGGAAAGCTTAAAAAAAGGATCTAGATGAGAGTCAAGAAATGTTTAAGTCATTCTTCAAGAGAGCTCCAAGGTAGTTGGAAAAATTTTCAAAGTTGTTTAGCGTGTGCCCTGAGAATCCCGAGAGAGATTCAAATCAAGTTTGGGGGAGAGAAAAATTTTGAGAAGGGTTTCGATAGCTTTTCAGGAAATGTTTGGGTGTATTTTAAAAGAATTTCACAAAAGTTGAGAATTTTAGAAGACTTTCAAGACCTGCAAAACGATCAAGATCTTCAAGATCTTCAAGACCTTTTCAAGTCCTTCAAGATCTTTCAACGGTTTCAAAGATTGCAACGGTTTCAACAGTTTCAAGGGTTTCAACAGTTTCAACGGTTTCAACGGCTTCAACGCTTTTAACGGTTTTAACAGCTACAACAGCTTCAACAGGTTCAGCATCTAATAGGTACAGTAGTTTCAAGAAGTTTCAAGAGTTTCAAGGGTTTCAAGTGTTTCAAGAGTTTTAAAAGTTTCAACAGTTTCAGAGTTTGAAGAGTTTCCAGAGTTTCCAGAGTTTCAAGAGTTTCAAGAGTTTGAAGAGTTTTAAGAGTTTCAAGAGTTTCAAGAGTTTCAAGAGTTTCTAGAGTTTCAAGAGTTTCAAGAGTTTCAAGAGTTTCAAGAGTTTCCAGAGTTTCAACGGCTTCAAGAGTTTCAAAAGTTTCAAGAGTTTCAACAGTTTTAAGAGTTTCAGGAGTTTCAAGAGTTTCAAGAGTTTCAAGAGTTTCAAGAGTTTCAAGAATTTCAAGAGTTTCAAGAGTTTCAAGAGTTTCAAGAGTTTCAAGAGTTTCAAGAGTTTCAAGAGTTTCAAGAGTTTCAAGAGTTTCAAGAGTTTCAAGAATTGCAAAAAACGCCCCCAGAGTAGTCGCCCCCCCTCCCCCCGGCTAATATTATCACCATTTTTTCACAGGTTCCTCGGCACTTTATCAAAAATGAACATGAGAGCGCGGAAGGTATTACAAATATTAGGGGGAATACGTCGCACTCGAGGTCTGGAAAAGAGAGATCGAGGATACCTATATGTTTCCTGGGGGGTTTTCCATACCCCTCAGACCTCTCGGTATTACTTTTTCCCTTAATATTTTCAAAGCCTTCCGCGCTTTAACGATCATTTTTGAAGAGAAGCAATTTTTGAGCAAATGTCACTGCATTTTGTCAAAAATGGGCATTGGAGCGCGAAAGGCTTTTAAAATATTGGGTAAAAACGTAGCAGAGGGTGGTACGTACCTTCCAGAAAAATATAGATGGATGGCATTTCGTCACACTTGATTGATAGCGGAGAGGCGCCTTAAAAATGTAGAGAAAAACGTAGCACCGGTGGTCGGGAAAAGAGGAATCAAAATATTGGGGGAAAACGTAGCTACGAGTGGTATGAGGGGCAAGGAATATCCTCCATCCATACCTCCAGGGAAGGAGAAATCGGTAGCATTACGTATAACAACTGATTGATAGCGTAGACCTCTTAAATATTTTTGGGGAAAACGCAGCACTCTGGAAAGTAGTAGACATTCACGGAATACCCTTCCAGGAAGATTTCTCCTTTCCCGGGGGAGGGGGGGATGGAATACACCCCCAGCAAATGAGATATCAATGTCATTTCACCACAACTGATTGATAACGCGAAGGGCTCTTAAACATTCTGCGGAAAAACGTAGCACCGGGGGGTCTGGAAAGTACAGATCGATGGAATACACTCCCAGGAAAAGATCTCTCCTTCCCTCTGGTGTATTCCAGAGCCCTCGATGTTACGTTTTCCCTTAATATTTTCAACGCCCGCGATGTAACGATCGTTTTTGGAGAGAAACCACTTTTAAGCAAGTGCCATCTCATTTCCTCAAAAATGATCGTCGGTGCATGTAAAACTTTAAAGACGTGGGGGGAGAAGCGTAGCACCGGGGGATCTGGGGGGTATGGAATACCCCCCAGGCTACAACTCCCAGGAAAAGAGAGACCCCCAGACCCAGGTGCCCTATATTTCCTTAATATCTTCAAAGCCTGCCGCGCTCCAACTATCATTTTTGAACAGACGCCATTTTGGAGCAACTGCCATCGCATTTTCTCAAAAATGATCATCGGGGCATGTAAAGCTTTAAAAACGCAGGGGAGAAGCGTAGCACCGGGGGGTCTGGGGGGTATGGAATACCCCCCAGGCTACAACCCTCACGAAAAGAGAAACCCCCAGACCCAGGTGACCTATGTTTCCTTAATATTTACAAAGCCTACCGCGCTCCAACTATCATTTTTGAACAGACACCATTTTTGACCAAGTGCCAACGCATTTCCTCAAAAATGATCATCGGGGCATGTAAAACTTTAAAAACGTGGGTGAGAAGCGTACCACCGGGGGGTCTGGGGGGTATGGAATACCCCCCAGGCTACAACTCCGAGGAAAAGAGAGACCCCCCAGACCCAGGTGCCCTATAGTTCCTTAATATTTTCAAAGCCTACCGCGCTCCAACTATCATTTTTGAACAGACACCATTTTTGACCAAGTGCCAACGCATTTCCTCAAAAATGATCATCGGGGCATGTAAAACTTTAAAAACGTGGGTGAGAAGCGTACCACCGGGGGGTCTGGGGGGTATGGAATACCCCCCAGGCTACAACTCCGAGGAAAAGAGAGACCCCCCAGACCCAGGTGCCCTATAGTTCCTTAATATTTTCAAAGCCTACCGCGCTCCAACTATCATTTTTGAAGAGACGCCATTTTGGAGCAAGTGCCATCGCATTTTCTCAAAAATGATCATCAGGGTATGTAAAGCTTTAAAAACGTGAGGGAGAAGCGTAGACGGAGGGTCTGGGGGTATGGAATACCCCCTAGTCTACATCCCCCAGGAAAAGAGAGAGCGATGGCATTTCTTCAGAAGAGATTGATGGCAGGGAGGAGTATTAAAAATGATGGGGGAAAACCTACCACCTAGTGGTTTGGAAAGTAGGGTCGATGGAAGACACTCCAAGGAAAAGATTTCTCCTTTCCTGAAGGGATTTTTCGCTAATATTTTCAAAGCCTTCCGTGCTCTAATAATGAAAAGACATCATTTTGAAGCAAGTTCCATCGCATTTTCTCAAAAATTAGAATCGGAGCGCGGAGGGCTCTTAAACATTCAAATGATCTTCAGGAAAGTTTCCCCGATCTCGGCGTAACGCCGATGTTTATTACCCACGAACGCGAGAGTGTTGATTAATTCATCGATTTCGTACGGGACGCTGCTCTAAATTATCCAAAAATTCTTCGCGTCGAGCGCGTTTTACGATGGCGCTAATTGCGCACAAAAAATTGATTAAACCTAAACGTTTCGCAATCTAAATAAAACGCTCGTAACTTAAAAGCCGAAAATTAATATTTAATTTTTATCCTTCAAATAAGATTTCCAATTCATTAATTTCATTCGGTTTTAATATTTTAAATAAATTATTTATAATTAAGTGGTTGTTTACCGGAATGACGTCATTGCCTCGCTTAATTAGAAATGACGGACTGAACTGGGTTATTGTAATATTTTCTGGGATCGGATTCTCAACATTTTTGGGGTTTTAAGATGGATTACTGGTAAGCAAACAAAGCTTAGAAATTCTTCGACCTTCAAAATGCCATATACACAATGAAATATACCTCAATTCCTGATCTCCCTCCCACTTAAAGGCCATCAATAAATCCATCTCCATTGAATGCGCCTTCTGGTTTACTATTTTTTCTTCGGCGCGCTGTCTCTGTCGGGCGCGCGGAACGGGCGCGCGCGCCGTCCTTGTCCAGCCGCAGGACACGAGATATCTCCCAATGCGTTTGTCTCTGTTTAGCGAAATATGTCAACTATGTTTCGCGTCCCTCTCTACATCATTGTTAAATGTTCAAGAATCATGTTGGGGCCCTCAGTTCGTTGTGGCGTCTTCTGGTGCTCGCATGTCCGACGCTGACGTGACGACGCGCGCGTGGATGAAGGCGAAATGGGTCACTACAATAACTTGGAGGAGCAGACGATGCGCGCGATTTGTGGTGGTGATTTTAACGGTGGTGGCGGCGCGCGGCACAAGAACGTTTGTCTGATAAGTGTGGTGGTCGGGTTTACGATCGGCCTTAGCCTAGGAATTTTTCTGCCGCTGATCTACTTGGAGAGCGCGATAAAGAACTCGACGCATCCAATTAGCGATGCTGCAGCTATTCGAAGTATTTTTCTTAATAACAGCTTTAAGGCGCAGAACTCGTCGCCGATCAGTTTCGTTGAGCTGCACGACGATAGCACCCTGATCGAGGACGGGATCTACTGGGGTGCCCGGGTCGAGGGCGCGCTGCCTGAGGGTTACGTGAAGCACGAGACGTGGACGGAGTATGTGAGAGGTGGAGTCGCGGTTAAGCTGGAGGGTGGCTGCGGGCGCATGCAGAATCGCCTGCTGACGTTCCAGGATGGGCGCCAGGGGTGCGTGCGTTACCGACAGAACACCGACCAAATCCAGGGGGAGCTCTTCAGCTTTTACCTCGCGCAAATCTTGAAGTTGCCAAACTTGGCACCCTCCGCCGTGACCACCGTCAACCTGAATGCGCCGCTTTGGAGGAACTTGGAGAGCGAAATCGCCTCGGCCCAGTGGAACTCGAATCGGCCCGTCGTGATAACGCAGTTCATCCCCGATTTGAGCTCGGCCAACATCCCCAACGTGTTCAGGCCGAACGAGAGGCACCTGAATAAGTACGACGTGTTCAACATGACCGGCGATCGGGTCCTCGGCAACCTGGTGGAGCTCGCCCAGTGGTCGGATCTCATCATCTTCGACTATCTCACCGCCAACTTGGATAGGATTGTAAATAACTTGTATAACTATCAGTGGAATGTGAACATTATGGACGCACCCGCGCATAATTTAGCCAAAAAACTCGACCTACTCGTCTTTTTGGACAACGAGTCCGGCCTCCTGCACGGCTATCGCCTGCTAAAGAAGTACGAGGTCTACCACTCGGTGCTCCTGGACAATTTGTGCGTGTTCCGGCGCTCGACGGCCGACGCGATACGCCACCTCCTACGTGCCGGAAACGTGGGGCATCTGCTGAAGAGCATGTTCGAGAAGCGCAACAGCCCCCAGGTGAAGGACGTGCTCCCCTCGCTCCCAGAGAAGAGCATCAAAATCCTGAATGAGCGAATAGACAAGGTACACAATCAAATTTTGAGATGTGAATCCATGTTCTTTGATGGTAATCGGACTTGAAAGTATCCTTAGGTAGTCGCATATTTGAAATTGTAATTTGGTGTTCAAAGCCGGTTTGCTCCCTCCTATTTTTATTAATTTTTTTTTTCCTTTTCGTTCACTACCGTTTGTCTTGCATGACGGACGGAATTTAAAATAGGATCTTAATTTATTAGTGGAAAAATAGGCGAAAATGATTTATCGGGTCAATTGAGGGGACACTTTTATTTCCCCGTTTCTTATATTTCGGTACCCGTAAATCTGTTAACCGACGGAGAAGCCGTAAAATCGCAGTTACACGCCGTTTTCGTTTTATTGCGCGCCATAATTTAGTCGGAATGACCGGCCCGGTCGAAAACCCCTAGAAATGTAAAACTCGGTCACTTGTTGTAGCCTCGCCGGTCGAAC
The DNA here is from genome assembly GCF_008802855.1 of Photinus pyralis. NCBI lineage: Eukaryota > Metazoa > Arthropoda > Insecta > Coleoptera > Lampyridae > Photinus > Photinus pyralis. The sequence continues at coordinate 2,385,643 of NW_022170250.1, forward strand.
GATTACTTTGTCTCTTCGTCAAAATTTGCCTCGGCGAGCAGCGCGAGCGACACGTTTTATGTAAATCGCCTCGCATTTATCACAGTTTACCATATCTTGATCTCCGTTTATGGCGCGGAGGTTATGACCATTTGCTCTGGGGGGTACGATTTTATGATCGGAGAATGGCATTTCGAGAATCTCAATTTTTTTCTCCCGACGCGCCGCAGCTCGCCCAAACGATTTCAATAAAAAATGACCCCCCGATTTAAGACCTTTTGGAGGAGGGCGGCGCGCAATTGTTTCATCGAGATCATGGCCGCACAGATTTTTTCGAAAATCACACAAAATCCGAAAGACACATACATTTGTCATGAAGCCAGCTTTGTAGAACATTTACGGCACAAAGTGCCGCATTTGTGCCGTCCTAAAATGAAAAGTTTCAAAATGTCAGAAAATAGGCACATTTTTCAAATCTGTGCCGTAAAAGACTAACTTTTAGAGTGTAGATTTATTCAACAGTATTCAACACAACACAAACTTTTTGGTTAGTGCTGTATTTGTGCCTTGCAGCCTTTACTGGTCCGACAAAATTTCCTATTTTTGTTTCCTCATTTACTTGTCTTATTTTGTGCCGCTTTGTGCCATAAAATATATACCAAAAGAAACCCTTTAAAATTTGTGCCGTTCATTTACGGGAAAAACAAAGAGAGAATTTCTCATACGCGCCGTTGCTCACCCAGACGATATGAATAAAAATGATCTTCCGATTTAAGACCTTTTGGAGGGCGGCGGCGCGCAATTGTGTCATCGAGATCGTGGCCGCACAGATTTTTTCGAAAATCCCACAAAATTCTGCTATAGATCCGAAAAACACATACATTTTTCACGAAGCCAGCTTTATAGAACATTTACGGCACGAAGTGCCGCATTTGTGCCGTCCTAAAATGAACAGTTTTAAAATTTCAGAAAATAAGCACATTTTTCAAATCTTTGAACACTTCTACCGGCACAATTCTCGCCAGAGATGCCGCATTTGTGCCGTAAAAGACGTTCTACTAACTTTTAGTGTGTAGATTGTTCAATAGTATTCAACACAACACAAACTTTTTTGGTTAGTGCCGTACGAGGTGCCGTATTTGTGCCTTGCAGCCTTTACTGTACGACAAAATTTCTTATTTTTGTTTCCTCATTTACTTGTCTTATTTTGTGCCATAAAAAGTTTACCAAAAGAAACCCTTTAAAATTTGTGCCGTTCATTTATGGGCAAAACAAAGAGAGAATTTCTCAGACGCGCCGTTGCTCGCCCAAACGATATGAATAAAAATGATCGCCCGATTTAAGACCTTTTGGAGGGCGGCGGCGCGCAATTGTTTCATCGATATCATGGCCGCACAGTTTTTTTTCGAAAATCACACAAAATTCTGCTATAGATCGGAAAGACACATATATTTTTCATGAAGCCAGCTTTGTAAAACATTTACGGCACGAAGTGCCGCATTTATGCCGTCCTAAAATGAAGAGTTTCAAAGTGTCAGAAAATAGGCACATTTTTCAACACTTCTACCGGCACAATTCTCGCCAGAGGTGCCGCATTTGTGCCGTAAAAGACTAACTTTTAGTGTGTAGATTTTTTCAACAGTATTCAACACAACACAAACTTTGTGGTTGGTGCCGTATTTGTGCCTTGCAGCCTTTACTGGTCCGACAAAATTTCCTATATTTGTTTCCTCATTTACTTGTCTTGTTTTGTGCCATAAAAGTTTCCCAAACGAAACCCTTTAAAAATTGGGCCGTTCATTTACGGGCAAAACAAAGAGAGAATTTCTTAGATGCGCCGTTGCTCGCCCAAACGATATGAATAAAAATGATCGCCCGATTTAAGACCTTTTGGAGGGTGGCGGCGCGCAATTGTTTCATCGGGATCGTGGCCGCACAGATCACACAAAATTCTACTATAAATCCGAAAGACACATACATTTTTCACAAAGCCAGCTTTGTGGAACATTTACTGCCGTCCTAAAATGAATAGTTTCAAAATGTCAGAAAATAGGCACATTTTTTAAATCTTTGAACACTTCTACCGGCACAATTCTCGCCAGAGATGCCGCATTTGTGCCGTAAAAGACGTTCTGTTAACTTTCAGTGTGTAGATTTTTTCAGCCGTAGGGCACTCATTTGTGCCAGTTGATGCCACAAAGCAAATAAAAATGTTGCACGATGTCCATTCTTGTATTTGTCCCATTTAGTGCCGTTCAAAGTCTTTACACAAAGCATGCTGTTTATAGTTTGCCTATTCGTTTGTCACGTCTGAAATTAAAGCATAGGCCACTTCAAAGTAATAGACTCTTGTACGTTTCGTTTGTGCCGTAACATTTTCCAAGTAGAATAAAGAGAAAGCTCTACGCAACAAACTTCTGTATTGTAAATTGTTTAGTGCTGTATTTGTACAAGTTTGTGCCGTTTAAAATTTATGCACAAAATAAACCTTTTGTTTTAGGGCAACATTTTTAAAGTTATTTGGATAGATGTGCTTTGTGCCTGTCATTTCAGAGTGATCGTATTTCGCACGCCACGCAAAAAACTACTTATTCTTGCTTTTTTAGTGCCATGTTAGTTCAGTTTTGAGCAGTACGACGGTTGCCAATTGTTATTTAGTTCTGTCTTTTTAAACCTTTTTGGTTGGTGCCGTATTTGTACCTTAAAAATGTTACCGATGGGCGCACCTTTTTAAAATTTTCACGCTCGATCAAACGATTTAAATAAAAAATCATCCCCCGATTTGACGTTTTGGGTGGCGCGGCTTGTAATTGTTTCATCAAAACCATGGCAGCACAGATTTTTTCGAAAGTCACAGAAAATTTTGCTATAGAACCAAACCATGAATATAAAGACGCATTCTCTTTTCATGAAAGACAGAATCCATCTTTGTGAAGCATTTACGGCACATAGTGCCGCATTTGTGCCGTCCTAAAAGGAATCAAAATGTCAGAAGATATTTTTATATCATATTTCATTTACCTAGCATATTTTTTAAAACTATGAACACTGCTATCGGCACAATTCTCGCTAGAGGTGCCGCATTTGTGCCGTAAAAGACGGTTACACATAATTACCGGGTTTGTGCCATCAAAAACCCTGGTCCTCAGTTTGTGCCAGTTGGTGCCGCATAACGAAGAAACAGAACGTTGTTACTTGTTCTCCGAAACTCCGCAACACAATCCTGCACGATGTCCATTTTTTGTATTTATCCAATTTTGTGCCGTTAAAAATAAATTGTCAGACAATCAAGCTGTGAAATTAAAGGATTTTTGATGTTCTATTTGTCCCTCGATTTGTCCCTTTTGCAAGTATTCTACTCTATTACATTTAACTTGTGCCGCAACGTTTGAGAGCATTATTGTGGGCAGCAAGAAACTCCGCAACAAACTGCTGTATTATGCTGCATTTGTTCAAATTTGTGCCGTTTAAAATTTACTGACAAGACACAAACCCTTACGATAGCATTATTAAAAGCAAACTTCACACTCCCTTGCCAACTCGATTCTTGATACTATGTCAAATGGTAAATGAGGTAGCTTGTGCCGTTAAGAGTTCGTCGACAAAAATCCTCCCAAAGTTTTCAAATCAATGTGCCTTCTTGTAGCGTAAAATATTATCAAATTCTCTGGGATTGGTGTAAAATGGGTATCACTTTGTGCCTTTCATTCCAGATTGATCGTATTTTGCACACTTTTCTACTTAGTGCCGCATTTGTGCCGTAATCGACCTAATAATGATCGCTCGAAGTTTTGGGTGGCGCAACTAGCAATTGTTTCATCGAAATCATGGCAGGATAGAATCCCAGAAAATTTTGCTATAGAACCAAACTTTTCATGAAATACAGAAGCCATCCTTGTGGAACATTAATTTGTGCCGTTTCAAAATATCAGAAAATTTGTGCCATAAAAGCCTGAGCTGTCAAATAATGTACCTATTTCTAGACGCTCTTCTTAGTACTGCTATTTTTGTCTGCAATTCATGCAGTACATTTGTGCCACTTTGTGCCGTTAAAAGCTTACCCAAAAAAAGCTATTCAACCATGTTAAATTTGTAAATGCTAGCATATTCTAGTATCTGTTAGTGCCGACTTATCTAAAGCACAATTATGGGGTTCACAGTCTGGGCCAGTTAGTGCCGCAAGGCAAAGAAACAGAACGTGTCAGTTGTTATTGTGCATTTTTTGAGACGTTCACAGTTCTCACACAAATTAAGCGGTTTAAAGTTTGCCTATTCGTGCTGTCAAGTCTGAAATTAAGGCATATTTATATGCTCTACTAGGTTTGTCAATTAAATCCGCGGTTAAATTTGAGCCTTTAGCATGGGCCACTGCAAAGTAATCGACTCTTTTACGTTTAGTTTGTGCCGCAACATTTTCGAAGCAAAATAAGGAGCAAGCTTTAAGCTACGCAACAAATTTTTGTGTTGTCAATTTTGTGTGTGCTGTATTTGCGCAAGTTTGTGCCGTTTTTAGCGCAAAATGTTATCAAATTTACTTTTGTGCCTCTAATTTCAGCGTGATCGTATTTCGCACACTTTGCTGGTTAGTGCCGCATTTGTGCTGTAAAATACCACAAGTCTGATTAATTTGCTTACTTTTCTTGCATGACTTACCTACTTGTCCTCATTTTGTGCCGATTTGTGCCATAAGCAATTTACCTAGAAAAAACCGTTTAAAAACGTAAAAGCGTATATCGCTTTGTACGGCACAAATGTTGTAATTGTGCTGCAATATTTTATTCGCAAAATAAAACCTTGCGAAAACTAGTGCTTAGGTATTATGTAAAGTTCGAGCACTGTCTTTCAGAACAGATTTCGGGTCTACTTATGTGCTTTTTTTTAGTGTTGCCCGAGTTTTTAAAAATTTTAATAATGCGTTGGAAGTCGATTATATTATATTGCATATTCAGTGAGAAATATGCAAGATAACATAGATAATGGTGTTAAATCATACTTAAATCAAACTTTGAAACTTCGGTCGAGGTTAAATTGTCAAAAATTTTAAGAATTTAAATAATGCGTTAGAAGACGATTATCTCATATTGCATATTCAGTGAGAAATATGCAAGATAACATAGATAATGGTGTTAAATCATACTTAAATCAAACTTTGAAACTTCGGTCGAGGTTAAATTGTCAAAAATTTTAAGAATTTAAATAATGCGTTAGAAGACGATTATCTCATATTGCATATTCAGTGAGAAATATGCAAGATAACATAGATAATGGTGTTAAATCATACTTAAATCAAACTCCGAAGCTGCCTTAGAAATGTAAATGTCAAAAATTTTAATAATGCTTAGGAACTCGATTATTGCATATTGCATATTCTGCGAGAATTGTGCAAGATAATACAGGAAACGGTGTTATTGAGACTGCGATAAAGCTTAATTTGTCAAAAAATTTCATTATGTTTAATAATGCGTTGGAGGTCGATCATTGCATATTGCATATTCTGTGAGAAATACGCAAATCACACAGAAAATTGTCTTAAATCGTTTTTAAATCAAACTGTGAAATTTGGTTTGAGCTTAAATTGTCAAAAATTTCATGATTTTTAAGAATGCGTGGAAAGTCGACTATCGCATATTGCATATTCTGCGAGAAATAAGCAAGGTAACAGCGGAAATTGTGTTAAGTCATTTTTAAATTAAATTTCAAAGCTGCGGTCGATCTTAAATTGTCAACAATTTCATGATTTTTACTATTTCGCTGGAAGTTGATTATCGCATATTACATATTTTGTGAGAAATACGAAATGTAACACAGAAAAATGTGTTAAATGATAGTTAAATCAAACTTTAAAACTGCGGTCAAGCTTAAATTGTCAATGTTTTACTGAATTTTAATAATGCGTTAAAAGTGATTATTGCATATTGCATATTCTGTTAGAAATACGTAATGTAACACTCCAAAATGTGTTAAATCATACTTAAATCAAACTTTGAAACTGCGGTGGAGCTTAAATTGTAAAAATATTCATGATTTTTAATAATACGCTGGAAGCCAGTAAGCGCATATTGCATATTCTGTAAAAAAATAGGCAACATAACACAGAAGATGGTGTAAATCAATCTTTGAAGTGGCGATCGAGATTAAATTAGCCAAAATTTAATGATTCTTAATAATGGGTTGGAAGTCGCTGATCGCATATTGCATACTCTGCTAGAAAATGAGGTTAAATCGTACATAAATCAAACGTTGAAGCCGGAATTGAGCTTAAATTGTCATAAATTTCTTTGTTTTAATAATGCCCTGGAAGTTGATTATCGCATATTGCATATTCTGTTAGAAATATGCAAGATAAAACAGAAAATGGTGTTAAATCAAACTTTGAAACTGCGGTCGAGCTTAAATTGTAAAAGGTTTACTCAATTTTAATAATGCGTTGGAAGTCGATTATTGCATATTGCATATTCAGTGGGAAATAGGAGATATAACGTAGAAAATGACGTTATATCATACTTTGGAGCTGCGGTCGAGCTTAAATTGTCAAAAATGTCTTGATTTTTAATAAAGCGTTAGGGCATATTACATATTCTGTGAGAAATAGGCACAATAAAGCAGAAAAAGATGTTACATTATACTTAAATCAATGTTTGAAGCTGCGGTCGGACTCAAATTTCCAAAAAATGTCATCTTTTGTAATAATGCTTAGGAAATCGATTATCGCATATTGCATATTCTTTGAGTTACGCAAATCACACAGAAAATTGTCTTAAATCGTTTTAAATGAAACTGTGAAGTTGGGTTTGACCTTAAGTTATCATGTCATCATCATTTTTAATAATGGGATTTATCGCATATTGCATATTTTGCGAGGCATAGACAAGATAATACAGAAACTGCTGTTAAATCAAAACTTTAAAGCTGTGGTCGAGCTTAAATTGTCAAAAATTTCATGAATCTTTAATAATGCTTAGAAAATCAATCATTGCATATTGCATATTCTGCGAGAAATATGACAGCAAATTGTGTTGTCATACTTAAATCAAACATTGAGGTTGTGATAGAGCTTGAATTGTCACAAATTTAATGATGTTGAATAATGCGTTATAGGTCGATTAATTGCATATTGCATATTCTGTGAGAAATACGCAAATCACACAGAAAATTGTCTTAAATCGTTTTTAAATCAAACTGTGAAGTTGGGTTTGAGCTTAAATTGCTAAAAATTTCATGATTTTTAATACTGGGATTTATGGCATATTGCATATTTTGCGGGAAATACGCAAGATAACCCAGAAAGTCAGACTTATATCAAACTTTGAACAGCTGCACATCAGTGTCCACTTGGTCTCAACGGTGGAGCTTAAATTGTCCAGAAATTCGCATATTTATTGGATATTTTGAAAATCGTGTGCCAACCTTTGAATAGTTGCATCTTCGAGTCCATTATTTTGAGCTTTAAGCTGCGGTTGATCTTAAAATTGGCATAAATCGGCACAAATTGCAAATAGTGCTGAAATATCTTGGCTTTTGTGCCCACGAGCTCGCTAGCCATGGAATGCTTGATCATAATCCACATTAAATGACACCAAAATTCCTCATTACAAAATGGCTGACAAATTAATGGGTGGTCCCAATTAGACAGTAAATCAGCCCAATATATTTACGTCTAATAAACAAAATGGCGACGGCACCTTTCGCGAGCGCAAATTTCTCCTACTCGACCGCCAATTTACAAATTATTCGAAATTTCCGCAACGAATTTATCGACGTAATTAGCCTAATCAAACCTCGAGATCAGCAAAGGCGAACGTTTCCGCAAATCTCCTTTTGACCGGTCCCCCGCGCCTCACCGGCTTTTCTTAATTACTTTAATTGGGTTTTATCGCCCCGAAAATTTCGAAGGGACTGGTTCCGATGGGAAAACGCGTCACAATTGAAAGGGGGAATCAAGGAAGCGGGCACCGAAAAAAAATTAAATTTTTATTACCGCGCGATTATATTTATATATATATATATATCTTTATTGCTTATAAATCAGGCTTCTTAATTAAATTATATTCATGAAAAAGGTATGTGTATTAAGAAAAAAAGTCGTTTGGTATAACACAATGGCAGAATTTCTCTCTTTTAATAAATTACAAGTTTATGTCGGCCGGACATAGGCCTTTGACTTTTATGGCGAAAACGCGATTTGTGGTTTTTCGAAAATGCGAGTGTGGCCATCGCCGATTTAAATCGAAAAAATTACAAGTTTATGTCGGCCGGACATAGGCCTTTGACTTTTATGGCGAAAACGCGATTTGTGGTTTTTCGAAAATGCGAGTGTGGCCATCGCCGATTTAAATCGAAACAAAACGCGCACTCACGCTACGAGCTCGCGCGGCATTAGAAAAAAAGTCTAAAACACGAGTCCGACGTTATGTAAATTTAAACGGACACAGAATCGTTCGACTGGAATTGTTAAACACAGTTCATTAAGTTAAGGTTTCCTCTTTTTTTTGCTGTTGTTGTCTATTGTACCAACACGATTTCGTAACCCGGAGACAGAGAGCGTCTACCCTAATTGATCTTGTGATATACGTGACGCGCGCTTTTTCAAAAAAAGCATCGACTGATTTTAGATGACCCCCCCTCTTCCCGTATTGGCTTAATTGTAAAGTAAATCATGTGATATATATTTATAGTTTAGTTGTATTAGTCTGAGAAAGCCAAATAATGTAAAATAAAGTGTAATATAATGTAAATAGATTAATTAATATATGACAACTTTTTGTAACTTGTTGCCTTTTTTTTCCTATTATAAATGTGTTACAGATGGGCGAGTCCATTGTTAATTTTTCTAGTAATTTATGGGACTATAAAACCACGATGGATACGAAATTGACAGGTGATCGTTCTCAATGCGGGATGTAATTGAAATGCGTTCCCATGTTTCCACCTACAGGAATCGTTATTCTTCACAGATTAATAATTTTACGTCAGGTTGTGCCATAAATATATTAATTATCTTTTTATTCCCACCCCTTTTGAGTGCAGAGATTTTGTAAAAAAGATCGAAAACTTCAGGCGCAGTCGTCATCAAAGAGAGGTAGGTAGACGGCGGACGGAGCTTTTTAAATTGGAGTATGAAGATCTTGGGAGTATTAGGAATGACTTGAAATCATACTTAAATCAAACTCTGACCTAGCGGTTGAGCTTAAATTGTCGAAATTTTTATAATTTTTAAAATAAAATATAATATAATATATATATCATATATAATATAATATATATAATATATAATATAATATAATATAATATATTATACTATATAATATAATAATAAAAAAATTTTAAAATATTATGCCGGAAATAGGCAAGATAACACCGAAGATGATATTTCGGTCGAGCGTAAATTGTCTAAACTGTTATGATTTTTAATAATGCGCTGGAAATCGTTTATCGCATATTGCATATTTTGCGAGAAATATGCAAGATAACACAGATAATGGTATTAAATTATGCATATTCTGTGAGAAATAGGCATTATAACACAGAACACTGTGTTGTCATTCTTAAATCAAATTTTAAAGCTGCGGGTGAGCCTAAATTGTCAAACATTTCACAATTTTTAATAATGCACTGGAAGTGGATTATCGCATATTGCATATTCTGTGAGAAATATGCAAGACAACACTGAAAAAGGTGTTAATTCATTCTTCACTCTAACTTTGAAGGTCCCGTCGAGCTTAAATTGTGAAAAATTTATGATTTTTAATAATCCTTTCGAAGTCGATTATCGCATATTGCATATTCTGTGAGAAATATGCAAGACAACACAGAAAAGGGTGTTAATTCATGCTTAAATCTAACTTTGAACTTAAATTGTCAAAAATTTCAAGATTTTTAATAATGCATTCGAAGTCGATTATCGCATATAGCATATTCTGCTAGAAATATGCAAGATAACACAGATAATGGTGCTAAATTATACCTAAGTTAAACTTTAAAGTTGCGGTCGAGCTTAAATTGTCCAAAATATCATAATCTTTAATAGTGTAGGTATTAAAGTCGATTTTCGCTCATTGCATATTCTGTGAGAAATATGCAAGACAACACAGAAAAGGGTGTTAATTCATACTTCACTCTAACTTTGAAGGTCCCGTCGAGCTTAAATTGTCAAAAATTGCATGATTATAAATAATGCATTCGAAGTCGATTATCGCATATAGCATATTCAGCTAGAAATATGCAAGATAACACAGATAATGGTGTTAAATTATACTTAAATTAATATTTAAAGCTGCGGTCAAGCTTAAATTGCCCAAAATGTCATAATTTTTAATAATGTAGGTATTAAAGTCGATTCTCGCCCATTGCATATTCTGTGAGAAATACGCATTATAAGACAGAACACTGTGTTGTCATTTTTAAATCAAATTTTAAAACTGCGGGTGAGCCTAATTTGTGAAAAACATTTCATGGTTTTTGATAATGCATTGGAAGTCGATTATCGCATATTGCATATTCTGCTAGAAATATGCAACACAACACAGAAAAGGGTGTTAAATCTAACTTTGAAGGTCGAGCTTAAATTGTCAAAAATTTTTAATAATGCATTCGAAGTCGATTATCGCATATTGCATATTCTGCTAGAAATATGCAAGATGACACAGATAATGGTGTTAAATTATACTTAAATTAAACTTTAAAGCTGCGGTCAAGCTTAAATTGTCCAAAATGTCATAATCTTTAATAGTGTAGGTATTAAAGTCGATTCTCGCTCATTGCATATTCTGTGAGAAATATGCAAGACATCACAGAAATCTAACTTTGAAGGGCCGGTCGAGCTTGAATTGTGAAAAATTTCACGATTTTTAATAATGCATTCGAAGTCGATTATCGCATATAGCATATTCTGCTAGAAATATGCAAGATAACACAGATAATGGTGTTAAAT
>NW_022170250.1:2396651-2402851 GCF_008802855.1 Photinus pyralis
AGATTCAGACTCAGATTCAGACTCAGATTTAGGTTCAGATTCAGAGTAAGATTCAGAACCAGATTCAGACTCACACACAGACTCAGGTTCAGACTCAGATTTAGGCTCCGATTCAGGCCCAGATTGAGTCTGAGATTGACACTCAGCTTCAGACTCAGATGTAGACACAGATTTAGAGTCAGAATTAGACTCAGATTCAGACCAAGATTCAAAACCAGATTCAGACTCAGATTAACACTCAGATTCAGACTCGAATTCGCACTCGAATTCAGATTCGAATTCAGACCCGGGATCAGGCTCAGATTCAGACTCAGGTTTAGACTCAGATTCAGAACCAAATTCAGACCCAGATTGAGACCCAGATTCAGACTTAGATTCACACTCAGAATCACACTCAGAATCACACTCAGATTTAGACTCAAATTCAGACCCAGATTCAGACCCAGATTGAGACTCAGGTTCACACTCAGATTCACACTCAGATTCATACTCATATTCAGACACAGATTTAGCCCCAGATTCACACTCAGATTCAGACTCAGATTCACACTCAGATTAGACTCAGATTCAGACCCAGATTGAGACTCAGATTCACACTCAGATTTAGACTCAGATTCAGACCCAGATTGAGACTCAGATTCACACTCAGATTCAGACTCAGATTCACACTCAGATTTAGATTCAGATTCTGACCCAGATTGAGACTCAGATTCACACTCAGATTCAGACTAAGATTCAGACTCAGATTTAGGCTCAGATTTAGACTCAGATTCAGACCAAGATTCAGACTCAGGCACAGATTCAGATTCAGACTCAGATTCACACTCAGACTCAGGATCAGACTCAGATTCAGACCCAGATTTAGCGGTCACGTGACTTTTGCAGACCTTCGGGAGAAAATTTACCACGGCGCCGTCGTCCGAGTTACCTCGTCGCTGTAAACGGAAAAAGAAAGAGAAAACTTGCCCGCAGGTATCGACGCCGATTCCACGCCGTATCTCTTCGCCGGAACGCGCTATTCAACGCGCTATTCAAAATCTCGTCGAGATCTACAATCGCGCAATTGTACGTTTTGCTCTAACTCTAACCGTTCGGCCGGTAGAAGGCGTCAAAGTTGGAAAATGCGAAAAACGTCGTCATCGCGACCGGCACTCCGGGTCGCGCGGTTCCCGAACGGGGCTATAGAATTGAATCGCACCCCGGCACAAAGACGCTCCTCCACGTCGCCCGACGTCTCAGAAAGCGCGAAAAAAAGTTACGGTGCCGTTTTCGAGTTACGAATTTTTTTTCTAAAATTTTCAATTTTTTCACTTCTTATGGCAGCTACCCCGACGGGTGCTGGGGGAATTTTCTTAACCCCACCGAAAGTTGCCCCAACTACCCCTACCCCCCTGCGCCGGCGCCACGACGTCCTAACCCCAACCGTATAGATACGACGAATTTTTTTCCGCCCCCGCGCACCTCGACGACGATGCTCCCCAGCCGCTCAGGAGAATTTCCCAGTAGCGAAATTCTCAGAATCGATCCGAAATCGTCTCAAAAAGGTCCGATACAATTTTCATCAAAATCGAATCATTTTTAATTAAATTAAAAATGAAAATCGAGTAAACGGTTGAGTTCAGGCACAGACTCAGACTCAGATTTAGGCTCAGATTCAGACCCAGATTCAGATTAAGATTCAGAACCAGATTTAGACTCACATTCTGACTTAGACACAGACTCAGATTCAGACTCAGATTGAGGTTCAGATTCAGACCAAGATTCAGAACCAGATTCAGACTGAGATTCAGACCCAGATTTCGACCAAGATTCAGAACCAGATTCAGACTCAGATTCAAACCAAGATTCAAACTCTGATTCAGACTCTGATTCAGACTCAGGCACAGATTCAGATTCAGACTCAGATTCACACTCAGATTCAGACTCAGGATCAGATTCAGATTCAGATCAAGATTCAGAACAAGATTCAGAACAAGATTCAGAACTAGATTCAGACTCAGATTCTGACTTAGACACAGACTCAGATTCAGACTCAGATTTAGGTTCAGATTCAGACCAAGATTCAGAACCAGATTCAGACCCAGATTCAGACTGAGATTCAGACCCAGATTTCGACCAAGATTCAAACCAAGATTCAAACTCAGATTCAGACTCAGGCACAGATTCAGATTCAGACTCAGATTCACACTCAGATTCAGACTCAGGATCAGACTCAGATTCAGAACCAGATTCAGACTCAGATTCTGACTTAGACACAGACTCAGATTCAGACTCAGATTTAGGTTCAGATTCAGACCAAGATTCAGAACCAGATTCAGACTCAGATTTAGACTAGCTATTAAGTGTTCTAAACTTTACCCAATGTGAACTTATGTTTTTTACAAACGCGAAGGGCGTTGCGAAAAATAGTTTCCATGGAAGATGCGTCAAGCAACCCTTCCCTTTTTTATGCAAAGGCAACACTAACTGTTTTAAGATAAAAGCCATGCTAAATAAATCGGCAGAAGATATGAAAAATGCGGCAAGCAACACTTCCCTCATTGCGAGATGGAACGAGCTAGACGTCTACTTTCAATTACATCGTGTTACAAGGTAGAGCTGCGAAGATTTAACAAGAAACATGCATATATTTCGTTCTAAATCAGTTTAGTTCCCAAATGGTCAGTTTTACAAATTCGCAATTTACCAAACCCAGGGTAGCAACTTTGCAAGTTTCTAAGTAGATAGCAAAATGCACGAGTTGTCATTATGTGATCTAAAGCGCTTGCACTTTATCAAGATTGAAAGCTTTCCAATCTCAGGCAAGTTGCCAAATTCTCATTTTACCAAATTCCCAACATACCAACTTTGAAATTTGAGAGAAGTTTGCGATTATTTCTTCGTCCCAAAATCCTAAAACCACCAACTACTACCGAATATGACGAAGACTATGATATTAGACGTAAAAAGGTTAGTTTAAATTCCCATACTTGTAAATTTCCCAGGTTCTCAAATTGTTATGTCCTCCAATCTTCAATTTTACAAACATTCAAACGAAGAGGGTTCTAGTGTTTACAAATTCGCAAAACTTTCCAATTTTCCAACTTGGCCAGTTCCAAAATACAGGAGGAAAATTTTCACGTTTTCAAGTTTTCAATTGCAAAGTTCGCCACATAAAGCGCTTACCCTGTTCTCAATTTTCAAATTCTAAAATTGTCAAGTTTTCAATTAAAAGTTCAAGGTGTAGCCCTGCAATTCGAAACCAGAACCAGATTCCCTCGTGAAAGTACACAAAGGAATTACATCCAGTTCGATAAATAAGCCGTCATCACCGTCTGATTTCCCTAAATAAATTAATATTAGCATCATTCAGAGCCCTAATTAGGGAAACTGTACACCCCCGACAAAGGCAGAGAGTACGGAATACTAAGCTAATAATTTATTACGTAAGCCCCTTTCAACGGCGAGCCCTATCATTTTGTGGTTTTATAAGGAAAAACGAGACAGTCGCATTCGGATTTGCGGTTAACTTATTAGGACGGAAAGGTCAGGTAACAAAGCCCTTTTGCGAATTACTCCCTTCGCATACAACACCGGGACCGAAGAAATTTCAAATTACGTCTCATATGCGAAAACATAACCTCACTTTGATTAAATTACGGCACCGTCACCGACGTAATTCTTCCTCTGACCGAATGTTTTGTGAAGGGGGAGGGGGGGGGGGGGGGTGGAAAGCCACCTACGATAAGAAAAGCGCTTATTTATAAATAATTCCAATCAGAACCTAAGGCGGTAATTTCTTTGCGTTAATGGAAACTCCTTTCTTGAGGTGAATAATTTATGCGTTGCGAGCGCGAGAAAAAAAGCGCGAGTAATGAGTTTACATGAGGACGATTGCAAAAAGTTGTAAATCCGAGTGCTAAAAATTTTAATGCCGGATTGACAAGTGCGCGACCCGGAAACTTTCCATTTAAATTTATTCCGGCGGCGATTCATTAATAATCCCTTCAATATTTACAATTCGGTGCTGTAAATTATTGGATTTGTGTTATAAATTTTGTATTAATCCTTTATGGAGAGCGACGGAATCCGACATTAATCATAGTTTAACAATGAACGGGTTAGTTGCGAGGGGGCGTTTTTCAATATTTATTTTCCGTTCCCCGTTTTCTGTTGATAGTCGCGGTTCTCTTAATTGAGGAACAATACTGTAACGTTTATTGAATTTCTGGGTAAAGATAAACATTTATTTAACTAAGAGCCAATTGATTATTTATTAGTAAAGCACGGTTGATATGCTTTACTAATTATACGGGGTCGCTGATAAGTCTGGAAACGATCGACTATCGGGGGGTATAAAAAAAAGTTTTATACACTAGATTTGAGGTTCTTTAAAAACTACTAGACAGTAGTAATTTTAATTATACAGGGTTGGTCATAAAGGCGTGGCACCCAATATTGCATTTTTTTAATGGAACACCCCGTATATTATTCGATATTTCAATTCTTCCTTCAATTTTGAGCATAATTTGTAAGGAGCATAATGTACCCAAATGCAATCGTTTCCGAGTTATCGAGTTTTGCAAATAAAAGGTATTGCTTTAAATCACGTCGGCCATCGGCAACGTTCGATCCACTCCGGATCGTATTAGGTGAGCACCGCCGGACGGTCAGCCACCACAATCCATATACCAAGCGGTAGCGTACCCACCACCAACTACCACCACCAGCTCCACCTGTAATATCTCAGCCAACTGAAACCTCGCTACCACCATCACACTTCACAAGAAGAGCTGCAAGATCTCGCACCCACTCCTACCTATGTGACCAGGATCCAGGGACGCGTGCGCCCAACCAGTAACACTTTCCTGGTCACTCTCAAAAACATTCCCGGGGCTACATAAAGCTGGTGTTCCACCATAACCTTAAAGTAGCAGAATTCCGAAGCAACGGTCCGATAATGCAGTGCTTCACCTGCCAACGATTCTGCCACTCCAGCCTCAACTGCGAATATGCTCCGAGATGTGTTCGTTGCGCCCGCGAACTGTTCCGGAGAACACCCTGCCAACTAAGGCGCTTGTCCTGCTTACGAAGCGGAGCTAGCGGAAAGGAACGGCAAGGACCCTGTTTCCCCTCAACCGCTCCTGGTTGCACCGAAACCAACGGACATTCAGATTCAGACTCAGATTCAGACTCAGATTCAGACTCAGATTCAGACTCAGATTCAGACTCAGATTCAGACTCAGATTCAGACTCTGATTCAGACTCAGATTCAGACTCAGATTCAGGCTCAGATTCAGATTCAGACTCAGATTCACTCCCATCCAGACTCAGATTCAGACTCACATCCAGACTCAGATTCAGATTCAGACTCACATTCAGACTCAGATTCAGATTCACATTCAGACTCAGATTCAGACCAAGATTCCGACTCAGATTCACTCACATTTAGACTCAGATTCAGACTCAGATTCAGATTCCAGACCCAGGCTCTGACTCCAGGCTCTGACTCGACTCAGAATTCAGACTTCGATTCAGACTCAGATTCAGACTCAGATTCAGGCACAGATTCAGACTCAGATTCAGATTCAGACTCAGATTCAGGCTCATATTCAGATTAAGACTCAGATTCACTCCTATCCAGACTCAGATTCAGATTCACATTCAGACTCAGATTCAGATTCACATTCAGTCTCACAATCAGACTCAGATTCAGACCAAGATTCCGACTCAGATTCACTCACATTTAGACTCAGATTCAGACTCAGATTCAGACTCGGATTCAGATTCAGACTCAGGCTCTGACTCAGACTCAGATTCAGACTCAGATTCAGACTTCGATTCAGATTCAGACTCAGATTCAGGCACAGATTCAGACTCAGATTCAGACTCCGATTCAAGCTCATATTCAGATTAAGACGCAGATTCACTCCCATCCAGACTCAGATTCAGACTCACATTCAAACTCAGATTTAGATTCAGACTCACATTCAGACTCAGATTCAGATTCACATTCAGTCTCACATTCAGACTCAGATTCAGACCAAGATTCCGACTCAGATTCACTCACATTCAGACTCAGATTCAGACTCAGATTCAGACTCGGATTCAGATTCAGACTCAGGCTCTGACTCAGGCTCTGACTCAGACTCAGATTCAGACTCAGATTCAGACTCAGATTCAGGCTCAGATTCAGGCACAGATTCAGACTCAGATTCAGA
>NW_022170250.1:2402951-2417014 GCF_008802855.1 Photinus pyralis
TTATTGATGGTGGAGTCCAATATTGGCTAATAAAACACTTGAATCTGCCAACAAAAAATGCGGCTGAAGTCCCTTCGATCTTCACAACGAGACTTTGATCATTTTTTTTTTATATCTTTTATACTTTTCGATGAATATAAGGACTAAAGGAAAATGATCAACTTTAAGTTTTAAGCGCATATTTTCAAAAATTTTTTTTTGTAAAAAGTAGCTTATATCTCACTTTGGCTGGCTGCTGGCTGGCTGGCTGGTCAGGTGGCTGGCTGGCTGGCTGGCTTGCTGGCAGTAAATGCGCGCCCGTAGAAAAACGCTTGTAAAGACAAGGAGTGTACATGTAACTATCGGGGCCGGCCATGTAATTAAGAACGTTAGGGATGGGGCTACAAGATTTGGAGTCGACGACATCTGGACGCCATCCCCGAGCGTATTATACTAACCTGGAGATTTTTCAGTTGTTATCTTCTTCTACAGTTTTTCTCCGATTGTTTTCAAATTGGTGTCGTCGGGAAGATCTTGTCAACGCGCACAACTCCTGCGTCGCGGAATTTTGTTTTTTTTTCCTAGGGGCGACATAAACCACCTTTTGCGCGGCGCGCTTCGAGGGGTAGTCGACTTTGGGCGCCCAAAAGTTTCTTACAGCGCGAATCGCGGTCTCTCTTTCTCGTGTCACTAATAGAAGGTCGACCTATGTGAAGTACCCAAAAGTTGAATACGATTTTATGCCGGGATTTTAGCGAATTACGAATGAACGGGACGTCGGAACTGTGTATCGACAAAGGGAATGTGGTAACCCCCGACGAGATCTTACTGATGGTGGAGTCGAAACTTCAAATCCGAATTGTTGCGGGTGATCAGAAGTGGGTGTCGACAAAGGAAATATGGTAACCCCCGACGAGATCTTACTGATGGTGGAGTCAAAACTTCAAACGCGAATTGCGAGTGCACGGTAAGTGAGAAAATGGTACCGACAAAGTGAACGTGGTAGCTTTTGGCAAGATCTTATTGATGGTGGAGTCAATATTGGCTAATAAAACACTGATCTGCCACACAAAAATGCGCTGAAGTCCCTTCGATCTCACACGAGGACTTTGATCATTTTTTGGATTTCGGTGGTATCAATTCTTTACCTAATTTGGCTGCTTTTTAGCGCATTTTTGCAAAAAATTTTTTTTGTAAAAAGTAGCTTTTAATCTCACTTTGGCTGGTCGGCTGGCTGGCTGGCTGGTCGGCTGGCTGACTGGCAGTAAATGCGCGCCCGTAGAAAAACGCTTGTAAAAAGACAAGGAGTGTACATGTAACTATCGGGGCCGTGTAATTAAGAACGTTAGGGATGGGGCTACAAGATTTGGAGTCGACGAAATCTGGACGCCATCCCCGAGCGTATTATACTAACCTGGATATTTTTCAGTTTTTATCTATCTTCTTCTACAGTTTTTCTCCGATTGTTTTCAAATTGGTGTCGTCGGGAAGATCTTGTCAACGCGCACAACTCCTGCGTGGCGGAATTTTGTTTTTTTTCCTAGGGGCGAAATAAACCACCTTTTGCGCGGCGCGCTTCGAGGGGTAGTCGACTTTGGGCGCCCAAAAGTTTCTTACAGCGCGAATCGCGGTCTCTCTTTCTCGTGTCACTAATAGAAGGTCGAGCTATGTGAAGTACCCAAAAGTTGAATACGATTTTATGCCCGGATTTTAGCGAAATCTACCAAAATGTGAATTACGAATGAACGGGACGTCGGAACTGTGTATCGACAAAGGGAATGTGGTAACCCCCGACGAGATCTTACTGATGGTGGAGTCGAAACTTCAAATCCGAATTGTTGCGGGTGATCAGAAGTGGGTGTCGACAAAGGGAATATGGTAACCCCCAAAGGATTTTAATGATGGTGGAGTCAAAACTTCAAACGCGAATTGCGAGTGCACGGTAAGTGAGAAAATGGTACCGACAAAGTGAACGTGGTAGCTTTCGGCAAGATCTTATTGATGGTGGAGTCAATATTGGCTAATAAAACACTGATCTGCCACACAAAAATGCGCTGAAGTCCCTTCGATCTCACACGAGGACTTTGATCATTTTTTTATAATTTACCTCGAACCTATTCAACTTTTTGAATTTCTACAAGGAAATTTTAAATAAGCATCTAAAACTGCAAAACATTGCCCTATTTATATTTATATTTATATTTATATTTATATTTATATTTATATTTATATTTATATTTATATTTATATTTATATTTATATTTATATTTATATTTATATTTATATTTATATTCTCTATCTTTAATAATAAGAAAGTTACCCATGCAATCCCACGCGATCTGGGACACACTGTAGGTATATAGTGGGGGGATGTTGAGTTTTATAAAATCAACTATATCTCTGATTTATTGATCCATTTTCTTATTCCTTTTTTGTAATCAAAGCTCTTTATATGTGCTATAAATATTGTTATAAGTACTTTTTCGATAAAATCAACTGTTAAAATAAATAATTAAGAAAAATGCTAAAAAAATTTTTTTTTCCCCAATTTTATTTACTACCTGTACCAATTAATAGACAAGAAATGGTAATATATGCGCATATACATATTTTTCGAACAAACGTTTATTATGTTTTCTATGGCATGTATACGCAAAATATTAGTGAAAAATATGCAAACAGGTTTGATGTATATGCACACATATGCAAAATTATATGTTGCATAATTTGTAATAAAAAAGGGAATTACGGTAAACACTAGCAACTTCTATCTACATCAACAAAAGTAATTGGTTCATTAGAAAACGACAAACTATTGGGAGCAATTTCCTTCCAAACTGTCACCCATCAACAGCGTAGAGAAAGAGAAAGATAAAATAGTTTGGAAATGATGAAATTAAACATCAATTAACTCGATAAATCTTCCTTTCGTTATAGAAATCCGCAAAAATTTATTAAAATTTCAAATTTAAATCGATTAAATCTAACAAAAATTTAAATACATCTTAAAATATGCAAAATATGTAAATGCAAAGAATAAATTCCGTTTAATCGCCATGTTGCAAATCGAAAATACACAAAATCTCATACGAGTACAACCAAAAATGAACGATAATAATTTTGCATATAAGTATTCACACCTTTAGCTGATCAACAAATTGAACTAAAATTAAAATTAAATAAGTGCTTCCAAACACCAAGAAGATGGCGAAAATATGCAAAAATATGTGGAGAGATTTCACATTTTAATGAATTGCACTCTCCAAAATACAGGCAATCTTAGGTAGTGTTATACAACGTTGCATTACCAGAATTTTCACCGTCTTACTAAACTAGGAGATACATCGGATAAACTGTTGTACACTGTGAAATTTGCAGGCTTCTTCTGATAGTGAAAGTTCAAACTCATAACAACCAATCTTTCTGTTTATCTCCTTCCAAGAGTCCTTCCCCGTTTTTATTTCTCTGATTTCTTCTTCGTATTTTTCTGTTCCTTCATCTTTTTTTCCTTGCATTTTCTTTTATATTTTTTTCTTCACTTTCAGCTCCTTCACATTTTTCCACTCCTCATTTATGCTCTATCTTAGTTCGTCTTTTTCTAGTGTCTTTTCTATAGGTCTCCACAGTGTCTCTTGTCCATATCTATATCTCTCTTCGTCTCTGTATCTTGACATTTCTCGATCTTTTTATCTTCCATCGACTGGTAATCCGATACTATACTTGTTCCTACCTTAAATTCTTTTATATTTCCTGCAGTAGCTTTTCGTTTACTAAAAGTTGTATTAGGATAGCAGAAATCCTACACAGCTCTCAACTTGTTCCTAAGCAAATTGATTCTTCTCCTTCCTACGTTATTCCTCCCATTTGCTGCAACATTTCTTACATCTTTGCTATCTCTTTTTTTGTTTCTTCTGCCTCCTTTCTTGTTTTTTTTTTATACTTGCGGTCTTTTTTCGATTTCTTTTGAAATTTTCGATCTTTCCCTTCCTCTCTTCTGAAATGCCCCGCAAGTTCTCTCGTTTAATTTGCTCTGATGTTCTATCTTAAGTTTTCAAATTTTTTCAATCGCCTACCTATGTTCTGCTTGTTCTATCTCCACTTCCTGCATATTTATCCCCTCCTTTTCTTTTCTTCCATTTCTTTCTTTTGGTTTTGTGGTCTTTTCCATCAGTTGTTCTTTGCCCATTCTCATTGCTCTTCCCATTCTCCTTATTGTTCCCAATTCTTCCCATTTACACCAACGTCCTCTGTTGCATATTCTGTATCTCTCTGTTTTCTCTCTTCTGTTTCCTGTTTTTCCATTAGTTTTTCTTTTCGTCCACTTCTTCTCTCCGTCTCTACCACCGCTTTGCTAAGTTCAATTTTTCTAGCATTCATTGTTCTTCTCAAGTTTATCCCAAGTTCCCCTTTATGTTTTCTGAAAGTTTTCTATAAAGAAATCGTAAATCATCTTATAGTCCCTCTCCAATCATTCTTAAACTGCCCTTAAATTCTCCACATATTCTCCCAAAGCTCCTCTCAGCTCCCTTATAGGTCAGTCTGTAACAGATGCCACTTTGTCGTTTGGTAAATTTGGTTTTGAATTGGTATTTCATTAAACATAAGGAAATTTACACATATACCGCTTCTTAGCGAACATGAACAATAGTATGTCTGCCGATAACAAGTATAGGGGAAAGCGAGTGCGTTTGCTACGATCTCTTAGGACATGAAAGTCTCGTTCTATTCTGTCTAAAGCCGAGCACGTGCTCTATTGGTCGTCGTTAGTCGAGGTCATTTGCATTTAGAGAAGAAGTGCCTTTTTGGGTTCTCTTATGGGCGCGATTCAAATTGACAATGAAGTTAGAGAGCGAGCATTCAAAGACTACACTAATTTATTATTTTTATTGGTTTATTTCAAGTAAAAACGAAAGAGGGGACCACGTATAAATATCGGTTTGTGAAACAATTAGGCATTTTAGCGGCACTGAGGGAAATATCCTCACGATTTTTTGCGGTTAGAATTCAAGAACCAGGACCTGAAATTAGTTGATAAAATTTATTTGCCTTCTAGTAAAGAAGCATATTAAGTGGCGCGACCTTCTAAACGTCATGGAGAAACGTTTAAAGAAACTCGGGTTTGTGAACAATATTGTGGATGTGTGTGAATATGCAGTTGATTGCGGCACGAGAAAAAACTGTTTAGCAGCCTGAACCCCTTTTATTTACAAGTGATAAATTTACGCGAAGGAACATTTTCGAGTCTGAGAACCGCTTTCCAAATAAAAACGGAAGTAAATAAACTTACCGTGATACACAACGAAATTTTCGGATCGCTTGGATCAGGAGAGCATGAAGCAAGGTAGATTTAAAATTCCGTCTGTATTCTTCTGAGTGGCTTCCAACAGCCCAGCTCTCCTGATACAGACTATTCTTAGAGAGAGTTCTCTTGGATTTCTGCAATGATCATCCCATCATGTCGACTAGGACTATAATTTCTGCCAATCTTCCTCTGAAAGTGGTAAACGCTACATTTGAATGAAAGTGTGAACGACATTCCGAAACGCATCCCGCAGACATGGAATAATGGCACGCAATTAATTCGCTGCATCTCGTTCACGGGAACGGTGTAAAAAGAGGCGCGCCAAATAATGAATTCTTTTCGGCGACCTTTTTGCGGTCCAAAAGCACAACCCGTCCGCCCCGAAGAGAAAATTTAATGTGATAATAAGATGTCGGTTACTCTCAAAGGCGGCACTAAAATTATGCACGTTTCATATTTATTATGCGCGCTATTAAACTGCAACAAGCTGCATTGCAAGCGGCCAAGTATTTATTGGGCGTCCATCTTGCGCCGGTTTCGCGTCGATTCGAGCTGGCCAAGAAAAGATTCGGCCTAAAAAAACTGGTTTAATATACCTGGGATAAATTCGCGAAATTACGTACGTCGTGTGATCGATGTAACATTTCCAAAAAAAAAAAAGTGTTAAAAGAGATTTAAGGCAAAGGCCAATTTGCAAGAGGCGTCAGGAATTGCAAATGGTGATGATTTTAACGAAAACGGTAGCTGTTAAATAATGACGGATCTTCGGTTTGATCACCCCAGTACCAAATTTGATTACCAAATGTCGACTTCCGGAATTTTCAATCAGTATGAAAATACGCGGGCATTGTCTTGCAAAAATGGAAATGAGAAAAGAGACAATTATGGTAACAAAAATAAAGAGAAAGGTAGACGAAAAGGAGTTCATAAAACGATACGAGTAAATGAAGAAGAATGTAAACAAGTATACATTGTGCATAGGTACATTCGAAATCCTCCGACACTTCATTCTACATATATTTGCCCCGAAAGCACTTGCCTTTTATGAGTACCCTTTTCGGGCACTTCGTTGTCAAGGTATTTATTTCGACTTCACCAATAGATACGTCTCGTCCAGCCGATTCATTTTGGCTTCCTCCGACATACCGTTTTCGAGATATTCGATTCACTCTTAAAGTTTTGACACTCGTTTTGACGTCCCAATGGCCCTTTGTGAGTACCCTCTTCCGACAATCCGTTCTGGAGATATAAGTGAATATATCCGATCACGATCAGGGGTCGAGGAAGAGGACATGGTTGATAGAAATTAATTCATTACAGTACCATAAAGGATAAAACCAGTTCTCCCCCCCCCCCGACTCGCACCAACCCCCTCTTTTGATGAGAGGTCAGGAAAATGGGCGGTAGTTGGTAGAAAACGGTTCCTTTCGTTGAGACCTTTAATTGGAATACCATGAAAGATAAAATTAATTTAACCCCCCCCCCCCCCCAGAGGCCCCGTCACCCACTGATCTCGAAAAAGGGTCGTTTGTATAAACCAATTTATTTCGATGAGACCTTTAATTAGAATACCATGAAGAATAGAACGTGTCCTCCCCCCCCCCCCCTTTCAAAAGTTTTATTTGGTACCACTAAATGCATGCGTTATGCACTCTAGGAACATTCCCCTAGCAGTTCAAAACTGCAGAAGTTGATCCGGACGCACGGACAAAACGCAAACAATAGCACTTTTGTTTATTCTTACTCACATTGCTACTCAATATGAACGTGTTTAAAATTTAATTCGCCATTATAAACACTCTCCTAAAATCAAAATCGAGCTAGGATCGTTAATTTTAGGCTTAGACATAGGCTATTAAAGAACAGAAGCTCGTACAAATAAATAGGTAGAAATGACACATATTTTGTTGGCCGCAATTAACCATTAACCTTTACATCATCACGACCAAGATTTGTTTGGGAAGACACTTTACAATCGAGAAACATTTAAATTCAAAATAAAAGCTTCCGTTACAGTACCCCCTTCTGTTTTCAAAAGTGAAGACAACTGATGAGATTTGGAAAAAAAACAAAAAAAAAGGGAGATTTCCCTAAAAATATTGAAGAAATTCCAAAAACTGCTAACAGAAATCAAAAACTCCTAAACCTACCCAAAACATCTCTTACCTAAAAATGGCAACTACTTATCTCCAAAAAATTCGAAAATCTCAGAAAATCCTAAAAAACGAACCTATCCATTCTAAAAAAACGCGAAAACCTATTCTAAGAATTAAAAAAAAATTCTATACACTTCATTTCACTTCCCTTCACTTCTTTTATATAACTTCGAGTATAACTTGTTCTTCTTTGTTTGTTGTTTAGGGAGTATATCTGATCACGATAAGAGATCGAGAAGGAGGACTATGCGGTTGGTAGAAATTAATTCCTTTGAGACCTTTAATTAGAATACCATGAGAGACCAAATTAATTTCTCACGCCCCCCCCCCCCACTCCCCCATGGCCTCGTCACCCACTGAGCTCAAAAAAGAGTATTAGCTTGTACAAACCAATTTATTTCGATGAGACATTTCAATAGAATACCATGAAGGGTAGAACGTGTGTTTACCCCCCCCCCCCAATTTTCGAAAGTTTCACTTGGCACCTCTAAAGTCATGCTTGTGCAAAATCTGAGACCAATAATTGGTTGTCGTACGTAAAAGTTGTGCCCGTTTTACTTTCAAAAACAGCATCGTAGGGAATAATTCATGGGGGGGGGCTTAAGACAGCAAAATTTGATGGCCGCCTGGCACACCTTCAAAGTATAGGCTGCCTATTATAAAAAATTCCAGGACTCTCTAGGACCATTCCCCTAGGAGTAGTTTAAAACGGCAGAAGTGGGCTCGCACGGACGGACGGACAGATAAAGCGCAAGCAATAGCACCTCGGTGTGACCCTAGGGGATCATTGGACCATGGACTCCCCTACAAAGCTTGCATCGTTTTTCTCTGCCGCTTAATAAAAAAAAAAGAGGGATGATGAGGAAATAACCTTTCGATGGAGATCATAGCACCGAGAGGCATATGGAGTACCCCCCCCCTCTCCAATGGGACGATTGATTCGGTATTATTTTTACCCCCCAGCACAGAGATTAGCTGTTCATCTAAGCCACTAAGACAGTTGAAAACGGTTAGTACATTTTCCATTCCTGGGGGGTAAAGACAACCGAGGCATGGTGGGCGTGGTCTTAATCCGTGCGGGGGTTGGGAGGTGGGGTTAGGAAGTGAGAGAGATGCGTAGATGGGTGCATGGATACGCGGGAGAGGCCGCATCACCATGCAGTTGTTGCAGAGGAACTTAATGCCTTCGTTACCAACCGGAAGGGTGAGCCGAGGCGTTGGGATTGGTCTCCATGATCAAGAGTAGTGAGCCCACGGTCGCAATGGGAGGATCAGGCCACTATAATAGACGTGACCTTCGTTTCGGTCGAGGTCCGAGCGAGACTGGGCGAGTTTAGCGATTAAGCGACCACAATTACGTGCTGTGGGACCTCAAGGAGGAACCACTGAGTCGGAAACCTTTGGAGTAAATCCCAGGTATCCCCAGGAAAACGATAACGTCGGGGTTGTGCCCATAAGTGACGCAGAGGTAGTTGAAGCGGTTAAACAGGTAGCAGCCAACAAAGCTCTTCTTCTGGCATTTGTAAGGCGATGGATCTTTCCTGGGGCGTATTCCATTCCCCCCACATCCCCCGGTTCTACATTCTTCCCTGAGAGGTTTGGGGCTCTCGGCACTTCCACCATAACATTTGGAAGAGTATCTTCATTGCCATGGAACGCCCTGATTGAGACTGATTCTGTTTTTTTCCTGGGGGATATTTAAAGTTAGATACAAGAAGGGAGGGGGGGTAATTTGAATATCCCAAAAGAGCTGAACCTGGGGAACCTCCCGGTGGTAGAAAATGAATCACCATGGGTTCTGAGGAGTATGCAAAATCAATAGGAGCGATGGTGTTCCTGCAGAAATCATGAGAAGAAAACGTAACCGTTAAGATCTCTTCCTCTTCCTTTCTTGGAGTACATTCCATTGGCTCCAAATTTGATACTTTTTCCTCAAATTTGATCATACGAACAGAAAGGGCTGTGAAAGTTTTGGCAGAAAATGTTGCGCCGGGGAGTCGGGGATGTATGGAATACCCCCTCCACCCTGGATAAATGAAAGATAAACTAGCCTTTCTTCAGAGTTTACCACCAGAGGGTCTGGAGGTATGGAATACTCCCCATGAAAGAACTGAATTAATCTTCATTCTTCTACAACTGTCATAAAGGTATGGAATACTCTCCAGCATACGAATACCTGGTAGGTATTCCATACCCCTTAGAGCCCCCGGTTCTACATTCTTCCCTGAGAGGTTTGGGGCTCTCGGCACTTCCACCATAGAGTGTCTTCATTGCCATGGAACGCCCCGATTGAGGCTGATTCTATTTTTTTCCTGGGGGGATGTTAAAAGTTAGATACAAGAAGGGGAGGGAGAATTTGAATATCCCAAAAGAGCTGAACCTGGGGAACCTTCTCTCCCCCAGGTGGTAGAAAATGAAACACCATGGGTTCTGAGGAGTATGCAAAATCAATAGAAGCGATGGTGTTCCTGCAGAAATCATGAGAAGAAAACGTAACCGTTAAGATCTCTTCCTCCTCTTTTCTTGGAGTACATTCCATTGCCTCCAAATTTGATGCTTTTTACTCAAATTTGATCATACGAACAGTGTGAAAGTTTTGGCAGAAAATGTTGCGCCGGGGAGTCGGGGATGTATGAAATACCCCCTCCACTCCGGATAAATGAAAGACAAACTAGCCTTTCATCAGAATTTACGCGAGAAAGAATAACGTAGGGGACGAGGCAGGATGGAATATCCCCTAGAAAAGTAAAATTCACTAGTTCCCTCCCAACCCATCGATAAAGTTCTCCCCCTGATCGCGAGAATCCTTTTTTAGCTGATGGTACGTTCTTAGCCGCGATCAGTATTTCCATGATCCTTTCTGAGAGTACTCCCTACTCCCTAGGTGGTTCTCCTTAAGATAGGAGTAGTGAACGCTGTGAACGTTTTGGTAGAAAATGTTGTCCCAGAGGTTCTAGGGGGAATCTTCTAGACCGCATAAGGGTACCGACTACTGGGGAATATACGTTTTGGTAGAGAATGGCGACAGAAGAAAAAAGACGCAATAGCCTCACCCCCAGGAAAAAAGACGAAATGGTGGCGGGAGGGAGTTAAATGGAATATTCTCCAGGAGGGAAACATTCAATACAATACAGGCAGCTTGGTGAAGCTATCCCACCAGATGCCGAGAGTCCTCTTCATGTTGTTTGTCTTTGGAGCCACCAAACTTTCTGATGCTCAGTTTTTTGCCAAAACACGTACCGTCGGAAATACATGCTCGTTTCTGATGGGAGAGCAATCGAATACTTCCTAGGAAAAAATAATCCCACGGTTCTTCCTCAAAAAAAAAACCAAAGCCGTAAACGTTTTGGTGGAAAATGTAAGATTGAGGGGAATAGGGGGTATGTAAACCCCGGAGGAAAAAAGACGCGATCGCCTTTCTTTAGAAATAATGAGAAGCAAACGTAATACGGGAGGATGGGAGAGAACGGGATGGAATATTCCCGCATAACGGAAAAGTGCTCCCACAGAACCTGAAAACCCTCTCTTCCATTGGGGAGTTTGACGGAAACTAAAAGGGAACTTGACCTTATACAAGAGAATAAGGGGGACGTGAATGTAAACGAGAAGAGCTTGGCACCTAAAAAGAGGAAAAGGGGAAAGAAAGGTGAATTGGAGATCTTCACCTCAAGAGAACTTGATATGGACTTGATATTACTTGAGGGGGATTTGGGAAATTTTGGAAGGAAGAAATACGCCAGGGAAAGCACTTCGAATTTCCGTCCGTCTGTCTCCCGCACCATTAACTTAGCCCCTAGGTGTCGATCTTGCGCGCGTTTAATTAAGGAGTCCGTCCACGTTCCGCATTTGAATGCGGGAGCGTGGAATTTGCATGAAAATGATCGATTTAGATTCACGAAATTTAGTCAGAAACTATTTTCGGCGGCCCATAATGCATAATTGAAAGGTGCGCGAATGTGAAATCGGCGACGCGGCAACAAGAATCGTAATTCGAATTGTAAACGTATGCAATTAGAATCTGTGTCATACACGAGCTTGACCTAATGATATCTGGGAATATCGCGAATTCCATAATTTTAAATGGAAATCTCGCCGCCCACATCCCTCGGCCCTTTGGGAAGGTAAAGGGTTGCGATCATTACGAAAGGGGGTCGCTTTCTACCTGATCCAAATGAGGTACAGGTATAAAGAAGACGATCCGGCATGTTAAACATTGCGTTGGTGATTTTAATATCGGTTGCATATACTTGTTGATAAGCGTGTTATTTATATCAATTGCTGATTCAGGTAATGCAAAGACTTGTGTCCCAATTAAATCACTGATAATGTGAGGCAATCGAGAAAGTTTGCTGCTGTAACCATGCACAAACAGGATAAATATAAACCTGATCGAAAACAGCCTCGACGAAAAGTGAAATGCACTTTTAACAAATACTGCACTCGTCGTGTTGTGGTTTTGATATGAAAGCAACTACGACTTTAAATTGCCAAATTAATTTTTCCCATACCCACCTTTGCTAATTAGGTCTAAAGGTCTGTCCAATGAAAGGATTTTTTTGGTTCTTCTTTGCCTCATGTGTCCTTCAACCTTCAATTCAAAGATAATATCCAATGAGAACTCCTTCACCAGTTTGCCTTATCTGTCTCTGTCTTTCTCTATCTTCTCCCTATTTCTTCAACCTCCTGGCTCTTCTTCCTCCTTGGAGAATGTTCGATTTTGACATTTTCTTCTCATTTCTGAAGAAAGGCGTTCGCACCCTTTTTTCCCGAGGGATATTGTCCTGGGGGGTATTTCAAAACGTTTACAGCCTTTTTCTACCCGTATGATCTTTTTTAAGAGGAAACCACCGCTAGAGAGTAGTCGATATTTCCCCACTCTCCCCCTAAAGTGCCTTGGAAGTACTTAGGAGTGGTGATGAACGTGGCACCGAAGGGTCTGTAATATCCGCAGGAAAAGAAAGGGATTTTCAGTAATCGAGGGGGCTCTGTAAGATACGTTTTTGTTCTCCGGGGGCCCCCCCCCCCTCCACCATGGAGAGAGTACTAAGCGCTCTAGTTGATATTAAGTGCATCTTTCCTGAAGTTTTGTTCTAGCTCCCTCCAAATTCCCACCATGCTTTCATAAAATAATCCTCTGACATAGATATTGCTGTTCCCCTCTGTATTACATTTTCCTTTGATGCTTTGATGGGATATTCCACCCCCACCCCCCCCCCCCATCCCGCCACCCCTTTTATCAGCTTACAATTGCTGAAGAAAGGAGAATGATGGACGTTTTTCGGCTAAGAACGTAGCGAGATTGGGGGAGTGAAAGCAATAGAATACTCCTGAGGAAAGGTAAAGGGTCTCGTCACCGATTGTTCTGGAAGATATATAACATTTTGACTTCCTTCGCTCCCCGTTTACGTTTTCCTAGCGTCATTTCATAAGAAAGGCAATCGCTTCTTTTGATTTAGTACTTCATTTTCTACCACCATGGTGTCTGGTGTATGGATTATCCCATAGGAAAGAAGAGAATTCCACAAGTTCAGAAGGAATTTCACCGATGGTTCTGTAGGGTATCAGTGTTTTTTTCTCTTTTGGAATATTATATTCTGCCTCCTCCCCCTCTGTTATTACGTTTTTCCTTCATCAATTTGAAAGAAAAGTTATCTCGTCGGCACTCAGGCTTCTTGGTGCTACATTTTTAGTTTAGCGCTTACAGTAGGATTTACTACCCTTATGAGTTATAGTCTTTTTCTAGCTCTGTCAGAATTATTTCAAAGCTTTCATTCGATTTAAAAATTTGTCAATTCTGTATCAGGATCATATGATGTGCGAGGAGGTGTTTCTTTTCCTAATACTGTACCTGTTACTTTTTGACAAACTTATGTAAAATGTGTCGTGCTACTAGGAGAACATAATATGTGAGGAGGCCTTTTTCTAGCTCTGTCAAAATTATTTCAAAGCTTTCATTCGATTTAAAAATTTGCCAATTCTGTATCAGGATCATATGATGTGCGAGGAGGTGTTTCTTTTCCTAATACTGCACCTGTTACTTGTTGACAACGTTATGTAAAAGGTGTCGTCTGTCGTGCTACTAGGAGAACAAAATATGCGAAGAGGTCTTTTTCTAGCTCTGTCAGAATTATTTCAATTTGCCAATTCTGTATCAGGATCATATGATGTGCGAGGAGGTGTTTCTTTTCCTAATACTGCACCTGTTACTTTTTGACAAACTTATGTAAAATGTGTCGTGCTACTAGGAGAACATAATATGTGAGGAGGCCTTTTTCTAGCTCTGTCAAAATTATTTCAAAGCTTTCATTCGATTTAAAAATTTGCCAATTCTGTATCAGGATCATATGATGTGCGAGGAGGTGTTTCTTTTCCTAATACTACACCTGTTACTTGTTGACAAACTTATGTAAAAGGTGTCGTGCTACTAGGAGAACATAATATGTGAAGAGGTCTTTTTCTAGCTCTGTCAGAATTATTTCAAAGCTTTCATTCGATTTAAAAATTTGCCAATTCCGTATCAGGATCACATGATGTGCGAGGAGGTGTTTCTTTTCCTAATACTACACCTGTTACTTGTCGACAACGTTATGTAAAAGGTGTCGTCTGTCGTGCTACTAGGAGAACAA
>NW_022170250.1:2417114-2443610 GCF_008802855.1 Photinus pyralis
AAATCTTCAAACGCGAATTGCTGGTGAACGGGACGTCGGAAGGAGGTACCGTCAAAGGGAATGTGGTAGCCCCCGACACGATCTTCCTGATGGTGGAGTCAAATCTTCAAACGCGAATTGCGGGTGAACGGGGCGTCGGAAGTGGGTACCGTAAAAGGGAATGTGGTAGCCCGCGACACGATCTCACTGATGGTGGTGTCAAATCTTCAATCGCGAATTGCGGGCGAACGGGACGTCGGAAGTGGGTACCGTAAAAGGGAATGTGGTAGCCCGCGACACGATCTCACTGATGGTGGAGTCAAATCTTCAAACGCGAATTGCGGGTGAACCGAACGTCGGAAGTGGGTACCGTCAAAGGGAATGTGGTAGCCCCCGACACGATCTTCCTGATGGTGGAGTCAAATCTTTAAAAGCGAATTGCGGGTGCACGAGGAAAGTGGGAAGCGGTTAGTGAATGTAGTAGCCTTCGACAAGATCTGTTATTGATGGTTGAATCGAAAGTGGCTAATAGAATACTGATCTGCCACACAAAAATGCGCTGAAGTCCCTTCGATCTCAAACGAGGACTTTGATAATTTTTTTAACATCAATTCTAAATGAAAAGTATCAAAGACAGTAACATTTATATCAAACTTTTTAGCGCATTTTTGCAAAAAATTTTTTTTGTAAAAAGTAGCTTTTAATCTCACTTTGGCTGGCTGGCTGGCTGGTCGGCTGGCTGGCTGGCTGGCTGGCTGTCTGGCTGGCTGGCTGGCTGGCTGGCAGTAAATGCGCGCCCGTAGAAAAACGCTTGTAAAAAGACAAGGAGTGTACATGTAACTATCGGGGCCGTGTAATTAAGAACGTTAGGGATGGGGCTACAAGATTTGGAGTCGACGACATCTGGACGCCATCCCCGAGCGTATTATACTAACCTGGAGATTTTTCAGTTTTTATCTATCTTCTTCTACAGTTTTTCTCCGATTGTTTTCAAATTGGTGTCGTCGGGAAGATCTTGTCAACGCGCACAACTCCTGCGTCGCGGAATT
This sequence comes from Photinus pyralis, assembly GCF_008802855.1. Lineage (NCBI taxonomy): Eukaryota > Metazoa > Arthropoda > Insecta > Coleoptera > Lampyridae > Photinus > Photinus pyralis. The sequence continues at coordinate 2,418,143 of NW_022170250.1, forward strand.
TTGTTTTTTTTTCCTAGGGGCGACATAAACCACCTTTTGCGCGGCGCGCTTCGAGGGGTAGACGACTTTGGGCGCCCAAAAGTTTCTTACAGCGCGAATCGCGGTCTCTCTTTCTCGTGTCACTAATAGAAGGTCAGCTATGTGAAGTACCCAAAAGTTGAATACGATTTTATGCCGGGATTTTAGCGAAATCTACCAAAATGTGAATTACGAATGAACGGGACGTCGGAACTGTGTATCGACAAAGGGAATGTGGTAACCCCCGACGAGATCTTACTGATGGTGGAGTCGAAACTTCAAATCCGAATTGTTGCGGGTGATCAGAAGTGGGTGTCGACAAAGGGAATATGGTAACCCCCAAAGGATTTTAATGATGGTGGAGTCAAAACTTCAAACGCGAATTGCGAGTGCACGGTAAGTGAGAAAATGGTACCTACAAAGTGAGCGTGGTAGCTTTCGGCAAGATCTTATTGATGGTGGAGTCAATATTGGCTAATAAAACACTTTCTGCGAACCTATTCAACTTTTTGAATTTCTACAAGGAAATTTTAAATAAGCATCTAAAACTGCAAAACATTGCCCTATTTATACTTATATTTATATTTATATTTATATTTATATTTATATTTATATTTATATTTATATTTATATTTATATTTATATTTATATTTATATTTATATTTATATTTATATTTATATTCTCTATCTTTAATAATAAGAAAGTTACCCATGCAATCCCACGCGATCTGGGACACACTGTAGGTTTTATAAAATCAACTATATCTCTGGATTTATTGATCCATTTTCTTATTCCTTTTTTGTAATCAAAGCTCTTTATATGTGCTATAAATATTGTTATAAGTACTTTTTCGATAAAATCAACTGTTAAAATAAATAATTAAGAAAAATGCTAAAAAAAATTTTTTTCCCCAATTTTATTTACTACCTGTACCAATAGACAAGAAATGGTAATATATGCGCATATACATATTTTTCGAACAAACGTTTATTATGTTTTCTATGGCATGTATACGCAAAATATTAGTGAAAAATATGCAAACAGGTTTGATGTATATGCACACATATGCAAAATTATATGTTGCATAATTTGTAATAAAAAAGGGAATTACGGTAAACACTAGCAACTTCTATCTACATCAACAAAAGTAATTGGTTCATTAGAAAACGACAAACTATTGGGAGCAATTTCCTTCCAAACTGTCACCCATCAACAGCGTAGAGAAAGAGAAAGATAAAATAGTTTGGAAATGATGAAATTAAACATCAATTAACTCGATAAATCTTCCTTTCGTTATAGAAATCCGCAAAAATTTATTAAAATTTCAAATTTAAATCGATTAAATCTAACAAAAATTTAAATACATCTTAAAATATGCAAAATATGTAAATGCAAAGAATAAATTCCGTTTAATCGCCATGTTGCAAATCGAAAATACACAAAATCTCATACGAGTACAACCAAAAATGAACGATAATAATTTTGCATATAAGTATTCACACCTTTAGCTGATCAACAAATTGAACTAAAATTAAAATTAAATAAGTGCTTCCAAACACCAAGAAGATGGCGAAAATATGCAAAAATATGTGGAGAGATTTCACATTTTAATGAATTGCACTCTCCAAAATACAGGCAATCTTAGGTAGTGTTATACAACGTTGCATTACCAGAATTTTCACCGTCTTACTAAACTAGGAGATACATCGGATAAACTGTTGTACACTGTGAAATTTGCAGGCTTCTTCTGATAGTGAAAGTTCAAACTCATAACAACCAATCTTTCTGTTTATCTCCTTCCAAGAGTCCTTCCCCGTTTTTATTTCTCTGATTTCTTCTTCGTATTTTTCTGTTCCTTCATCTTTTTTTCCTTGCATTTTCTTTTATATTTTTTTCTTCACTTTCAGCTCCTTCACATTTTTCCACTCCTCATTTATGCTCTATCTTAGTTCGTCTTTTTCTAGTGTCTTTTCTATAGGTCTCCACAGTGTCTCTTGTCCATATCTATATCTCTCTTCGTCTCTGTATCTTGACATTTCTCGATCTTTTTATCTTCCATCGACTGGTAATCCGATACTATACTTGTTCCTACCTTAAATTCTTTTATATTTCCTGCAGTAGCTTTTCGTTTACTAAAAGTTGTATTAGGATAGCAGAAATCCTACACAGCTCTCAACTTGTTCCTAAGCAAATTGATTCTTCTCCTTCCTACGTTATTCCTCCCATTTGCTGCAACATTTCTTACATCTTTGCTATCTCTTTTTTTGTTTCTTCTGCCTCCTTTCTTGTTTTTTTTTTATACTTGCGGTCTTTTTTCGATTTCTTTTGAAATTTTCGATCTTTCCCTTCCTCTCTTCTGAAATGCCCCGCAAGTTCTCTCGTTTAATTTGCTCTGATGTTCTATCTTAAGTTTTCAAATTTTTTCAATCGCCTACCTATGTTCTGCTTGTTCTATCTCCACTTCCTGCATATTTATCCCCTCCTTTTCTTTTCTTCCATTTCTTTCTTTTGGTTTTGTGGTCTTTTCCATCAGTTGTTCTTTGCCCATTCTCATTGCTCTTCCCATTCTCCTTATTGTTCCCAATTCTTCCCATTTACACCAACGTCCTCTGTTGCATATTCTGTATCTCTCTGTTTTCTCTCTTCTGTTTCCTGTTTTTCCATTAGTTTTTCTTTTCGTCCACTTCTTCTCTCCGTCTCTACCACCGCTTTGCTAAGTTCAATTTTTCTAGCATTCATTGTTCTTCTCAAGTTTATCCCAAGTTCCCCTTTATGTTTTCTGAAAGTTTTCTATAAAGAAATCGTAAATCATCTTATAGTCCCTCTCCAATCATTCTTAAACTGCCCTTAAATTCTCCACATATTCTCCCAAAGCTCCTCTCAGCTCCCTTATAGGTCAGTCTGTAACAGATGCCACTTTGTCGTTTAGTAAATTTGGTTTTGAATTGGTATTTCATTAAACATAAGGAAATTTACACATATACCGCTTCTTAGCGAACATGAACAATAGTATGTCTGCCGATAACAAGTATAGGGGAAAGCGAGTGCGTTTGCTACGATCTCTTAGGACATGAAAGTCTCGTTCTATTCTGTCTAAAGCCGAGCACGTGCTCTATTGGTCGTCGTTAGTCGAGGTCATTTGCATTTAGAGAAGAAGTGCCTTTTTGGGTTCTCTTATGGGCGCGATTCAAATTGACAATGAAGTTAGAGAGCGAGCATTCAAAGACTACACTAATTTATTATTTTTATTGGTTTATTTCAAGTAAAAACGAAAGAGGGGACCACGTATAAATATCGGTTTGTGAAACAATTAGGCATTTTAGCGGCACTGAGGGAAATATCCTCACGATTTTTTGCGGTTAGAATTCAAGAACCAGGACCTGAAATTAGTTGATAAAATTTATTTGCCTTCTAGTAAAGAAGCATATTAAGTGGCGCGACCTTCTAAACGTCATGGAGAAACGTTTAAAGAAACTCGGGTTTGTGAACAATATTGTGGATGTGTGTGAATATGCAGTTGATTGCGGCACGAGAAAAAACTGTTTAGCAGCCTGAACCCCTTTTATTTACAAGTGATAAATTTACGCGAAGGAACATTTTCGAGTCTGAGAACCGCTTTCCAAATAAAAACGGAAGTAAATAAACTTACCGTGATACACAACGAAATTTTCGGATCGCTTGGATCAGGAGAGCATGAAGCAAGGTAGATTTAAAATTCCGTCTGTATTCTTCTGAGTGGCTTCCAACAGCCCAGCTCTCCTGATACAGACTATTCTTAGAGAGAGTTCTCTTGGATTTCTGCAACGATCATCCCATCATGTCGACTAGGACTATAATTTCTGCCAATCTTCCTCTGAAAGTGGTAAACGCTACATTTGAATGAAAGTGTGAACGACATTCCGAAACGCATCCCGCAGACATGGAATAATGGCACGCAATTAATTCGCTGCATCTCGTTCACGGGAACGGTGTAAAAAGAGGCGCGCCAAATAATGAATTCTTTTCGGCGACCTTTTTGCGGTCCAAAAGCACAACCCGTCCGCCCCGAAGAGAAAATTTAATGTGATAATAAGATGTCGGTTACTCTCAAAGGCGGCACTAAAATTATGCACGTTTCATATTTATTATGCGCGCTATTAAACTGCAACAAGCTGCATTGCAAGCGGCCAAGTATTTATTGGGCGTCCATCTTGCGCCGGTTTCGCGTCGATTCGAGCTGGCCAAGAAAAGATTCGGCCTAAAAAAACTGGTTTAATATACCTGGGATAAATTCGCGAAATTACGTACGTCGTGTGATCGATGTAACATTTCCAAAAAAAAAAAAGTGTTAAAAGAGATTTAAGGCAAAGGCCAATTTGCAAGAGGCGTCAGGAATTGCAAATGGTGATGATTTTAACGAAAACGGTAGCTGTTAAATAATGACGGATCTTCGGTTTGATCACCCCAGTACCAAATTTGATTACCAAATGTCGACTTCCGGAATTTTCAATCAGTATGAAAATACGCGGGCATTGTCTTGCAAAAATGGAAATGAGAAAAGAGACAATTATGGTAACAAAAATAAAGAGAAAGGTAGACGAAAAGGAGTTCATAAAACGATACGAGTAAATGAAGAAGAATGTAAACAAGTATACATTGTGCATAGGTACATTCGAAATCCTCCGACACTTCATTCTACATATATTTGCCCCGAAAGCACTTGCCTTTTATGAGTACCCTTTTCGGGCACTTCGTTGTCAAGGTATTTATTTCGACTTCACCAATAGATACGTCTCGTCCAGCCGATTCATTTTGGCTTCCTCCGACATACCGTTTTCGAGATATTCGATTCACTCTTAAAGTTTTGACACTCGTTTTGACGTCCCAATGGCCCTTTGTGAGTACCCTCTTCCGACAATCCGTTCTGGAGATATAAGTGAATATATCCGATCACGATCAGGGGTCGAGGAAGAGGACATGGTTGATAGAAATTAATTCATTACAGTACCATAAAGGATAAAACCAGTTCTCCCCCCCCCCCGACTCGCACCAACCCCCTCTTTTGATGAGAGGTCAGGAAAATGGGCGGTAGTTGGTAGAAAACGGTTCCTTTCGTTGAGACCTTTAATTGGAATACCATGAAAGATAAAATTAATTTAACCCCCCCCCCCCCCCAGAGGCCCCGTCACCCACTGATCTCGAAAAAGGGTCGTTTGTATAAACCAATTTATTTCGATGAGACCTTTAATTAGAATACCATGAAGAATAGAACGTGTCCTCCCCCCCCCCCCCTTTCAAAAGTTTTATTTGGTACCACTAAATGCATGCGTTATGCACTCTAGGAACATTCCCCTAGCAGTTCAAAACTGCAGAAGTTGATCCGGACGCACGGACAAAACGCAAACAATAGCACTTTTGTTTATTCTTACTCACATTGCTACTCAATATGAACGTGTTTAAAATTTAATTCGCCATTATAAACACTCTCCTAAAATCAAAATCGAGCTAGGATCGTTAATTTTAGGCTTAGACATAGGCTATTAAAGAACAGAAGCTCGTACAAATAAATAGGTAGAAATGACACATATTTTGTTGGCCGCAATTAACCATTAACCTTTACATCATCACGACCAAGATTTGTTTGGGAAGACACTTTACAATCGAGAAACATTTAAATTCAAAATAAAAGCTTCCGTTACAGTACCCCCTTCTGTTTTCAAAAGTGAAGACAACTGATGAGATTTGGAAAAAAAACAAAAAAAAAGGGAGATTTCCCTAAAAATATTGAAGAAATTCCAAAAACTGCTAACAGAAATCAAAAACTCCTAAACCTACCCAAAACATCTCTTACCTAAAAATGGCAACTACTTATCTCCAAAAAATTCGAAAATCTCAGAAAATCCTAAAAAACGAACCTATCCATTCTAAAAAAACGCGAAAACCTATTCTAAGAATTAAAAAAAAATTCTATACACTTCATTTCACTTCCCTTCACTTCTTTTATATAACTTCGAGTATAACTTGTTCTTCTTTGTTTGTTGTTTAGGGAGTATATCTGATCACGATAAGAGATCGAGAAGGAGGACTATGCGGTTGGTAGAAATTAATTCCTTTGAGACCTTTAATTAGAATACCATGAGAGACCAAATTAATTTCTCACGCCCCCCCCCTCCTGGGTCTGTCACCATGAGCTCAAAAAAGAGTATTAGCTTGTACACATTTATTTCGATGAGACATTTCAATAGAATACCATGAAGGGTAGCACGTGTGTTTACCCCCCCCCCAATTTTCGAAAGTTTCACTTGGCACCTCTAAAGTCATGCTTGTGCAAAATCTGAGACCAATAATTGGTTGTCGTACGTAAAAGTTGTGCCCGTTTTACTTTCAAAAACAGCATCGTAGGGAATAATTCATGGGGGGGGGCTTAAGACAGCAAAATTTGATGGCCGCCTGGCACACCTTCAAAGTATAGGCTGCCTATTATAAAAAATTCCAGGACTCTCTAGGACCATTCCCCTAGGAGTAGTTTAAAACGGCAGAAGTGGGCTCGCACGGACGGACGGACAGATAAAGCGCAAGCAATAGCACCTCGGTGTGACCCTAGGGGATCATTGGACCATGGACTCCCCTACAAAGCTTGCATCGTTTTTCTCTGCCGCTTAATAAAAAAAAAAGAGGGATGATGAGGAAATAACCTTTCGATGGAGATCATAGCACCGAGAGGCATATGGAGTACCCCCCCCCTCTCCAATGGGACGATTGATTCGGTATTATTTTTACCCCCCCAGCACAGAGATTAGCTGTTCATCTAAGCCACTAAGACAGTTGAAAACGGTTAGTACATTTTCCATTCCTGGGGGGTAAAGACAACCGAGGCATGGTGGGCGTGGTCTTAATCCGTGCGGGGGTTGGGAGGTGGGGTTAGGAAGTGAGAGAGATGCGTAGATGGGTGCATGGATACGCGGGAGAGGCCGCATCACCATGCAGTTGTTGCAGAGGAACTTAATGCCTTCGTTACCAACCGGAAGGGTGAGCCGAGGCGTTGGGATTGGTCTCCATGATCAAGAGTAGTGAGCCCACGGTCGCAATGGGAGGATCAGGCCACTATAATAGACGTGACCTTCGTTTCGGTCGAGGTCCGAGCGAGACTGGGCGAGTTTAGCGATTAAGCGACCACAATTACGTGCTGTGGGACCTCAAGGAGGAACCACTGAGTCGGAAACCTTTGGAGTAAATCCCAGGTATCCCCAGGAAAACGATAACGTCGGGGTTGTGCCCATAAGTGACGCAGAGGTAGTTGAAGCGGTTAAACAGGTAGCAGCCAACAAAGCTCTTCTTCTGGCATTTGTAAGGCGATGGATCTTTCCTGGGGCGTATTCCATTCCCCCCACATCCCCCGGTTCTACATTCTTCCCTGAGAGGTTTGGGGCTCTCGGCACTTCCACCATAACATTTGGAAGAGTATCTTCATTGCCATGGAACGCCCTGATTGAGACTGATTCTGTTTTTTTCCTGGGGGATATTTAAAGTTAGATACAAGAAGGGAGGGGGGGTAATTTGAATATCCCAAAAGAGCTGAACCTGGGGAACCTCCCGGTGGTAGAAAATGAATCACCATGGGTTCTGAGGAGTATGCAAAATCAATAGGAGCGATGGTGTTCCTGCAGAAATCATGAGAAGAAAACGTAACCGTTAAGATCTCTTCCTCTTCCTTTCTTGGAGTACATTCCATTGGCTCCAAATTTGATACTTTTTCCTCAAATTTGATCATACGAACAGAAAGGGCTGTGAAAGTTTTGGCAGAAAATGTTGCGCCGGGGAGTCGGGGATGTATGGAATACCCCCTCCACCCTGGATAAATGAAAGATAAACTAGCCTTTCTTCAGAGTTTACCACCAGAGGGTCTGGAGGTATGGAATACTCCCCATGAAAGAACTGAATTAATCTTCATTCTTCTACAACTGTCATAAAGGTATGGAATACTCTCCAGCATACGAATACCTGGTAGGTATTCCATACCCCTTAGAGCCCCCGGTTCTACATTCTTCCCTGAGAGGTTTGGGGCTCTCGGCACTTCCACCATAGAGTGTCTTCATTGCCATGGAACGCCCCGATTGAGGCTGATTCTATTTTTTTCCTGGGGGGATGTTAAAAGTTAGATACAAGAAGGGGAGGGAGAATTTGAATATCCCAAAAGAGCTGAACCTGGGGAACCTTCTCTCCCCCAGGTGGTAGAAAATGAAACACCATGGGTTCTGAGGAGTATGCAAAATCAATAGAAGCGATGGTGTTCCTGCAGAAATCATGAGAAGAAAACGTAACCGTTAAGATCTCTTCCTCCTCTTTTCTTGGAGTACATTCCATTGCCTCCAAATTTGATGCTTTTTACTCAAATTTGATCATACGAACAGTGTGAAAGTTTTGGCAGAAAATGTTGCGCCGGGGAGTCGGGGATGTATGAAATACCCCCTCCACTCCGGATAAATGAAAGACAAACTAGCCTTTCATCAGAATTTACGCGAGAAAGAATAACGTAGGGGACGAGGCAGGATGGAATATCCCCTAGAAAAGTAAAATTCACTAGTTCCCTCCCAACCCATCGATAAAGTTCTCCCCCTGATCGCGAGAATCCTTTTTTAGCTGATGGTACGTTCTTAGCCGCGATCAGTATTTCCATGATCCTTTCTGAGAGTACTCCCTACTCCCTAGGTGGTTCTCCTTAAGATAGGAGTAGTGAACGCTGTGAACGTTTTGGTAGAAAATGTTGTCCCAGAGGTTCTAGGGGGAATCTTCTAGACCGCATAAGGGTACCGACTACTGGGGAATATACGTTTTGGTAGAGAATGGCGACAGAAGAAAAAAGACGCAATAGCCTCACCCCCAGGAAAAAAGACGAAATGGTGGCGGGAGGGAGTTAAATGGAATATTCTCCAGGAGGGAAACATTCAATACAATACAGGCAGCTTGGTGAAGCTATCCCACCAGATGCCGAGAGTCCTCTTCATGTTGTTTGTCTTTGGAGCCACCAAACTTTCTGATGCTCAGTTTTTTGCCAAAACACGTACCGTCGGAAATACATGCTCGTTTCTGATGGGAGAGCAATCGAATACTTCCTAGGAAAAAATAATCCCACGGTTCTTCCTCAAAAAAAAAACCAAAGCCGTAAACGTTTTGGTGGAAAATGTAAGATTGAGGGGAATAGGGGGTATGTAAACCCCGGAGGAAAAAAGACGCGATCGCCTTTCTTTAGAAATAATGAGAAGCAAACGTAATACGGGAGGATGGGAGAGAACGGGATGGAATATTCCCGCATAACGGAAAAGTGCTCCCACAGAACCTGAAAACCCTCTCTTCCATTGGGGAGTTTGACGGAAACTAAAAGGGAACTTGACCTTATACAAGAGAATAAGGGGGACGTGAATGTAAACGAGAAGAGCTTGGCACCTAAAAAGAGGAAAAGGGGAAAGAAAGGTGAATTGGAGATCTTCACCTCAAGAGAACTTGATATGGACTTGATATTACTTGAGGGGGATTTGGGAAATTTTGGAAGGAAGAAATACGCCAGGGAAAGCACTTCGAATTTCCGTCCGTCTGTCTCCCGCACCATTAACTTAGCCCCTAGGTGTCGATCTTGCGCGCGTTTAATTAAGGAGTCCGTCCACGTTCCGCATTTGAATGCGGGAGCGTGGAATTTGCATGAAAATGATCGATTTAGATTCACGAAATTTAGTCAGAAACTATTTTCGGCGGCCCATAATGCATAATTGAAAGGTGCGCGAATGTGAAATCGGCGACGCGGCAACAAGAATCGTAATTCGAATTGTAAACGTATGCAATTAGAATCTGTGTCATACACGAGCTTGACCTAATGATATCTGGGAATATCGCGAATTCCATAATTTTAAATGGAAATCTCGCCGCCCACATCCCTCGGCCCTTTGGGAAGGTAAAGGGTTGCGATCATTACGAAAGGGGGTCGCTTTCTACCTGATCCAAATGAGGTACAGGTATAAAGAAGACGATCCGGCATGTTAAACATTGCGTTGGTGATTTTAATATCGGTTGCATATACTTGTTGATAAGCGTGTTATTTATATCAATTGCTGATTCAGGTAATGCAAAGACTTGTGTCCCAATTAAATCACTGATAATGTGAGGCAATCGAGAAAGTTTGCTGCTGTAACCATGCACAAACAGGATAAATATAAACCTGATCGAAAACAGCCTCGACGAAAAGTGAAATGCACTTTTAACAAATACTGCACTCGTCGTGTTGTGGTTTTGATATGAAAGCAACTACGACTTTAAATTGCCAAATTAATTTTTCCCATACCCACCTTTGCTAATTAGGTCTAAAGGTCTGTCCAATGAAAGGATTTTTTTGGTTCTTCTTTGCCTCATGTGTCCTTCAACCTTCAATTCAAAGATAATATCCAATGAGAACTCCTTCACCAGTTTGCCTTATCTGTCTCTGTCTTTCTCTATCTTCTCCCTATTTCTTCAACCTCCTGGCTCTTCTTCCTCCTTGGAGAATGTTCGATTTTGACATTTTCTTCTCATTTCTGAAGAAAGGCGTTCGCACCCTTTTTTCCCGAGGGATATTGTCCTGGGGGGTATTTCAAAACGTTTACAGCCTTTTTCTACCCGTATGATCTTTTTTAAGAGGAAACCACCGCTAGAGAGTAGTCGATATTTCCCCACTCTCCCCCTAAAGTGCCTTGGAAGTACTTAGGAGTGGTGATGAACGTGGCACCGAAGGGTCTGTAATATCCGCAGGAAAAGAAAGGGATTTTCAGTAATCGAGGGGGCTCTGTAAGATACGTTTTTGTTCTCCGGGGACCCCCCCCCCTCCACCATGGAGAGAGTACTAAGCGCTCTAGTTGATATTAAGTGCATCTTTCCTGAAGTTTTGTTCTAGCTCCCTCCAAATTCCCACCATGCTTTCATAAAATAATCCTCTGACATAGATATTGCTGTTCCCCTCTGTATTACATTTTCCTTTGATGCTTTGATGGGATATTCCACCCCCCACCCCCACCCCCCATCCCGCCACCCCTTTTATCAGCTTACAATTGCTGAAGAAAGGAGAATGATGGACGTTTTTCGGCTAAGAACGTAGCGAGATTGGGGGAGTGAAAGCAATAGAATACTCCTGAGGAAAGGTAAAGGGTCTCGTCACCGATTGTTCTGGAAGATATATAACATTTTGACTTCCTTCGCTCCCCGTTTACGTTTTCCTAGCGTCATTTCATAAGAAAGGCAATCGCTTCTTTTGATTTAGTACTTCATTTTCTACCACCATGGTGTCTGGTGTATGGATTATCCCATAGGAAAGAAGAGAATTCCACAAGTTCAGAAGGAATTTCACCGATGGTTCTGTAGGGTATCAGTGTTTTTTTCTCTTTTGGAATATTATATTCTGCCTCCTCCCCCTCTGTTATTACGTTTTTCCTTCATCAATTTGAAAGAAAAGTTATCTCGTCGGCACTCAGGCTTCTTGGTGCTACATTTTTAGTTTAGCGCTTACAGTAGGATTTACTACCCTTATGAGTTATAGTCTTTTTCTAGCTCTGTCAGAATTATTTCAAAGCTTTCATTCGATTTAAAAATTTGTCAATTCTGTATCAGGATCATATGATGTGCGAGGAGGTGTTTCTTTTCCTAATACTGTACCTGTTACTTTTTGACAAACTTATGTAAAATGTGTCGTGCTACTAGGAGAACATAATATGTGAGGAGGCCTTTTTCTAGCTCTGTCAAAATTATTTCAAAGCTTTCATTCGATTTAAAAATTTGCCAATTCTGTATCAGGATCATATGATGTGCGAGGAGGTGTTTCTTTTCCTAATACTGCACCTGTTACTTGTTGACAACGTTATGTAAAAGGTGTCGTCTGTCGTGCTACTAGGAGAACATAATATGCGAAGAGGCCTTTTTCTAGCTCTGTCAAAATTATTTCAAAGCTTTCATTCGATTTAAAAATTTGCCAATTCTGTATCAGGATCATATGATGTGCGAGGAGGTGTTTCTTTTCCTAATACTGCACCTGTTACTTGTTGACAAACTTATGTAAAAGGTGTCGTGCTACTAGGAGAACATAATATGTGAAGAGGTCTTTTTCTAGCTGTCAGAATTATTTCAAAGCTTTCATTCGATTTAAAAATTTGCCAATTCCGTATCAGGATCACATGATGTGCGAGGAGGTGTTTCTTTTCCTAATACTACACCTGTTACTTGTCGACAACGTTATGTAAAAGGTGTCGTCTGTCGTGCTACTAGGAGAACAAAATATGCGAAGAGGTCTTTTTCTAGCTCTGTCAGAATTATTTCAAAGCTTTCATTCGATTTAAAAATTTGCCAATTCTGTATCAGGATCATATGATGTGCGAGGAGGTGTTTCTTTTCCTAATACTACACCTGTTACTTTGTCGACAAACTTATGTAAAATGTGTCGTGCTACTAGGAGAACATAATATGTGAAGAGGCCTTTTTCTAGCTCTGTCAGAATTATTTCAAAGCTTTCATTCGATTTAAAAATTTGCCAATTCTGTATCAGGATCATATGATGTGCGAGGAGGTGTTTCTTTTCCTAATACTACACCTGTTACTTGTCGACAAACTTATGCAAAAGGTGTCGTGCTACTAGGAGAACATAATATGTGAAGAGGTCTCTTTCTAGCTCTGTCAGAATTATTTCAAAGCTTTCATTCGATTTAAAAATTTGCCAATTCTGTATCAGGATCACATGATGTGCGAGGAGGTGTTTCTTTTCCTAATACTACACCTGTTACTTGTCGACAACGTTATGTAAAAGGTGTCGTCTGTCGTGCTACTAGGAGAACAAAATATGCGAAGAGGTCTTTTTCTAGCTCTGTCAGAATTATTTCAAAGCTTTCATTCGATTTAAAAATTTGCCAATTCTGTATCAGGATCATATGATGTGCGAGGAGGTGTTTCTTTTCCTAATACTACACCTGTTATTTGTCGATACACGTAAAAGGTGTCGTGCTACTAGGAGAACATAATATACGAAGTTCTTTTTCTATTTCTGTCAGAATTATTTCAAAGCTTTCATTCGATTTAAATTTTGCCAATTCTGTATCAGGATCATATGAGTGCGAGGAGGTGTTTCTTTTCCTAATACTACACCTGTTACTTGTCGACAAAACTATGCAAAAGGTGTCGTGCTACTAGGAGAACATAATATATGAAGAGGTCTTTTTCTATCTCTGTCAGAATTATTTCAAAGCTCTCTTTACAGTCTTCAAGTACCGTTATGATTAGTTTTAGGGAGAACTACCTAATTATGTTTTCTTATGGGGCATTTATGGCTCTCCCACAGGCAGTGCCATTGGGGTATTAAGCGTTGTACACGTTTCCGTATTCCATACCCATCAAATTATATTTTTCTAGGGTAGTTTCTCAGAAAGGATCATGGAAGTACTGAGGACGATACGCGCTTTGGTCAGGAGCGTACAATCAGGTAAAGAGATCTCTCACGACCAGGGGGAGCACTTTATCGATGAGTCGGTAGGGTACTAGTGAATCTTCCTTTCCTAGGGGATATGCTATCCTGCCCCACTCCTCTGGATTACTTTTTCCACCATTAATTGTGATCTTTCATTTTCTTGTGGAGGGGGGAGGGGGGGATATACCCACCAGACCCCCCTCGAGGAGATTACATTTTCTATGAAAACGTTTACAGTTTCCACTACCCATGTTCATTTCTCATGAAATGACTCACTCCAACCCTTGCCCACTCTTAGCATCAACCCGGTCCGGACGACATCTACTTTTCTAAAACGGTTTGCCATCTTTGCTGGAGGGGGAGTAATGTGGCAACCAGGGTGGCTACGCGCCGCGTGCACATCCTTTTTTTTCCTCCCCTCCGTTTACTCACATATCTTCTCTTGCATTAATCTTTTGTCCCTCTTTCGTTTTTCTTGTTTCTCTTTTCACGCTTTTACTTATTTTTTCCACTTTTTCTTTTTGATTCAACTTAGCCGCGGGTATTGTTCGAGGTTTTCAGTAAAATCCTTAGAACCAAGATGAGCGGAGGAATGGGAGGTGGTGGTGAGAGGGAACAAGAAAAAAGGGAAGATTAACAGAAAAACAAAAGACAAAAGAAGAGACAGAAAAGATGTTAGAGAAGAAGAGAAGAATAATAGAGGAAATGCGAAGAAAATGAAGAAACAACGGGAAAAGGAAAAAGAACAACTGATGGAAACGATCCGAAAACTAGAAAAGGAAGCAACAGATAAAAAGCTAGGGCAATATTACGATGAAGGGAGTGTAAATAGAACAAGTGAGAGAAAATGCTTCAGAGTGCCCGAAGAAGTTTAAAGGAATCCAAGAATTGATGAGGAATCTAATGGGCGGGGAGTAACACAAAAAAGAGCAATTTTGAATAATCCCAAGGTCCGAAAAAATCTGGTGACATCGAAGCGGGATCTCTTCGGAAGCATCTAAAGGAATAAAGGGTCCGAAAAGTCTGAAGAGCATTTTTTGTGTGTTGTGGCCAAACGTTTATCCGAACATCAGATAAACTGCATTGGTGAAAGGTGAACATTTCAATTAATATTGGCGATAGTCTTGGATGATGTTTTGCTGAGGCTGTCCAAATGATCCACGACGACCGGTCAGATAAATGAGGTGCGATAGCAAGTTTAGTGACATTCATCGACGATAATGCAAATCAAGGTTGATGGCTGATTGGCGTTCGCTTTCAAGAAAAAACGCAGCGCACTACACTTTTGCATGCCATTAATCCCTGACCTCGACAACAAACTTTATCTGAACCCATCGTTGAGAAATAAAAATAATTGGCACGGTGCACTTTCTTGTCTAAAAACTTGCACAATCGCCATAGTCCCAATCATTTTTTCCCATCGTTTGTTGACCCGTACATTACCTTCCAAGAGACGTCATGAACAGTATCAGCAACAGGTGGGCCAAGTTTCAACAGTAACAGAGCACAAGATGATCAAAAAAACGAAAAAGATGGCCCCTCAAAACTAAAGAAAAAGAACACTGATTTTCCTCCCATGCTCTTTTTATAAAAATTGACCAAGACACGTACAAATACCTACAGGAGGGTTCAAGGATGTCAAAAGATAACTAAAATATTCAATCTATTTAAAGAGCAATCACTTACTTTAATAGCACCACTTTTAAATTCGCCGTGATTATATTTTCAAAAAAAAATGAAGAAAGGAATTCAAAAAAAATCGACGTCTTAAATGTCATCGTCTAATAAACAAACTCGTTAATCCGTGCATCAATCATCAAAAACGCGAGAATAATTAGCATTTTCGACTGACCGGCCTTATTTAGGGTGATTAATAGTCCAACTATTATTTATGCAAAATTAACTGGTAGGAAATTTTTGACATTAATCTCCGTAAGAAGGGGAGTTCCCATTTATAGAACACAGAAGTGTAAATTAATTACGCGTTAACTATTTTAATCGCCTCATTAATAATAACAAATAAATGGGAATGGCTTTTATGGTCGCGGATTTATTTTTATGCTTCGAAGAACCGACGAAGAGTTGGGGAGTTTTACGATTCTGAATCGCAAGGCAATTTTGAATCTTCATTTCTTCGTTCTGATTACAGTCGTAGAGGAGTCTGTAAGGGTGTGAAACCCCAATTCGGGCCTTAAGGATACACTTAGTACTCTGATAAATCTCAAAATCTTTCAACGACTCACTAAATCTTTGCAAGGCTCGGTTCTAAGAGAGAAAAGAAGATCAGCTCCTAGAAGGACTCTTTAAGCTCTTTTCTGGACCCTCTTGCAAACCATTTGTAATTGTTTTAAAGTTCTTAATAACCCTTAAAGGTTCTCCTAACTTGTATGTGGCTTTTGCAGTTTCGACAGCATTGGTCCTGACAACCATATACAGTGTGTCCCAGATCGGGTGGGATTGCATGGGTAACTTTATTATTATTAAGGATAGAGAATTGGTTAAATGGGCAATGTTTTACAGTTTTGGATGTTTATTTAAAATTTCCTTATGGAAATTCAAAATGTCGCATAGGTTCGACGTAAATTCAAAAAAACTAAAATTGGTGATTTCCTTGAATGTCTTATATCATCGAAAGTATAAGAGATATAAAAAAAAGTGTTATATAAAAGTTACTGTCTTTGATACGTTTAATTTAGAATTGATGTCAAAAAAAATTCAAGATGGCTACTTTTGAGGAACATTTACCACCGGCGTGAAAAGAGCGGCCAATCCTAGCGGCCAAAATTTCCGAACATACCCGAAGCGAAAATAAACCCTGCCACAGAATTTTTTTGCTCTTAATTCATTTTCCTCTAAATACTGAAACAATTCTATTTACAATGAAATAGAAAACCCTCTCATCAAGCAGAATTACGAGTCAATAAGGGTTGAACAAGCCACCCTCTTATCATATCTCCAAAACGGCACATACTATGACGATCAAATTTTCGTGGATGGCTAATGATAGTTCGAGAATAAATAATCAACAAAAATACCCAGGTGCACTGCCGTCCAAGGGGTTGAAATAGTCAACCCCTTGTCGGATCTCGAAAACGGCACATACTATCACGATCAAATTTTCGTGGATGGCTAATGATAGTTCGAGAATAAATAATCAACAAAAATACCCAGGTGCACTGCCGTCCAAGGGGTTGAAATAGTCACCCCCTTGTCGGATCTCGAAAACGGCACATACTATCACGATCAAATTTTCGTGGATGGCTAATGATAGTTCGAGAATAAATAAACAACAAAAATACCCAGGTGCACTGCCGTTCAAGGGGTTGAAATAGTCACCCCCCTGTCGGATCTCGAAAACGGCACATACTATCACGATCAAATTTTCGTGGATGGCTAATGATAGTTCGAGAATAAATAATCAACAAAAATACCCAGGTGCACTGCCGTCCAAGGGGTGACTAGTGCTTTTTTTGCATTCCTGCTCATAATGCCAACGTTGAAAGAATATTTTCACTAGTGGCATAACAGTGGACCAAAGAAAGGAATTTATTGAATATTGAAACAGTCTAGTCAGTGATAAAAAAATAAATTACAGAAATATAGCAAACGAGCTCCTGGGTAGGGATGGGCGCGATAACTGTTTTCACCTATCGATAAGTATCGGGTACTTACCTATCGATATATTTTACTTATCGATATGCCGATAATTATCGAAATATCGATAGTTATCGATATGTCGATAGTTATCGATATATCGATAGTTATCGATATATCGATAGTTATCGATATTTCGATAGTTATCGATATATCGATAGTTATCGATATATCGATAGTTATCGATATATCGATAGTTATCGATATTTCGATAGTTATCGATATTTCGATAGTTATCGATATTTCGATAGTTATCGATATATCGATAGTTATCGATATATGATTACTATCGATAGGTATCGATGTATCGGGTACTTACCTATCGATATATTTTACTTATCGATATGCCGATAATTATCGAAATATCGATGGTTATAGATACACCGATAACTATCGAAAGATCGATAACTACCGCTATATCGATAAGTATCGGTATATCAATAGTTCTCGTTATGGCGATAGTTTTTAATATATACCTAGGTATCGATATAATATTACCGATAATTTTTTTGAAAGCGTGTCTAAAAACTGCATGAGTTTACTTTTATATTTTGGCGAAAGAGCCCGACAAGACAAGAGGGCTCTTTTAACAAAATATAAAAATAACCGAATGCAGTTCTTTATTGGAGTTACCATATTAACTGTGCAATTATCGCAGGGCTCTTTAGCTTTCTACAATGCAATTACCGCTGTAATTAAGCGGTAATTGCACGTCTCATTTGAGAGAAATATTCGACGTATCGATAGTTATCGACAGGAATAGTTATCTTATCGATTTTTATTAATAAAATCCATTTTCCGGTTTATTCTCGTGTAAAGTGACCATTAATAGTTACTCGACGTTTCTTTGCTATCTTTATCAAGAGTTTTTTGTTAGATTTCGTAAATGTCAATCAATTGAAACTGTATATCTAAATTTGAAGTGTTCTTAGCTTTTTCTGTTTTTTTGTGACTGATGGTCCTCTGTAACCATCAATCAGATACCGATACATAGGCCATGATTACACCCTTTGATTGTCTTCTTTATTATTTTACCTAAAGAGTAGCCATTTTGATGCAACATTTTGTTCAAGTTTTTGAAGTGCTTCTTTTTTTGAGCAATCGTCAGTAAGACGAAAAGATCTATTTTCTAAAGATTTTATTACTGCGTTTATTTGGCATGGATGATGATGTGACGTAGCGCTTCTCTTGAGAAAAGGAGCAAAGTTAAGTTTCCGAAACGTCGAGCAACTAAAAATAGTAAATTTACACGAGAGTAAACCCGAAAATGGATTTTATTAATAAAAATAGTAGCGCTCGTTGAAATCTCAACAATAACATAATTTTATCGTACCAATAGTTATCGACATATCGATATATCAATAGTTATCGACATATCGATATATCGATACTTATCGATAAGTATCGATATATCGATAGTTATCGATCTATCGATATATCGATAGTTATCGATCTATCGATATATCGATATATCGATTTTTTTAGATCTACCTATTGTTATTCGATATATCGATAACTATCGATACCTATCGATATATCGACAAAAATTCCCATGCCTACTCCTGGGTGTGGCCAGATGTCAGTTTTGCTCTTATTTAAAGTGTATATGTGTGAAATTTCATTTGAATGCATCCATAAATAAGAAAGTTGCCACTGCGCATCCGCAAAACGAAATTTTTAAACTGGCGTTAAATTTGCTTTTATTGCAAGTGGCTATGTATCAAATTTCATAAATAAGAAACTTTGCAATTCGGTCTGTAAATGGTCGAGATGCGCAAAGGGCACTGTGAATACTGATCGATTAGGCACAACTTTTGGAATTGTGTTTTATATGGCTAAAGTTATGCGCATATTGAATTTNGATACAGCATTATCAAACTCATTGGGAAAAATTACTGCCGGAGCTGGAATGTTTTTTTTTTAATTCATCCTACTCCTGGTTAATCTTCATACATTTTAATTCAATCGAGGGTGACTCTTGTTAGGTAATTATATGTAAATAAGTGCTCGGGCTTGCTGGCAGTCAGTAAACATCTTCTTGGCCCTTAAGGAAATGGGGAAAGGGATAAATAATAAGACAATAATCTTTATTAAAGTTATGAAAGAAGTTCTAGACGCGTTCGGGTTAGAGTTTAAAATCAGAATTAAAATTACTGGCTCTCTACAGCTGCTTTCTGCACGGACCGATTACAGAATTCTCGCTGAGACCGTTTTTTCGATGTGGAGTTAAAATTGAGCCTCCAACTGCTTTGTGTACAGATAGACTATAGACTTCTCTGTGAACATTTATTATTTTCATTCTTGGAAATGCTACGAAAATCTTCGTCCGCAACGCGCAGGTCGCTTGATAGATATGACCTCTCTTTGGACTGGGTATCCACGCAGTGGACGGATTTAACACTGCGTAAGCCGCATAACGAATGCCGCTTTCCCACTCCTTACACTAATTTGTATCGCCTATGTAAATTCTGACCCATTCTACAACGACGGATCTATTTTTAAATTATGCGTTTTTACTAGACTTAAATGGACAAATAACGAAAACAGAAATAACTTTTAAGCCTCAAAAATAGCAACGTGTTAATGAATATTATGGAAAACCCTCACAAATCTGATACAGGGCAGGCTACTTCGAACTGTATGAAGTTCGCCGGGTTGTAACGGATTACTGTACAGTTTTCCCTTACAAAAATGGACACATACAATATAGATGGCATTACTAGGTTTATTCTTGTTATTTGTTATAAACATTATTTTATTTGGGAAATTTACAACAATTTAAAACATATTTTTGTCGTTATTCAGCGATTGCAGTCGTATTGCGTATGCGATATAATTTAAATTATTTGTCGTCAATTGACGGATCAATTGTTTCATTTAATTAAGTATTAGTCTGACTTCTGAGCGTAAGTAAATTAATTCTAAGTAATAAGTAATTTAAATGTAATCCGTTTCAGAAGCGTACCAGTTTTTTTATAATTTGAATATTGTCACTAGTGGAAATTTTTCCACAAGACGAAATAGGGTTGAACATAAACCGTAAGTAAACAAATGTAAGCAATAAAGTTTCTATTGAAAGTGCTATTTTAGCTATTTCCCGATTTTCTTATTTCGATATAAAAAAAATATCGAAAGTAACGGTCAGAAGTCAGAACTACTATCTCCCAGTCAGGAGCCTACATTATTGCCATCTATTAGCATCCCTCCAATCTGGATGTACATCTTTTATAGCCAGAGGAATTTCACATGTTGAGAGGTTGGAGCTGTAAAGACAAAAAGGTCAGAGATACGTCCAATCATTATCATACTTACCTTCACAAAACAAGTGCTGTCCAGCTATCTGTTGAACTTTACCTATGCACATCAAATTTTTGAAAATCCATTACGTATACTTACCTCGAATGCTTCCATAATTTCTTTTTCCGGCGTGAAAAGAGCGGCCAATCCTAGCGGCCAAAATTTCCGAACATACCCGAAGCGAAAATAAACCCTGCCACAGAATTTTTTTGCTCTGAAGAAATTCTTTTTGCTGATTTATTACCGGCGAAAAGAGCGGCCAATTGCTAACATACCCGAAGCGAAAATAAACCCTGCCACAGAATTTTTTTGCTCTTAATTCATTTTCCTCTAAATACTGAAACAATTCTATTTACAATGAAATAGAAAACCCTCTCATCAAGCAGAATTACGAGTCAATAAGGGTTGAACAAGCCACCCTCTTATCATATCTCCAAAACGGCACATACTATCACGATCAAATTTTCGTGGATAGCTAATGATAGTTCGAGAATAAATAATCAACAAAAATACCCAGGTGCACTGCCGTCCAAGGGGTTGAAATAGTCACCCCCTTGTCGGATCTCGAAAACGGCACATACTATCACGATCAAATTTTCGTGGATGGCTAATGATAGTTCGAGAATAAATAATCAACAAAAATACCCAGGTGTACTGCCGTCCAAGGGGTTGAAATAGTCACCCCCTTGTCGGATCTCGAAAACGGCACATACTATCACGATCAAATTTTCGTGGATGGCTAATGATAGTTCGAGAATAAATAATCAACAAAAATACCCAGGTGCACTGCCGTCCAAGGGGTTGAAATAGTCACCCCCTTGTCGGATCTCGAAAACGGCACATACTATCACGATCAAATTTTCGTGGATGGCTAATGATAGTTCGAGAATAAATAATCAACAAAAATACCCAGGTGCACTGCCGTCCAAGGGGTGACTAGTGCTTTTTTTGCATTCCTGCTCATAATGCCAACGTTGAAAGAATATTTTCACTAGTGGCATAACAGTGGACCAAAGAAAGGAATTTATTGAATATTGAAACAGTCTAGTCAGTGATAAAAAAATAAATTACAGAAATATAGCAAACGAGCTCCTGGGTAGGGATGGGCGCGATAACTGTTTTCACCTATCGATAAGTATCGGGTACTTACCTATCGATATATTTTACTTATCGATATGCCGATAATTATCGAAATATCGATAGTTATCGATATGTCGATAGTTATCGATATATCGATATAGTTATCGATATTTCGATAGTTATCGATATATCGATAGTTATCGATATTTCAATAGTTATCGATATATCGATAGTTATCGATATTTCGATAGTTATCGATATTTCGATAGTTATCGATATATGATAGTTATCGATATATCGATAGTTATCGATATCTATCGATAGTATCGATGTATCGGGTACTTACCTATCGATATATTTTACTTATCGATATGCCGATAATTATCGAAATATCGATGGTTATAGATACACCGATAACTATCGAAAGATCGATAACTACCGCTATATCGATAAGTATCGGTATATCAATAGTTCTCGTTATGGCGATAGTTTTTAATATATAGGTATCGATATAATATTACCGATAATTTTTTTGAAAGCGTGTCTAAAAACTGCATGAGTTTACTTTTATATTTTGGCGAAAGAGCCCGACAAGACAAGAGGGCTCTTTTAACAAAATATAAAAATAACCGAATGCAGTTCTTGCAACTTTATTGGAGTTACCATATTAACTGTGCAATTATCGCAGGGCTCTTTAGCTTTCTACAATGCAATTACCGCTGTAATTAAGCGGTAATTGCACGTCTCATTTGAGAGAAATATTCGACGTATCGATAGTTATCGACAGGAATAGTTATCTTATCGAGTTTTATTAATAAAATCCATTTTCCGGTTTATTCTCGTGTAAAGTGACCATTAATAGTTACTCGACGTTTCTTTGCTATCTTTATCAAGAGTTTTTTGTTAGATTTCGTAAATGTCAATCAATTGAAACTGTATATCTAAATTTGAAGTGTTCTTAGCTTTTTCTGTTTTTTTGTGACTGGTCCTCTGTAACCATCAATCAGATACCGATACATAGGCCATGATTACACCCTTTGATTGTCTTCTTTATTTTATCTAAAGAGTAGCCATTTTGATGCAACATTTTGTTCAAGTTTTTGAAGTGCTTCTTTTTTTGAGCAATCGTCAGTAAGACGAAAAGATCTATTTTCTAAAGATTTTATTACTGCGTTTATTTGGCATGGATGATGATGTGACGTAGCGCTTCTCTTGAGAAAGGGAGCAAAGTTAAGTTTCCGAAACGTCGAGCGACTAAAAATAGTAAATTTACACGAGAGTAAACCCGAAAATGGATTTTATTAATAAAAATAGTAGCGCTCGTTGAAATCTCAACAATAACATAATTTTATCGTACAGTTATCGACATATCGATATATCGATAGTTATCGACATATCGATATATCAATAGTTATCGTCATCGACATATCGATAGGTATCGATATATCGATACTTATCGATAAGTATCGATATATCGATAGTTATCGATCTATCGATATATCGATATATCGATTTTTTTAGATCTACCTATTGTTATTCGATATATCGATAACTATCGATACCTATCGATATATCGACAAAAATTCCCATGCCTACTCCTGGGTGTGGCCAGATGTCAGTTTTGCTCTTATTTAAAGTGTATATGTATGAAATTTCATTTGAATGCATCCATAAATAAGAAAGTTGCCACTGCGCATCCGCAAAACGAAATTTTTAAACTGGCGTTAAATTTGCTTTTATTGCAAGTGGCTATGTATCAAATTTCATAAATAAGAAACTTTGCAATTCGGTCTGTAAATGGTCGAGATGCGCAAAGGGCACTGTGAATACTGATCGATTAGGCACAACTTTTGGAATTGTGTTTTATATGGCTAAAGTTATGCGCATATTGAATTTCATGCAATTCGGTTCATAACTAACGGAGATGTCAAAAGGGCCTACTTTATTTTTTGGTCTACATTGCCAATTCACGAACTCCGATCTGCAAATTTGGTAAAGAATCCGTCTGCAAAATTTCATCGTAATCGGTCCATTCGTTTATGAGTTACCGTGCTAACAGACGGACAGCCACCACAAAATTATCAACTCGCTAGGAGCTCCTTAATAAAGCACAATTTCAAAGACTATTTCTTTAGACCAATATTTCTAATCAAATTCAGTTGATATGTCCGGGTTATATATAATCCCTAAATCCGGGGCTTTCACGCTTCCTGTCTTAGTTGGCAGAGTTTTGAGATAGTACAATTATGTATCGCTTTTGAAGGACGACAAAGGGATGACTATTTCAACCCCTTGGACGGCAGTGCACCTGGGTATTTTTGTTGATTATTTATTCTCGAACTATCATTAGCCATCCACGAAAATTTGATCGTGATAGTATGTGCCGTTTTCGAGATCCGACAAGGGGGTGACTATTTCAACCCCTTGGACGGCAGTGCACCTGGGTATTTTTGTTGATTATTTATTCTCGAACTATCATTAGCCATCCACGAAAATTTGATCGTGATAGTATGTGCCGTTTTCGAGATCCGACAAGGGGGTGACTATTTCAACCCCTTGGACGGCAGTGCACCTGGGTATTTTTGTTGTTTATTTATTCTCGAACTATCATTAGCCATCCACGAAAATTTGATCGTGATAGTATGTGCCGTTTTCGAGATCCGACAAGGGGGTGACTATTTCAACCCCTTGGACGGCAGTGCACCTGGGTATTTTTGTTGTTTATTTATTCTCGAACTATCATTAGCCATCCACGAAAATTTGATCGTGATAGTATGTGCCGTTTTCGAGATCCGACAAGGGGGTGACTATTTCAACCCCTTGGACGGCAGTGCACCTGGGTATTTTTGTTGATTATTTATTCTCGAACTATCATTAGCCATCCACGAAAATTTGATCGTGATAGTATGTGCCGTTTTCGAGATACGACAGGGGGGTGACTATTTCAACCCCTTGGACGGCAGTGCACCTGGGTATTTTTGTTGTTTATTTATTCTCGAACTATCATTAGCCATCCACGAAAATTTGATCGTGATAGTATGTGCCGTTTTCGAGATCCGACAAGGGGGTGACTATTTCAACCCCTTGGACGGCAGTGCACCTGGGTATTTTTGTTGATTATTTATTCTCGAACTACATTAGCCATCCACGAAAATTTGATCGTGATAGTATGTGCCGTTTTCGAGATCCGACAGGGGGTGACTATTTCAACCCCTTGGACGGCAGTGCACCTGGGTATTTTTGTTGTTTATTTATTCTCGAACTATCATTAGCCATCCACGAAAATTTGATCGTGATAGTATGTGCCGTTTTCGAGATCCGACAAGGGGGTGACTATTTCAACCCCTTGGACGGCAGTGCACCTGGGTATTTTTGTTGATTATTTATTCTCGAACTATCATTAGCCATCCACGAAAATTTGATCGTGATAGTATGTGCCGTTTTGGAGATATGATAAGAGGGTGGCTTGTTCAACCCTTATTGACTCGTAATTCTGCTTGATGAGAGGGTTTTCTATTTCATTGTAAATAGAATTGTTTCAGTATTTAGAGGAAAATGAATTAAGAGCAAAAAAATTCTGTGGCAGGGGTTTATTTTCGCTTCGGGTATGTTCGGAAATTTTGGCCGCTAGGATTGGCCGCTCTTTTCACGCCGGTAGTGTTCACATCTAAACGAATCGGTAAACGACTTATACTTTCCAAGTATCTAACCCGAGATCTAACCCTTCTATCGTAAGTGGATTACGCTTATTAAGTAACGGTAGGATAATAATCTGTGATCGGAATTGAATCTTGACAAGGATTGAAAAGTTTCCCTTAGAGATTATCAAGGATTTTAACGAATATTTAAACCGTCACGCAAAACAAGAGAAGCAATTAAACGCTAAATTGGAAACTACAATAAGTACCCATTTGGGATTCCTTTGTAAGATGTAAGTGGAGTCGCTTTAGAAAAAGTTTTATCTTATGAAA
>NW_022170250.1:2443710-2448601 GCF_008802855.1 Photinus pyralis
CTTCGGCTTCTTCGGCTTCTTCGGCTTCTTCGGCTTCTTCGGCTTCTTCGGCTTCTTCGGCTTCTTCGGCTTCTTCGGCTTCTTCGGCTTCTTCGGCTTCTTCAGCTTCTTCAGCTTCTTCAGCTTCTTCAGCTTCTTCAGCTTCTTCTGGCTTCTTCTGCTTTTCAGCTTCTTCAGCTTCTTCACTTCTTCAGCTTCTTCAGCTTCTTCAGCTTCTTCAGCTTCTTCAGCTTCTCAGCTTCTTCAGCTTCTTTTCAGCTTCTTCAGCTTCTTCAGCTTCTTCAGCTCTTCACTTCTCAGCTTCTTCAGCGATTCTTCAGCTTCTTCAGCTTCTTCAGCTTCTTCAGCTTCTTTCAGCTTCTTCAGCTTTCTTCACTTCTTCAGCTTCTTCAGCTTTCTTCAGTCTTCAGCTTCTTCAGCTTCTTTCAGCTTCTTCAGCTTCTTCAGCTTCTTTCAGCTTCTTTAGCTTCTTCAGCTTCTTCCAGCTTCTCAGCTTCTTTCAGCTTCTTCAGCTTCTTCAGCTTCTTCAAGCTCTTCAGCTTCTTCAGCTTCTTCAGCTTCTTCAGCTTCTTTCAGCTTCTTTCAGCTTCTTCAGCTTCTTCAGCTTCTTCAGCTTCTTCAGCTTCTTCAGCTTCTTCAGCTTCTTCAGCTTCTTCACTTCTCTAGCTTCTTCGACTTCTCTGGCTTCTTCGACTTCTCTGGCTTCTTCGACTTCTTCCGCTTCTTCGGCTTCTTCCGCCTCTTCAGTTTCTTGGGTGTCTTCGGCTCCTTCTGCTTCTTCAGCTTCTTGCGCTTCTTCGGCTCTTGCAGACTTTCCACGATCCTTCAGATTCTTTAAATCCTTCAGATCCTTCTCATTCCTCAGATCCTTCAGATCCCTCATATGCTTTAGGTCCCTTAGATCCCTCATATCCCTCAGATTCTTCAGATCCCTCAGATCCCTCAAATTCCCTCAGATCCCTTAGATGCCTCTGATCTCTCAGATAGATCCCTCAGATCCTTTCAGTTCCTTCGATCCGTCTTGTCCCTCTGATCCTTCAGATCCCTCACATTTTTCAGATCCCCCTTCATATCCTTCAGATCCTTCAGATCCTTCCAGATCCTTCAGATCCTTCAGATTCTTCAGATTCTTCCGGACCCCTCACACTCCACAGCTTCGTTTAGTTTTTTCGGACTTCTTCGGCATCTTCGGCTTCTCTCAGGCTTCTCCCTCTTTCTTTATCAGCTTCCTTTGCTTTCTTCCGCTTTTTTGGCTTCTTCGGCTTCTTCAGCTTCTCCAGCTTCTTCATCGGCTTCTTCATCAGCTTCTTCGGCTTCTTTAGCTACTTTAGCTTCATCAGTTTCCTCATCAGTCATCAGCTTCTTCGGCTTCTTCAGCTTCTCCAGCTTCTTCATCGGCTTCTTCATCAGCTTCTTCGGCTTCTTTAGCTACTTTAGCTTCATCAGTTTCCTCATCAGTCATCAGCTTCTTCGGCTTCTTCGGCTTCTTCGGCTTCTTCAGATTCTCCAACTTTTTCATCAGCTTTTTCATCAGCTTCTTTATCACCTTCTTCATCAGCTTCGTCGGCTTCTTCAGCTTACTTCTTCATCAGCTTCTTCGGCTTCTTGGGTTTTTCGGCCTCTTCGGATTCTTCGGCTTCTTCGGCTTCTTCAGCTTCTTCAGCTTCATCAGTTCTTCAATCAGCTTCTTCGGCTTATTCAGCTTCTTCGGATTTTTCGGCTTCTTCCGCTTCTTCGGCTTCTTCCGCTTCCACGATCATTCAGATTCTTACACCCTTTGGATCACTAAAGCTCTTTCTTCTTCCAGGAATTCCTCGGACTTCCGCGGATATTTCTTGGATTTCAAAGATATTCTTATGATTCTTGGGATTTTTTGGACTATTTGGCTTATGCGGATTAATGGGATTCTTCGAATTAACAAAATTCTCCATTCAGATAAACCGGGTTTTTAGGATTTTTCAGATTCTTCAGATTTGTCGAATTCTTCGGATCTTTCGGATTCCATAGGCTCCTTAGGTGCTTCGAGCTTCTTTGTATTCACAGATTCTTAAAATTTTTCAGAAAACCTTTCTTGTATTCCTATTTTTGAGGTATTGTTTGGATTCTTAATACGCCTTGGGTTATTCAGATCCATGGGATCCTTCTGATTCTTTGAACTATTTGCATTCTTCAGATGCACCAGTACGGTACAGATCTGTTGGGTACCACAGACCATGGATATCCCTACAAACATTCCGTATATATAACTCCTTTGAGTTCTTCGAATTCTTTGGGTTCTTTGGATTCCTCGGATACCTCGCATTCTTTCGGAATTTTTCAAATCCTTCGGATCGTTCTCTTGGTGCTTCGTATTCTCGGATCCTTCAGATTCTTGGGACCCTTCGAACGCTGTGGATTCATCAGATGTTTCCGATTTTTTGGATCCCTTGGATTGCCCGCATTCCTTACATTCCTTGGACTCTTTGGATTCTGGGGATTCCTTGGTTTCATTGGTTTCCTTATATTTCTGGGATACTTTGGAGCCATTTGATTCTTGGGATTTGTTGGAATATTCGGATTTGTGCGAGTTAACCGGATTCTCCTGATTAAGCAATTTACCTGTGTTTAAAAAACCTTTGTTTGGCAACTCATTAAGATAACGAGTTATCTCTAAAAAAAAGTGTGCGTCCCTTTATCTAACTTACTGACATTTGTTTTAGCAAACCCGCGGACACCTATCGAACAGCGTTGAAATATTCGACAAGGAAATCGAGCCCGAAGAGAAACACCGAGTGTCGTCCGATGGACTATCTAGACTCCTCCAAAATTTGCAAAATGGCACCGGCGAAGTGGTTCGGAAAAACGAAAGGACTCTCAAGATTTGCCTGTACGTCATCTTGAACGTCGTCTTCGTGGGCTACTTTGCGTGGGCGACCCACTACTTTGTGAACTTCTCAAGTGAGTACATTGGCTTTGGGGAGGATGCCGAAACTCGGCGATGCTTGCAGGTGACAGTCTAGCGAGTACGACATGCACTGGTTATGGTCTGCTGATGATCATCTTCATCTTGGTTTACTTTATGGTCGCGTACTATCTGATTATAAAGCCCTTCCTGCTTCCCATCGTCATCGATGGCGTGGATGGGAAGCAGTTCTCAAAAATTTTTTCAAATCGGTGAGTATTTGTGCCCAAAGTCACCGACTTAGCCCCTCTCTGATTGCAGAGCCGTAAAGGCCACCTTCTACACTGTGATCTTCGTCGCAATCGGCGTATACCTAGGGTTTGATACCAGAGACAACCGGCGAAGATTGGTACCGCTGCTCGGACTACTCGTCTTCTTGGTTTTCGGTTTTCTGTTCTGCAAGCATCCCAGACACGTAAGTGGGAAACGTCTCCATAGGATTAACGGTCAAAATCGTTTAGATCAAGTGGAGACCTGTCTTTTGGGGCCTCATTCTGCAGTTTGGATTCGGCCTGCTTACGATCAGGTGGGATGTCGGGAGAAATATCTTCGACTGTCTGGGAAATAAGACCAGCAAGTTTTTGAGTTACGCCTCCAACGGTTCCGCGTTTGTCTATGGCGAATTTTTGGTTTACCGCGAGGCTGTCTTTGCGTTCCAGGTAAGTGATCACGTAATTTAGCGTTTTTCAAACCGGGGGGGGGGCAGACCTATGGGTAGCTGCCCAACATTCTATAATTTGAGGTAAAGATGTTACGTTTCGTGACCTTCTGATCCATCACCCGCTAACTCCACTTTTACTTCTGCCAGACCCATGATTTTTGTGTTGGGTGTGGGGGGGGGGCTATGTCAATGCATCGACATGGCGGAACACAGAAGATATAGAAAAACAAGATGAAGAGCAGAAGGGCCGAATAAAAGAAAACGAGAAAATTAGCAGTGGAGGCGACATAAAAAGAGAGCAGAAGAGGATCATCAGGAGGAGAGGAAGAGCAGACGTGTAAACAGAATGAGAAAAAACCAGATGAGCTGCTTGAGTAGGGGGAAACGGGCAACGGAACAATGGAGGAAAGAAGTATTAGAAGAAAGCGGGTAGGTAGTTGAGTAAATGAGAAGAAGAGGAAACGAGGAGAGGAAAAGTATCAATGCAGGAAAATGATCCGATGACAAAGGACCACATTTCGAGCATAACTGGGATAGAGGTAGAGAATTATCTAAGTAGAGACAAAGGAAAGTAGAAGAGGAAAAGAATATCGGGTGTATAAACGTAATGCATAGAGGGCAAAAGGTGCAGAAGGGCAGATGTAGAGATAGAAGAGCGGTGCATAAATGGACAGAGGAAGAGAGAATATGCATACCTGGACAGTATGAGAAGAGGAAATGAAAAAAGGGTAAGGTATCAGGAGAGTTTGAAGAGCACACAAGCCTAGGACAGACGGTGGACGGGGGGTGGTGGAAAAATGCAGGAAAATGGAGGAGCAGTAAAAGAAACAGAAAAGCCATAGAGAAAGAAGAAAAATTACAAATGAACTAAAGACCAGAAGAAGAAAACGCCAAACATTGATCAGGGAACTGGCACATTCCAATAAAGGAGTAAAGAGGAAGTGAAATATTCGAGGAAGAAGAAGAGAACTAGAGCATACGTGGGAAAAAGAAGAGAATATCGATTATCTGATGTTCCTACATCCATAGGTCAAAGAGCAAGACAAAATATTAGATAGAGAAGGAAGGGCGAGAAACGGATGAAGAGATAAAAGACATAATATAAAGAAAAAGAGAGAAGAATATTAAGAAAATCAAAAGTCAAAGAGAAATACGGATCCAGTTTATTATAAGTGAGTGCCTGAACGGAAAAACACGAAATTACATAGTACAAGAAGAGATAGAAAAATAGAGAAAATAAAAATGCTTGCCAGGGATGAAGACAACTGGAAGCAGAGGGAGAAGATCTG
>NW_022170250.1:2448701-2449796 GCF_008802855.1 Photinus pyralis
TTGTGAAACTATGTTCTCTTTAATATAGAGTAGGCATTGAAGTATATATGTACAAGGGAGTGTCAAGATACCTAGCTCAACAAAACCACTCCTACAGCACTCTCTGTACTTGATATTTTTTATTATTCGGATACACTTCCGTTGTAAGGCAAATAAAGTATTTGCATGTTTCGAATGGTTTTATTCAGATGTTTACTTTACTTTCATCAATTTTCTTTCTTTCTTTCTTCTGTTTCTTTGCCTTCTATTTCTGATTTCATAATGCTTCTAATCATTTGTCCCTTTTTAGTGTCTGTTTTATTTTCTTGTCTAAGGCTTTCGACGTTATCGCCCATTCCTTATTGTATGATAAACTGTTCCACTATGGGGTTAGAGGTCATGCTTTAAAACTTAATAAAAACCTACCTATACCGACAGATCACAATTTGTGGAAATAGCGCATACATCAAATGGCCGTACAATGTCATTTGAATCAGGTCGACATATTTTGTCATGTGGCGTTCCTCAAGGCTCTATCTTGGGGCCGCTCTTATTTATTATTCATGTTAATGATCTGCCCCATAATTTAGCAGCCTGCTGTGATGTCATGATGTACTCGGATGATACCAGTTTTGTCGTTACTGGAACGAGTAGGAATAATCTTACCAACAATATTAAACAGGTTTAAGAGCAAGCTCGTCTCTGGTTCTCTGAAAATAGACTGCAAATAAACAGAAAAATCAAACATTATCGTTTCTGGCAAATCACCCACATTACTGAGTCAAATATAGGTATTTGATAATCTTAAAATTTCTTTGGTAAGCACCTGTAAGATTTTAGGTCTCAATCTTGATCGTGCACTAATTTGGGAAGAGCATATAACTCAGCTTTAACCAGGCGCGGATTTATGGGGGGGGGGCACGGGGCGATCGCCTCTCCCCCTAGACACCCCGAGACAGTGGTAGTTACGCAGGCGGTCACCTAGTGACTATTGGAAAAGACATATATTATATATTATATATTATATATTATATATTATATATTATATATTATATATTATATAATATATATTATATATTATATATTATATGTCATATATTATATATTATATCTATT
>NW_022170250.1:2449896-2767536 GCF_008802855.1 Photinus pyralis
AAATTTTTTTCCGGGTCGATCTGAGACAATTTTTTTTTTCGGGCCTCAAAAAAAAGCAGTGTATAACCTTGCATTTTACCAAAAATCGACTACACCAAAATTTTTCGGGAAAATACTTTTTCTTATTAATTTTGGTGCGTAAAATCCAAAACAATTCGTACTTTTACGATTCGACTTCTCAATCAAGGGTTATAGACTAGAAACCAATTTCGACAGAAAATTCAAAGGGCTGTAACTTTTGAACTAGTAGCCCAATCTTGGAAGAACTGTTTGAAATTATGGATTCCACAGGCCACATTCTATAAGAACATTTTTTTCCGGGTCGATCTGAGACAATTTTTTTTTTCGGGCCTCAAAAAAAAGCAGTGTATAACCTTCCTTTTTTACCAAAAATCGACTACACCAAAATTTCTCGGGAAAAGACTTTTTCTTATTAATTTTGGTGCGTAGAATCCAAAACAATTCGTACTTTTTCGATCAGACTTCTCAATCAAAAGTTAAAGACTAGAAACCAATTTCGAAAGAAAATTCAAAGGGCTGTAACTTTTGAACTAGTAGCCCAATCTTGGAACTGTTTGAAATTATGGATTCCACAGGCCACATTCTATAAGAAAATTTTTTTCCAGGTCGATCTGAGACAATTTTTTTTTCGGGCCTCAAAAAAAAGCAGTGTATAACCTTCCTTTTTTACCAAAAATCGACTACACCAAAATTTCTCGGGAAAAGACTTTTTCTTATTTATTTTGGTGCGTAGAATCCAAACAATTCGTACTTTTTCGATTAGACTTCTTAATCAAAAGTTGTAGACTAGAAACCAATTTCGAAAAAAAATTCAAAGGGCTGTAACTTTTGAACTAGTAGCCCAATCTTGGAACTGTTTAAAATTATGGATTCTACAGGCCACATTCTATAAGAAAATTTTTTTCCGGATCGATCTGAGACAATCTTTTTTCGGGCTTCAAAAAAAGGCAGTGTATAACCTTCCTTTTTTATCAAAAATCGACTGTACCAAAATTTCTCGGGAAAATACTTTTTCTTATTAATTTTGGTGCGTAGAATCCAAAACAATTCGTACTTTTTCAATCAGGCTTCTCAATCAAAAGTTATAGACTAGAAACCTCGCTAGAAACCAATTTCGACAGAAAATTCAAAGGGCAGTAACTTTTGAACTAGTAGCCCAATCTTCAAACTGTTTGAAATTATGGATTCTACGGGCCAAATTCTATAAGAAAATGTTTGTTCCCGGTCGATTTCAGACAATTTTGTTCCAGCCTCAAAAAAACGCAGTACTTTTAAGTTATTCAAATATTTGAGAACAATTTAGAAATGTTTAGGGAAAGTTTCCATTGTCACAAAATCCAATATAAAAATCCGATACAACTGAATACCGAACGATCCTTGAGTGAAACTTTTTGACTCGATAGTCTAGTAACTTAAAAACAATAGGGACATTTTACCATGTAACCTTTCACTATACATCAACTTCGTATTCGTGTGACTGACTGACAAACGAACAAATTTTCGTACGAATTCTAATCCACTGTGACCGCGGCCTTAGAGTTTGTTGTCTGTGCGCTGCTCAACTCAAATAACAATTAAGACACGACTGTCATAAGTTACGTCTTCCGCGTCTCAAAGTACCTTGGTCATTTTCCTTAAAGACCATCCATCAACATGAAACGATCATCACCCAAAATCTTGAACTTAAACTCAAAGAAGAAATAAGGCGAAGCGCACAATAAAGTTCAATTCAAAACACTTTTTAAGAGAAATCAGTCACGTATGCTGCAAATGTGCACCCAGTAAACGGAAAACAAATGGATCGCTAAAACTGATTAACAAATTTCATATAAGCTCATAAATATTTGTTATAAATTTGTACGTAGTATTTCCCATTACGTAAATTTAAACTCTTTATAGACTACAGTGCGGCATTGGTTGAATCCGAGACGCATTTTTCATTCCCCACAGTCTCGCAGGGTTTCAGTATTTATAAATTCATTAAATTTTGTAATTAAGTAACCATTTTGTAAGTACAGCGCCATTGTGTTTGTAAATCAACGGAGACTTTAATCGACCTTTTTTTATTCGTTATTTCAATTTTGTTGTTAATTCGGTCGGTAAAGCAACGTTGGGGGTTTACAAAGTATATATAAAAACATTTATTTATTAATGAATGTATAAAGCGACATCGCTTGTGTAACACTCATTAAGCGTTAAATGTTTACAGATAAAACCGTTATAATGATAAATAAATCAGGGCTACACAAACAAATGGAAGTGGTACATTACATACATATAGGTACTTGAATAGGGCGTTTGTCCTGTTTCACCGCCACTATCAAAATGGCGTAGGTACTTTCCACACAAGTCTGTTCGAAATGGATCATCGATGTGCTTTTGTGTGTTTCAGGTAAACGTCGGTAAGCATACCTAATAATATGTAATGGTAGTAAACGGCAAACTTTGCAACTATCTTGCTAAACAAATCACGTAGGAACTATGTACGCATTGTGCAAATTCACTTCGCTATAAAACATCCTAATAGCTTATAAACTTTACCTAAACTTATTCACCGAGACACTTAATTATGCGACATCCGGTTCCGAAGCAGATATTTTATTTTTATACGCCTCATTTGCGAAGGCATAAGTTTCGATTTAGGGGTGGCGGCCGAGGTGGCGGCCACCCAAACACTACAATCAAAGTTAGTGGCTACAATTGTTTTTAAAAAGTACACATATTGCGATATAAGTAGTCACCCATTCTTTAATTTATGGTACAATTAATTAGCTTGAAAAATTGTAACTCGGACGAAGGGATCGTTTTTTTAGCGAAACTGCGATTTTGAAATTTTTATAGCCGCATTCGTATTTTAGTGTCTCGTATGTAATTTAGCAATTCTAATTTAATTAAAAACCCTAAATTAAAAAGGGCATTCCAAAACTTTTAAGATAAATTGCAAATATAATGACATTATTACACTGTAAGCGATTTTGAGTAACTATCCCAAATTCGGCGCACATTCACTTTCCACAACAATCTCATATATTTCAGTAAAAAGAAATTGTGACACGACAATTCGAAAGCTCGATTAACGCGATTATAAATTATTTGTTGTAATTGCAGCGCGTTATTAATATTATGACGTGGGCAGTTCCACATTTCTGTTATCTTTCCAAATTGCACAACTAGTTTGCCGAGCTTCTTCCAAACTTGGATGAACTTCAGACAATTTCAGATATCACGTTTGACTCAAATTAATTTTGGATTTAGTACGCGAGTTAAATTACTGGCACGTTATTTCATGTAAATGGGATGAATACTATGAATTATATTTACATGAAGTTATTAACTCCCGAGATAATATTATACTCTCAGATGTAGACTTCAGAAAGGAAAACCGCTAAACGTTGCTTTCTAGGCTAAATAAAACTTGAAACGCACCCTCGGTATATACGGTAGGATAGATCGAACAGTATTTTTCTCAAAGGAAAGCTGTCCATGAACTGCTCCCGCAAGATACTATCGTTTGGATCGCTTCTTCCATAAAGTGCAGTGCAACCATCGTCGATTATGGTAGCAATTAACTGTAAGCTCGCATACGGACTAGAGTACACCTTTTTTTAGCACTTAATCCTATAAAAGCAATGGTAAATTTCAGCTTACTGGCCACTGCATCCGGAAGGGCTCAACAAGTGAAACAAGTTTAAAAAGTCATTTTTAAAAATGACGAGGGCGTATTTCCTCCTAATAATATTAATGCTAGGACCAGGAAAAAATACCGGAAGCCCGAGATCCTTACCCCATTCTCTTTCAAATGAGCCTCCTATCGTCGAAGTCTATACAGTTTAATGAAAAATAGTGGAGCGTATACAAATACAAAAATTTTTGAAATGGGCAGTAGTTTTACTTTTATTCGAAGTGTCTACATATGAAACTTTTTCTAAATGCTTTCGTAAATAGCATTGCGCATTGTCTACATTAGAAATTTCATTGAATATTTTCATAAATAAAACATACAGCATGCGTAAGCAGCAATTTTGAAACCGGTATTAGTTTTAGTTTCATTCAAGGTGAGAAAATTGCCATTGCGCATGCGCAAAACCAAATTTTTAAACTGGTGTTAGATTTGTTTGTTTCCTATGTATTAAATTTCATTTAAATGCTCCAGTAAATAAGAAAGTTGGCATTGCGCATGCGCAAAACAACATTTTGAAAACGTCGTTAATTTTACTTATATTCGTAGTGTTTACAAATAAAGTTTCATTTAAATGTCTTCATATATAAAAGAAGTTAGCATTTCACACGCATTGATCCAAATTTTTGACACTGGGCATGCGCAAAACCCAAAAATATCGGTATGCACGGAATCCTTGGACCAAGCCCTTTCAAATGAGCCCTATACCGCTCAAATCGGTTCAGTGGTGTAAGGAGTACGTGTGACGGACGGGTGGACGGACGACAAAGTGCAGCCAATGGCGGTTTTTCACTTTGCTTTCCATCAGATCCCCATCATCCCAGAGGATATTCCAAAGACTGCAGTTACAACGCCGTTTGGGCTCTCCGAATTCGTCCGATCGTCTAAGGGCCAACGCAACACACCTCAGTCCCTGTTGCGCGACCTAGAGCCTATTCTGAAGACGTTATTGATACGAGCAACACCAGCAACATCTCCGAAAGCTCTTCTAGGTCCTTTGCCAATCCATCTTCGGATCAACCCGGAGTAGTGTGCCTTGGGAAAAGACGAAGGGTACTCTGTGTTGGCTGACGGTTTTCAAGTCCCACCAAACAAAGTCCAGGCCTGCCCGATGAACCTTTGATCACATCTACGTATCAATCCCCCCCCCCCACCATCACTGTGTCAAAACTTTCAATACTGACAGTGATAGACCCCTTGTCAGACCAACAGGTTATCATAGTCACTAAAGCACTGCTGGACAGGTGTATCAGTCCATACGGTACTGCACTCGGCATCACGTCGGATCAGGGACCTCAATTTGGGTCTGCCCTGTTCATGGAAATTAACAAGTTGCTCGGTATCACCAGAATAGGCCCTACGCCCTACCATCCCCAATCAAATGGTATGGTGGAGCACGCGCGCCAAACGTTGACAGCTGCTCTCATGTGCGACCCAGGAACACCGTGGACCGATCGCCTGCCCTTAGCCCTCCTAGATCTGCGTAGGGCTTTCAAAGAAGATTTGCAAGCTTCTTCAGCGCAGATTGTTGTATGGGACGATTTCTTCACCATCTTGAGCTACACAGAAACTTGCCCTACGACTATTGCGGAAGGGTTCCGTCGAATAGCAAATACCATCAAATCGGGGACGAAGACAACCGACTGGAGGAACTCTAAGGTAGGAATTCGCGACAGGTAGAGGGCAAATTGGAAGGGCAATCTCATATAGGAGTCGAGCCCAGGCAAGGTCTAAAATAATGGTTTTTACTCTTTGGGGGAAAATACTCTTTGGGGGAAAACGTTCATATAATTATTCTAAGCGCCGTCCGTGAAGTTGGAGTGTCGACTTGAAAGGAATTAAGTTCCAAGTATCTCATAATTTTGTGCTAATTTGTGCTGCTGATTTAAAATCTTGTGCGCTCATCAGGTTAATGAGTAATTCAATTTTTTCTGATGACAGTTCAACTTAACGCTGGAGTATCAACAGATATTTTCAAAATTTTCTTTTACTATAATTATGTGCTCATTTTGTGATAATATGTGCTGCTAATTTAAAATTTTGTACTCATCACGTTAATGAGTAATTCATTTTTTTTCTGATCACGCTCACTAATTTGGTCTCATTTTGTGCTAATTTTTTCTGCCAATTTACAATTTTGTGCGAGTTACGGTAGAATTTCAATTTTTTTGGGATGTGCCGCCAGCTTCTCACTGTAGTGTCAACATATATATTTTAAACATTTCATTTTATTCACGTTTTGTGCTAATTTGTCCTGTTAATTTAAAGGCTTGTACCCATCCCGGCAATGGGCAATTCAAATTTTTCGCATGACTCGCTTGAGCTAGGTGGATATAATTGCGATCGCCGTTTTGTGGAAAAAATTTCATCAAATGTTGATATTTTAGTTTTTCGAGAGCATCACGTTCATGCCTTTATACACCGATTTGTACGGATGATCCGTGGTTGAGTCAAAATTTTGCTTTTGCTAGTGTAAAGTCATTATTATTGATTCTGATTGAGTATTAATTACGGTTATAGTATAGGATTTACCTGATTAGCATCGGCCATTCACTATCCCTCTTTTCTGTTTGTTTGTGTTGTTATCTGTTACAGATAAGGCAGAAACGCGCCGTGACTTTAGGAGCCAGTTTGAAGACATTATTATTATATTACGGCTTATGGATAATCCGGGCGGCTCCACTATTTATTTTTTTTACTCCGGATCCGTTTAATATAGAGCCACAAAATTTCATTGAGAGCTTGTCAATAGTGCATGTAATTAAATTATGGTATTTGTAATTTTTTAATAACACTGGAAATAATTACTTTAAGGTTTAAAGTCTTTGAAGATAAAACCACGATAGTAAATCCGTCTTCTTCTTTCTTTACACCATCATATTCCTTTTTCTAAGAACGATATCGTTACAATTATTCCGGTGTCTTAAACTAGAATGATATGGGCTTCCAACTAATATAAGATAACTAACAGAACTAATCTGGTATTAGTGCAGTTGTAACACTCCCCTTCAAAATCGCGCATTAATTATCCGCGCAGAGTAAAATTCATTACGCGAGAAACTTTTTTGTTTTTTCTAGAATTTCGAATGAATTGTGGCCAAAGGACACAAAAATGTTTTTCAGACGGAATTCTTAAGAAATGGTTTTCTATTTCCTTTTGTCAGCAGTTTTAGTTAATAGAGCGACTTCACGAACACTAAAACGCGCAAAGGGAATTATTATTTTTCAAATAATTATTATTAATCGATTTTCAAATGGTGTCTCTAAGATTTAAATAACCATTAAGCTTACAAAACTTAATATATTATATACAGGGTTAGTCAAAAGTATGGAATATATCTTATACCTTCATTAATACGAATTGTACAGTAAAATATTTTACCTATTAGTATGAAAGTGAAATGAGAAATTTGTCCGTATACATAACTCAATCAGACATTATTTTGAAAGCAAAATAATTGAATAAATGGATCCTGCTTGTTATCGTCGGAAATGTGGTTTTTTTCTCTTTCCGGCTATATAAAAATAGTCATTTCATTAATAATTAAATGATTTAAGTTCTACCTAAATACAACGCAATCACTTACTTTTTTAAACCTTCACAATTCCGAAAGAAATGCCCCATAGCTCGGAGTTTAATTTAGAAACGTCGACAACAGAAAAATATGCCGTTACATTTATAAATTAACGACAACCCAACTTAATTAAACTCAAGAAATTCGACTACGATTTATGCAAAATATCACAAGCTTAGGCTTCCCCCCGCATACATATAAACAATGCTTTAAGCTTTATTTCAAACTGTAATACTGAATACACCATGAATAATGCGAGTGTATTGTGCACTTAATATGTAAAGTTTCAAGATTGTTTCCAACATTTTGCTTTGTAGT
The DNA here is from genome assembly GCF_008802855.1 of Photinus pyralis. Lineage (NCBI taxonomy): Eukaryota > Metazoa > Arthropoda > Insecta > Coleoptera > Lampyridae > Photinus > Photinus pyralis. Next base: position 2,457,490 of record NW_022170250.1, read on the forward strand.
TTAAAGTGGGGTGTACAAATAGAATTAAACGAGGCCTACCAGTTTCAATTTGTTTAATCGAATTCAAAATTCGCGCATTTACTCTAGCAAGGCGATTATGAATGCTTCGCGCTCTTAATGTTGTAGGTCTTTTAAAACCAATCTCACAAGCATTAATGTTTCACTGTCGTAATCAGAAAATGGAAAGATGAGGACCCTCTCGCCACGCACAGACACAATCAGTTTATGAAGCGCTGGATTTTGATGCGGGTAAAAAGTTGGGATTTATTTAAAAAAAGGAGAACCTAAATCCTTCTGTGTACTTTAAATTGTTGCATCACATGAAATTGTATAGCGGTCGCGATTGTGGGTTGTATCGCTCGTAACCCTTATAAGATATATATGTAAAGGAATTTAGAATTAGCTAGAGTCGCGGTTGCGGTTCTAATAACGCCCGCTGTTGCAAACTTGTATACAGACGCAAGCTTCTTCTAAGCCTTTTGTGTATATTTTGAGACATTGTATTAATTCTAGCACATTATAATCATCTTTGTCCTCTAAAATTTTGCAATTAAGGAGGCGTATAACTTTAGACTTCCTCTTTTTTTTTTAAAGGTAGCAGGAATGTTTGGAGGAATTCGCTATATTACTAAATAAGAAACTTGAAAGGCACGAAGTTTTCCGGAAAAGCGTAAAGTTACGTAACGATTGGAAAAATTCTGTGTAATCCCGTTTTTGGCTTTAAAAAGCATCCATTGAGTGATAATTTTGATTTATTTCGGACAAACTTTGTGTAACATAAATTATATAAAGCCCTTAGTCATTAGTCTTTTGAATGTTTGGTAGTAAATATTATGAATAGATTCTGGAGCTATTTACGGACTGAAAACGTGCCATTTCCTCACCCCTGAAGATATGAAGTTCACCTCTTTCAAGAAAAAGCTGGTCATTTGTGCTTTAACTAATCTCATTTAATTCGGAATACTATAATCGTACGACTATCTGTAACGTTATTTGCTTACCGACTTGGATTCCCCTTACTCTGTGCTCTTATTTCAATTTGACGTTTTTCTTGATATTCTTTACACCATCTAGGTATTTTCTTCGTAATCCACTAGTTTAGGTGCAGTAGAGTTCTTTATTTTCTCGTTATTGGTTTATTTCACATAGTTATTTGCTTCGCCGACCGAGGTCGCGCAGTGTTTTCGATGGCATTTCTATTTCCTTTAAGCTCATCTTGCCCGCGCAATTGTACTTCTTCCATATTTCCATATTTATCTTTGGAATGGTGTCTATCTTTCTCTTTGATGTCTTGGTGGACCCATTGCGTCATTTTACGGATTAGTATTTGCATTTGAACAATTTCAGGTATCTTTGTTGCATTATTACGCAGCATTTTTCTTAAAACGCATGTTGATTTTTAGGGCTTTACCTTCGCTCAAGTTGAACCTTCACTCAAAGTTTTTGACTTTCCTTTTAAGTTTCTCATCGTTATTTCTTTTGGATTACTTTTTACGTTGACCCACTTGAATATTACGCATTACCCACGCATAGTCGCATTCTTGTTTGGACCTACCATTTTAGCAAGAGTGATGAACGACGCGTAAATGTTTCTAGATTACCAAATTCCTGACAACATCAACCATTCTACCAACATTAGCAACTAGTTCAAAATTTTTACTTATTTTGTTCCTGCATATTGTTTATTTAGATTTGTGTATAGTGTATTTAATTGTAGAAAGTAAAATTGCGTGTTAAAATATGGCAACATCTAGTCAAATTTTGTGTATCTTACAAAAGGTTTATTTAAGTGTATGCGATAAGAACTTTTGACATCAGGCGAAAGTTCTTAAGAACGAAAATGCACATCTGGCGCACCTTTCGTAATGGACGTGTGTTAAGAAGAATTGCGCGTCTCGCCAGAAAGAAGAAATTGGCGCTATCTACTCTAATTTTAATTGGCGCATTATTTGTAAATACTGGAAGGAGGAGATTTATTTTATTACGGATGTGGTGTTTCGTTAAAGACTGCAAGCAAAAGGCTGCATGGGAGCTGGTTTCGCGAAGGATTACGCTATATATTCGGGTTGTCCGCCTGATTTGATTAGTTGAAGACAAGGTTTGTTTTTATTATAATGTTTGTGTACAGAAGAAGGTTAACTGAATTTGATATAAAGTTATGAGAAGATCAACGCGTGAAAGTTGAAGTAAAGTAAGCAGTTTTAGTGCACCGTGATATCTTCTGCCAAGGTTGTCTTGTTATCAAAGTTAAAAGTTTGTACCGCCTGAATAGCCACCGGCAACTCGTCAATTCATTCATCGAGTTAATGTTGTTTGTCATCAAATCCGCCGCTGAATGACCAGATTATTTCGATCATAAAAAAAATTGTAAGTAATTTTAAGATTTTCTTATTTCATTTGTCCAACGTCCGCGTGCGAGGTAAATTTTCCCAGCAAGCTTTGTAACCTCTTTATTTCTGGAATTCTGTTTTATTTTTGATTTCATTTGCTTCGGAATAAATTTTTGCCATTGTCAATCAATTAATTGTGTGTTTATTCGAACACATTGTGCGATCCTTTCTTTCCCAGATGTGATGCTGTGCTATTTACCGCATGTAGTTGACCAACTCCTTTGCTTTTGCACATTATCTGATACCGAGGCCGTCAAACGAAAACGATTTTCTTTTTTATCTTACTTTGAGACAGAGACAGTGTTTTTTAGAGATGCAATTGGAGATTATTCTGATAGCAGCAAATATAAATGACAGACCGAATATAATTTACACAAATAGAAAAAGTGCATATCTCTTCACTCCATTTGTATATAAATCGAACTCGGCATAATATACTATCTCTCTGTGACAGATTTCCACAGAATTTGGTAGTAATTTCTCCCTTAACTGATTTAAAGCTACGGAGTTTACGACATAACTCAAACTCATGTAGATAGTGGGACCAATTCCTTCGTCACGCTATTAGTGACAAAATAATGTTCGGCATTCCTTTTCCCACCCATAAGAAGTCGATATTTCCAGTGCCATTGTGGCTCATTTCCTAACCTCTCGTAGTATATGACTTGAAAAATCAAATTCAAGTGAGGCGTTCTCGAAAACAAAGCTTCCGGATGTGATAATTATGCATACAACGCTGTTCATAAATGTAAATTTTTTAGAGACCGTCTAGTTGGAATAATAAATCGAGGTAGTGTATGTTTAGTACTAATATTTTCCTTTCTGACGGAAATAAAGGCCGACAAGTGAATATAACTTATTTATAGTTCAACTACATAAATCTTAATAAAAAGACTCATCATCGTTAACTTTAAGGATCTCCAGTAAAAGCTTCTCTCGTCTTTCTTGCTCGCTTATCGATTTCATTAATTTTAATAATTACAATTTATGAAGTAATGGAGAGTGCATCAATTAGGTAATGTGGAAAGGATAACTGTTGAAACTTCCCTGTTGTCACAAATTACATCACAACGTGATTATTTATATTTTGGGCATGAATATTTTACTGCAAACTTACCGTCAATCAACAGCTGACTTAATTTGTAATTTCCGAATTTGTGCATTACGTAAAATAATAAAATGTATGGAGGGGGTGATTTTAAGAAGGCGTAGAGAGATATAACGTGATTTTTTTTAGATTATTAGATACACAAATAAACATGGTGTAAGTCGTACGATATGTGAATTTATACTGGAATTGAAATATAGATATACTGTGGGTTAAACAGACGTTAGACGATATTTCAGCCCAAATCCCAAAAATAATGACGGTACATCCTGTATATGAGAATATTTCAATTTATTTTAAGTAAATCTGGGGGATTATTTGTGAAATAAGCACGGGATTGGTTCGTTTCGTTTGAATTTATATTTCAGTGTTTGTTTTTCCTTTTAGAATTGTTTGTAATTGCGTAGTTTTATCGCTTTTAAATTGTTCAATTTAGATACGTTGATTTAAGTTAGACACATCTGGTCGATTTGCGTATTTTTTAAAAGGTTTCTGATCCGTTTGCCATAAGGAGCAAAAGTTAATTAATTTCAAGGAAACACACATCTGGTACTGATAACGTAGACGCAGGTGTTACCAACGATTGCGTGTTTTTTGTTTAAAAGTCGGGACTTTTTAGCACGTTTCTCAATGTAATGGTCGACCGCTGGCGTGCGGGTAACATTTTCAAACAGATTTTGTAAACTTTTTTTTCTTTCAGAGATTTTATTTTAATTCTTTTGGAATAAGTTTTTGTTTTGTCAATCAATTAATTGTGCGTCGAATCTAAAGTGCCATCCAGATAGAGTTTTCATGTCACAAGTGCGAAGTAAATATTGGGCTTCCCCCCCCCCCCGCTTGGCTCTAAAGTTCAAAAAACAAATGGGTCTTCTTGAGAATCGGGACCAGCTTGCTTGACTTCATTCTTTCTGGATACACCCTGTATACTGAGCCTTGAGACTGCTTCCCAAATACTAGGTTGGTTCTTAACCAGGATTTTAACCACCACCGCAGGGAGGTTATCCGGCCAGGTACTTTATTTATCGGCAGTCCGTTAGCCCCAGCTACTATTTCACTCGCTCTGCAGGTTGGGTCAGGTATTCTGGGTTGCTCATCAAGCGGCCTCAAACGGTCGTGGATAGGGAAAATTTCCCTTACCGTAGCGTCGAAAGTTGCGTTATTCCATCCCACCACCACCGTTCTTGCCCTAATCTTACGCGTCACTATCTGGTAGCGTGTGTTTGAACCTCCTCCTTGTCGCAATGCAAGTCATACGTTGCTGCTGTCATCGGTCCACAGTTAGTACACCCCTGGCGACACGCCCTTCTTCCTCTGGGGCATCGCCAGATATACTCTCGAGGGCGTACATAACATGTCAGCCGTTTCGGAGGTTCTCCATCTCGAATCCTTGTTAGCTGGATCCCGCTTTTTGGTATTCCAGCCTCTAACCTTTGATCTCCCTGTACTTTATTGACCTCCTTCGAACAAAATATAACGGTGGTTACTTAGAGACTCGTCCTCTAAAACCTTCAAATCCTTCAAATGGTCCTTGTATCTATTAGTAACAAAGTCACTTCAATAACAATAACTGCATGTCTATGGGCATGTAGAAGGGAATTACTGCCCTGAAAACCACGCCACTTTGTCCATGGAGGCACTTCTGGGGCTACAGCCTTTACACTTAGCTGTGGAGGCAGAGGCTCGGAAGAGTTCCATGCGGCTAAACCATTGGGACGAGGTAGCCTTGGGCATAGGCGGATCTGGGAGGAAACCCTCAGATACGATCCCCTCCTCGCAAGAAGGGATGTGATCCGGACTATTCCACTAAGACCAAAGTGTTATAAAGTCATTCTCCCGGATAGGGACCAGTGGCTGAACTCGGATTGCCCGTTCCTCAAACCTGAGGGGCTCGTGTGGTTTACAGACAGGTCCCTAACAGAAAGGAGAACGGGCATGGGTATATAATATGGTGATCGGCCGAAAGTTAGCGTCAGCTTCTCCCTTGGTCAGCATAGCATCGTGTTTCAGGCCATCATGCCCTGTGCACGGGAGAGGGCCCTGTCAATAGACACGTTCCTATAGGCTACGGCGCTTGATTGCAGGCGAACTCTAGATAGTACCAGGTACCATCACACTGCAGAATAGGGGGCAACGAAAGGGCGGACAAGTTGGCGCGTGAAGGCATGGGGTCTTCGCCGGGCTCGAGCCTACCCTCGGGATTGCTCCCTCGGTTGTCAGGGCCAGGATTAAAGATTGGGTGACCAGTCAATTCCAGACTCAGACAGTGGCAACTACTCAACAAGTAACCGAACTCAGACAGTCCAAGGCCTTTTTAACAGCGCTCCTTGGTAAATCAGGGTCTTCTAAGCTTCTAAAACAATAGAAGCCAGATTAGGAAGATCAGGAAGATCATCGGTGTCTTGGCACTGGATGGTCAACTATCACCTGCATAACATTGGGCTCGCGGAGGAGTCCACGTGCAGGTTCTGTGGCGAGGCAGATGAAACTACCGGGCTACTGTGACGCTTTGATCAGGGACAGACATCATCTCCTTGGAGACAGCTATCTAGAACCGGAGAGGGTGAACTTAGTCTAAACAGGGTCCTATCCTTCATCAAGAGGAACGGGCTCTGAACTCAGTTACGAAAGAAAGGGGGTAGGCACAATGGGCTTCTTGTGTGCCTAAGTTCTGCCCGGTCGCTGCGAATAGAATAGAATAGAAACAAAACCAACATAAGATCTACACCTTCCGTGTCCCAAGCTTGCAGTGCTTCTGCTGGTATTTCATCATTCTTCGGCCATTTTGATTGAATAATCTAATGAAGTAGTCGACCGTACTGTTCCTGATGTTTTCCTCACTCCTGAGCACTACTCCCTCACTATCTTTCACTTGCCTCACGTAGTAAATACTTTGAGGCTCTATCCCTTCTGTACGATCTTTTAACTTCCCCAAGTGTATTCAGTTCCTCCTACAGCTCATCTGATGCCCTTACTTTTCCTATTTCTACGGCCCATTTCTAAGATTCCTTCGTACGTTCTTCTGTTCGTCTAACTCCTTATATCCTGTCTAATTCTTTCTTAGCTTCCTTCCACGGCCCTTTGTTCACTGCGGGCCCCTTTCCTGATATTTTTCATAGAATCTCTTCCCCACTCGCATTATCGCCCTACCTCCCACCAGTCAATAGTACTTTCCTGATGTACTGTAATACTTCCCGGTCAAGTTCGTGAATCAATCAATTTCGCCATATTAGAACAAAATGGCGGACACTTTTATATGTTAATACGGTTAAAGAAATCTACATCTGACCGGTCCAGCCGAAATGGATTTTTTCTGCCTTACAAAAAATCCGTGTTAAAACACATTCTATTTTATTGTGAACGTATGAATAAATAATGAATGAAAATGGCACCCTAGAACCCGAATGCTTCATATCGTGAGTAGACATTTCAAACCATCAGATTGTGCAAGGTATTAATTTGCGAATGATATGTAGTTTTTAGTATTGGCATAACTGATTGAACAAATTCCCTAACAAGCGTGAAATCAATACGTGTCCAAGTCTTTAACAAAACGACGTAATACCCTTGTAAATAAATAAATAAGTCTTCTTAATCCCATTCCTTGGCTTGAAAATCTTAAGCGCTCGTTAACGTCGTCGGCCTTTATTTTTTATCGTCGGATCTGTGCACGTAAGTTGCACCCCATGAGCAATTAGTCAACTCATTTAATGTCAGCAAAAATTATCTAAGCCACTTTCTTGTGTATGAACAGTATTTTTCGGTTAATTTATTAAACGCTAAGTAAAAGCGACATTAATCTTGTTCCGACACTGACAGGGCAGGAATTGATCAATAAAATTAAACATCAGGCAATACCTTATAGGTACGATGCGGTTTTTTTCTCTCTAAAGGTTCCTGTAATGAATGTACAGAACAAGTACCTATAGCCAATGTTAAGATGTTACGAAAAAATCCAATCAAGGCAACATTTTTTGCATGAAACGCCTTCTCTCATAGTTCAACATTCCTTCATAGAGCAGAGACACAGTAAAAGGAAATTAATGGAGGTGCACCTGGGGCGATTTAGGTATTGTAAGTTGTGGTGTTCTACGAATACACAACCGTGAGGAGATTAGCACCCCAACTTGTGATGCAAATCAGGCAACTTCTGGAAAGAGCCGATGTTGGTACAGTTGTTATCCTCTTGTTATCAAAAGCTAAAGAGTTTTTCATCAAATCGCCAATTCAGCCGCTTTTTCATAATATATACATAATCAAAAACCGGAATCTAAACTTTCGATGCTCCGTCATTTAATTTAGAAATCCAACTACTATTTTTTAGTAGCTTAACGACCTAAGGTAGATGTAGCCTGCTATCGTCCCCATTCTTTGAAATTAAATCCCCCCTTGTTTGTGCTCCTCCTTCAAGAGTATTTTATTTTATTTTTGGTTTTTATTTTTAAGTGGGCGGGGTTTCAGCCACCCACTATACATTTACAAATATCCATGCCCAAACCCGGATTCGAACCAGGGACCCTTAGTGCCGCAGTCGGGCAGTATTCCAGTGTATTCCAGCCCTGATTGTTATTAACATTTTGGATGTGTGCATTAGGTCGATAACACATATGTATTAATCTCTAGCGATCCACAAACAATTTCAGCGCAAATTGACTAAACACTCTAGCCGGGTTGCATAAATGAGTCGAATAAAAACACAATTAATTGATTGACAATGACAAAAAAATTATTCCGAAACACATGAAATGAAAAATTAAAACAAAATTCCTAATGAAAGAAAAGCTCACAAAGCTTGTTTGAGCAAATTACCCCGCACGCAGGCGTTCAAAAAAAAGAAAATTTTAAAACTATTTAGTTTTTTTCTCCTTTAATAACCCTAATAATCAGGCCGTTCAGAAGTATGCGATAAGGCGCACTTTAGTCCACACACAAACGCTGATATCCTAGAATGCATCAGGACAAATAAGGATGGGGACTGGCTGTTTGGAGCGATTAGGCATCTATTGAGGGGATCCCCAGTGACAACAGAGCCTCACAGGAAATTAATCAAAAAGGATTAGAGAAGAAACCAACGCATACAGGGAGGAAAAAGTCGAATATTACCTCAGGGACCACAGAAAGCAGGGATACTGGGGAGGATACGAGGGGGGAAGCATGTTATGGAACCACGAGCAACAACAGGAGCCACAGGTCACTGCCACATAGCATATAGATTAGAGAGTAGCAATACCCGGAACCACTATGATAGCGTGGTGAGGGCAGAAGATATGATAGGGGAGGTAGACGAAGTAGAGGAGGAACACCGACGATCACGAGTGCTAGAGGAATACGAGGAAGCGAGAGGGGCCCCAACGAATATAGTCTGAGCATGGTCTCGGGAAAGAGTGCCTCGCAGGGGAGAAGAGAAAACTAGGATAGATAAACGGAGACAGCAGCGATAACCACGTGTAACGTGCAAAGGGCAAGCGACCCAAGGAATTGCCAATGAATTAAGAAAACAAGGTGTAGCCAGTCTACACGAAACCAAACTAGCAAATGGGATGGCTGCGACAAGGAACTACGACTGGTGGAGGGAAGAAAGTGCGAAAAGAACGCGGGTTATCATACTAGGCGACTTCAATGCGCAACTAGGCACACTTGACGGAAGTGAAGAGGAGGAACACAGTTAGGTACAAGCAAAGCTATCAAGCAAGAGTATGACAACGGGAACGGTAGCGAGCTTATGAACATGGTACACTTACATGGACTGAGGGTGGAAAAGACATTCAGCAAATCCAAAACGGCGTTGACAACATGGAGGAGGGGAAACTCTGAATTGCAGATTGACCACATAATAAGGACGAAATCAAAGGAAATAAGCATCACGAACATAGTAGGCATATGGGCAAAAACAGTAGGATCGGACCACAAAATGGTAAGGGGAAAGTAAAGAGGAGGGGAGGAAGGAAAGGACAAGGAGCAAAGCGGGAGAACCGAATAGTGGGACGTAAAACTTCTGTCAGGAGAGAAGAAAAGGGAGGAGTAAACAAAGGAACAGGAAGAGATCAGAAGCAAAAAGGGGGAAGGAATATCATCTTGGAACAGGACCGCTGAAACGCTGAAAGAAGCGGCAGGGAAAACACTCGGGAAACAGAAACCGCCCATGTCACCGAACAGTAAGCGAGCCATGGATAATCACACCAGAGCAACCAAGAGGTTTGGGCAAAACCCACACAAACCTGAAACAAAGAAAGAGCTAAGGGAAGCCAAAGAGGAGAAAAACAGAGCCATTGAGCAACTCAAGCAAATCAAGGAATTCGAGTTCGCGGAGAACATCGCCAAGCTCAGACCATTGGAGAGGAATGCACAAATGTATAGGAACATAAAAAAAACAAAAGGAGGAAACAGAAAATATATCCCAATGACAGCGTGGGAGAAACTCCTGAAGGGGGAACAGGCCCAACTAATGACGGAGGACGACCACTGAGCACTCCCGCCACCCCCCATTGTGGAAGAAATGATGGAGCTAATAGGAACACTGTAAAAGGAGAAAATGTCAGGACAGGATAGAGTCCGGACCGAATTACTACAAATCGCCTCAGAATGGCTAAAGACCTTAAGACCTTCTGCAGAGGCACCTCTAAAAAGCAATATACGGGTCACTCTGTAATTGAGCGCAAGCCTGTTGAGGGCCCAGAACAAGAGACGGATAATAAATAAATAAATAAATGGCTAATAAAGGACCTACATGCATTGATACGGAAGGTATGGACCAGGAACTTGGTCCCCAAGGAATGGGAACAGACAGTGCAAGTCCCCATCCCAAAGGTCAGGGCACCACAAGGAACAGACGATTACAGGAGGATCTCGCTATGCAACGCAGGATACAAGATATACGCAACCTATCTACTATATTGCCTAGAGGGCCACACACCAGCATACCAAGCAGGATTCATAAAAGGAAGATCAACTGATGACCATATATTCACAACCAGGAGGATCCTAGACGAAGAATGGAAGACAGGAACCAAAACATGGCTTCTATAAATAGACCTGGCGAAGGCCTTTGACCAATTGAAACATGAAGCAATAGCCACCCCCCTGGAGATGCTGGGACTGCACAAATTCCTAATCAACACAATCATAAACGCGTGCCTAAGGGAGTATACTAGTATACAATGGTTACGGAAGAAGACCGAGCACCAAAAGAAAACCAGGGGAATCAAACAAGGATGACCGCTTTCCCCCAGGCTCTTCGCGATAGCACTTGATCACGCTTTAGAACAAACAAGGATGGTGGTGAGGAACTTCAGCACAGGCGACCAATTACAACTACCCACACTACTGGCGTACGGGGACAACTTACTCATAATTATCGCGGATAAGTTAGAACACATCGAGGACTTGGTCCAAACCATCGAGGTATACCTGGAAATGGTAGGCTTCCAAATAAACAACGAAAAGAGCTACATTGGTAAGAGACCCAGAAAGCAACATCCGGTACAAAGAAGAAGAGAAGATCATAATATCCGGGAAGGAGATAACCATAGACAACAAGATTAAATATCTGGAAGCGTACATAACCAGCATACTCAGCAGGCACAACACAGTGAAAGACAGAATAATCAACGCATTGAGGATCACACACGGAATTCAGAACTTCATACGAGAGATGAAAATACCGGACAGCTTGAAAATGATGATTTATTTACAACACGATCATAGCACCGACAATCTTATACGTAGTTAACACTTCAGCGCTAACAAGGAGCAACAGACGACCATTGAGGAGGGCGGAGCGGAAGGCACCCAAGATACCTACTTATGGAAAACAGCAACCTTACAAGAAAGTCGATAAGGAAATTACTAGAGAGAAAGACGATTACCAAGAGACTGAAGATGAGGCAGCTGAGATACTGGGGACATATAAACAGGAAAAACAAAGACAATATCCTACGGGTTGCCAAGAATCTATGTGCTCGGAATGGAAGGTAGGCCGACCCTGCTTCACATGGAACACCACCATAGACCAAACGGTAGAGGCCACGGGGATTTCCATGGGAAGAGTGGAGCAGAGACAAACGTCAAATGAAGAAACAAAGCAGAAGAACTCTGGAGGTGGACGAAGAATCAGACAAAAGCATAAGTAGCTAAGAGGAGGAGAAGGAAGAGAAAGTAACGCAAGGAGAGGACAACAATAAAAAGGGGTCTTACATTATTTTCTATAAAATACACGTAAGTGTCTTTTTCTTGTTTTGTCTTAGAATACACTAGTTGACATCCGTCACAATAAAATCGAAGACATTTCGGTAAGAATTTATAAGATTCATGGTCATCTTATCCAAATTCCGAGCACATTCGATAATACTGGAGTTTATATTGCGAGATATTTTCTACTACATGCGTGGAAATAAATTCTTTTTAACTTTGATCTGTCATCATGGCGCCGTTTTCATTTCTAGACATTTTGAGTGCTTACATAATGTAGGAATATGGGACTGCACGCCTTTACGTTTCACTTATCTCTCTTTAATAGCGAAAAGCGTTGAGTTCGTTCAGAATAGTAAGGCCCTAGGATCTCTTTGTAAGCTATAAACGTTGCGTGAATGTAAAGTGGAGGAGTAAACCCATTAGACGAAAACTGATGCTTAGCATTGTCCTTGGCATGAGTGATCAATTTCGGAATTTGTTGATCGTAAAGTGCGAAATATTTCTGGTGTTTAATCAGAATCAAGAAAAATGGGTTGCATTGGTGCGCGCTGAGAAATATTGCCGAGGGGTTGATATCCGCTGAAATTCGAAATGTCGGAGACGTAGTTCGTTTTTCTGCCATACTTATATGCTTGTAATAAACTGTCGGGCTGAAGTTAGTAAGGGCTGTTTCTCGAGGCTGAATTTACAGTCTGTATACGTTATCAACGAGTTAGAGGTCACATACTGACTATGTGTAGATGTTTATATATTCTTGGAGCGAATGTACGCGACGTGGAAGTTGTGAATATGCTTTGAGAGATTTTATCGCGGACTCCAATAAAAGAACTTTCTAGTTAGTTTGTTGTAAAGTTCTTGTTTTACGGATACATAAAGAGAAGAGTTCGCCATTATCTGGTTTATTCTAAAACCCCATCTATTCGCACCTGTTCGCTGAAATATCTCAGCAGGCATCACGTTCGACAATTTGATCCCTTGTTTCGGCAGATAATGGCTTTTCGCGTTTTTCGTCTGTTTGCTGCTTTGGGATATTTAACATAAAACTTGTATACGACGTTACCACATTTTACATTAGAATCCTTAAATTACAGTTCTCTCTCAAACAAACTTGCTATTCCCGTAACACTACGCCGTAAACGTAATGGAAGTCGGTGAATGAATCCACAAGGTTTAAATTACTTTTCGTTTTTATTTTAACATTTCAAGTGAGCTCGTACTTTCAGCTGATGGGTTGAAGGAGGAAGTCTAAAAAATATTGGCTTTCTAGTTTGTACATTCCGACGATCGCGAGGGTTATTACCACCACCCTGCGACTTTATCGATTAAATTTTGGTATTCAATTACAATTAGACAGGTACTACAGTCGAAGCATACCACTAAGCCTAAGCAATCGATAGAAGGGTTGTATGAGTAAACAAGTGGCCTACCACGTGGTCGACACAATTCAAAGCGATTGGCAGGAAAATGGCCTACGCAAGTGCAGGTATATAAAGGCTGCCGCTTTTCGAAGCTCATTTGTAAATGCTCAGTGATATGACAACAAAAGCGTTTACGGAAGCATTTAGGAGACTTAGGTACGTGAAAAATGTGTCGCTTCTCGTTTTCAAATGGCGACAAAGCTAGCGCCAGAATAACATTTTTTTTCCATTTCACATTGAGCGGAAGGGAATGAAAACAGTACAACCCTTATGCTTTATCTTTCATATCACAGGAGTAGCATAACTTACCTGAGTTTTGCAGTAAACCTAAAGATTGACGTCAGGTAATCTGATAAAACTTGCCCTACACCCTCCTCCTGAGATATGAGTATTTCCTTTTTGCTTTTCAACCTGAGAAACGCTTTGTAGCATGGTCATTCAACCCTATACAGGATGTCCCCCGTCCAGTTGGATTGCATGGAATGCAGCATATTGCTATTATTGAGTCTTGGAGTAAATTATTTACTCTGTGACCCCTCACTTCCTCGTCCTTGTGTTCATTCGTGCACGTTTTGACCAGCCCCTTGATGACCTGTGGACTTGCAGATTTTGGTGTAGATAGATCATCACACATGTACGAAGGAGTAATGTATTGTACCGAGTTGCACTGATCGATTGTAAAATAGCATGCGCTAAATTTGATTTTCCATTTTCTTATAAAAAAACGCACCAAATTTAGTTTACTGAGGAACTGATATTCAAATTTTTCCTTTCCGAGAAGTAACACCATCATCTCTCGGAAGACAATCTGCAAAACACTTTTTTGTGGTTCGAATGATAATTAATTACCGATACGGCAAGATTATATCGAATTTTCCTACGTAAATATGTTTTCTTCTCAAAGTGCCCTTATTCGCAACAACTGGTTCTCTTTGTTTCGTACTACCCTCAATAGAAATCCCTCATAGGCAAACTCGCTTTCACTTTGCAGATTTGGCGTATTTTTTAATTTATATCTAGATACAGTATGTTCACTTATGGAGACTAATTAAACTCCCTGGTTGCTGCAGTTAGGACGTTGACATGAAATTGTTTATCTAGAATTGAATTTCTTTTAGCACTTCATTTCTCTTACTGATCCGATATGTTAGTGTTTATTACTATTTCTCTACAGGTGTTAACTCGTAAGGAAGCGAATTGCGAAAATCAATAATTGCACTTGGCATTGAATTAATTACCGTATAGTACTGTTTTGCCACGAGGTTTTTCTTTGTTTTGTTGTAATGTTAATTAACGTAATGCTCTTTGCACTATTTGAACCGGGTAATAATGAATATTAATCTTTAGCAGGGTGGCGGAATTAGTTTCGGCATCATGAAACTCTTAACCAAAGACATGATAAAATAATTTACTCCAGTGATCCGCCCCGGACCTCCATTTAAATCTAACTTAGATCAATGGGGACAGGTTTCCTTACCTGTAAGTCGCTAACCTAACACAGTGTTTTACTCGCATTGACCTATTGCATTAAAGGGTTTAAGGGTAACGACCTGGGCCCATTTCCTATATTAAGACAATAGCAGTGCTCCCTTAGCACTAAGAAAAACCAAAGAAACCACGTCACTGTAATCGACAAGTTCAAGTGCAATATTGCAACTAACCGTCAATATGCTTTCGGGAGCTTTTCGATTTGCTCATCAATAATACTGAAGGGAAGTGATTGCTAGCGAGTTTTAAGGATGCGGGTTTACTTGACAGCCTAGGCAAGCCATCCAAACGGAATCTCTTTCAACGCTGCTATTTTCGCGAGCACCTGTATAACATCTGTTCGCGCTTACGAACTTCACTCAGTAGTAATTACCTAGGCAACTACCCCTAGAACTACCCACTTAAAAAATCTCACAAGCCCACTGCTTTCCGCTCGAAGTTTACCGCAGAAGTCCCCTGAACCATACCATCTTTACCTTGTCCCTACTCTCTCAATTTTACAGAGACCACCAACAAAATAGCGCTAATAGGTTAATGCGGCCATCTTTAACCAGATTTCAAGATCGGCGAGTTCGTGCTTCTCACGATGTTCCATGGCATCACTGCGAGTAATACTCATTTAACCGTTTTGGTCACGTGAAGGACATAAAGATTGTGTTATCGCTCGTCAGACTGGCGCACTGATGACTTTTCCCATGCCATTAACCGGTCACGACGCAACCCTATAATGGAAACACCCTATATACTTGTCATTACACCTAAAACTGAGCTACCCTAACAAAATTCGAAAAAATAAACTCCATTGAAGGATTCCCGTTATACTTTGCTGAATGAAATTGATTACCTTGACTCCGAAATCAAGGGAGGTACCGCAATACAAGCAGTTAGTGAGTCTCCGGCGCCAAAAAAGTGCACCATGTCCGAAAAGCTACTTCCTGTAGTTCGTAAAGGATTTTGTCATAACTGCGAGGCCGCTGACCGTCCTTAAGGGTAAAAAGTTTCCCATTTTGACGTAAGAGCAAACAGAGGTGTTAGAAAACTAAAACGTGCGCTCATAGAATGTGTACTTTTACACTGCATAACTGAGTTGTATTGTCACAACTGTGGGGATGGAATTGCTGGAATTCTTCTGCAGAAACTCTACGATGGGCTGTACTCTGTGGAATATTATTGTAAGTAGTCTTCCAATGAAGGAATCAGGAAATAAGTGGAGAAATAAGGGGTTTTATTTCATAGGGTTGGGACGGCAATTTACAGGTGACACTTAACCGATGAATTTTACAACATAATTATAATACGAGGTGTTTACAAATAAAATTTCGACGTTACCACTTTATACTTTCTTACAAACTTTCCTCGAAAGTTGTAGTTTTTATGTCAACCACTGCGCTATGTCAGCCTTTTCTGAAATTTTTAAAATTACCCGGTAAAGCATTATACAATTTTAGTCCAAGACATAACGGTGATCGTTGAAATATGGTTCTATTTATTTTTGGCAATTTTTTATATGCTTGGTAATGACTTCTGGTCGTTACTAGTTGATTTATTCTTTATGACCCCTGGCAGGACCAGTGCATGGTGAAATTCGGTTACCATACCATTTAAATTAACATTTATATACGAGTTAATCACATTTTCGCAGGTTTTTGTTCATTTTTCTCAAGTGTCACAACAAAAGGGAGGATTTGTTTCAACCTTACTACTTAAAATAATGCCTTGGCGTTCCTTGAGAATGGAGCACTCAATCATGCTAAGAACTGAAACATTATCTTGTTCTATTTCGCTAGGATAATTATGCAGAACTAAATCTCAATAAATCCGCCAGATGTGGAAAGGATCCTAAATAACCTATACAAATATTTTTACGAGAGACACTTTTGGTTGCTATGAAATTTTCTCTCGTAAAAATTTAATAGCCAGTGGTCGTTTCCGAGTCTGTCAAATTCTAGAGGCTCTAACAAATCATTTATATGATTGTTCCACAATATGTGAGATCATTTTTCTTGAAAACATCGGCCGTCGTGCGGCATGTCCAATCCTATAAAGCTTTTACAGTTCTACTTATATAAATATGCCCCAACTGGTGCTTTTGGTTCATCCAATAAAACGTACACTTTTTCCCTGTACATTATAACGCTGTATCACTTTCTTTGTCTCTCTTGAGGATTCAGCGTGAATTACTGTCTTTAAAATTTATGTTGTTTCCTAACTGACCTGAAACATCTGTTGATATTCTATAAATGTTACTCCCTATATAACACGCAATTAAATCGGTTTAGAATGATTGGGATTAAATCTACGTTTTTGTGTACTTTTCTTAAATTCCGATCACGTGTTTTGGTCCTCAAAAGCCATTTGTTACGTACTATCAAATGGAGGAAAATTCTCAGATACGTGATTCGTGTTCTAATTATAAATAAGAAAATCCCATTACGATAACGAAGTTTATGATTTCGTACAAACAGCTCGTGAAGACATTAACATCGTTACAACAATGTGAAGATTTTTTAACAACGTTACATGACATTTTATTTTTTTTTTATAAATACTCTCATTAAAACAAATAAATTCAAATTAATTCAATAGAGTTACATGCTCATCAAATAGATACCTACAGTCAGTTGACTGATCTGTTTTGCATGCTTTGAATAACAAATACCGACAAGCACATTATGAAACGCACTGATGAATAGGTACGTGTTTGCTGTGAAAGTTTAAGATAAAATGTGTATGTCAACATCACTTTTTATATACAATCACTGTACAAATGACTGTTTGAATAACTCGGCACAATGAGGGAGTATTACCAGGTGTGATTGTATCTCGACGTTTATTTCAAGTAGTCACGATACGGCGAGTACATTGAAAAATAAAACTGTATAACAAAACGAGTTGTACGATGTGATTGTTCATTAAAACGTATTGACCAACGCACGTGAAATAAAAAATTGAATAAGTACAAGAAAAACCTAATTATAAGCGTAAGGGACGTTTAGTTTTACTACGAGAAGTAGTTAATTAAATGGGGGTTAATTGTTGGTCCGAAGTAAATTATTAGGATGCGTTAACTTACCTTTCAAACGCTTCTGTGTAATCTACGCGTACGGTCATTAGGGGTGGCATGGGAGCATTAATCTCAACTACGTATCCGCGATCATCGCCAATTAAGTACGTAATTCATGGGGGTGCGTAACGCCTCCAGTTCTCCTGGAGCTACAAACACTCGTTGGTGATGACATGCTGAAGAAGAGTTAAGATGGAACTCAGACCGATACAGATTTGGAAAAGGTTACGCCGCATGTTCTCCGGCAAATAAGTCAACTACAGCCAGTCTATGCTCTCCCTACAGTCAGCCAGTTAGCCATCGAACTGCCGCATTTATCAAATATCAAACTACCATCGTAAAATGTACTTTACTTATCTACAAGTAAAAAAAGGGGGACTATTTAAAGTGAAAGTGAAGATATGAATTTTGGATCTAGCCTCTGTAACGATTACAAATTTTAACAGTTTATTTTCTCATTCGCTGATTTGTTATTTTTGTTTTACGGTCACTGCTTTAATTGTTTGAGCTTCTCTGGCATACCGAATTTCCATCGGATTCTTTCTTCGTTCGGCAAACTTGCCTAATTCCGCACGTGATAGATTCATCCATTTATCCGATCATTATTGAATCAGGGGATTTATTAATCTGGGAAATTAATCGTATGAAATGGATGGGAATATTTTCTATTGCAAGGTTACACTAAATTCTATTGCCATTGAAGAATATATTAATATTTCGTTATTGGATTTCATTGTTACTTCCCTTGTGTCTTCCCAGAGAGAGTTCAATATTTAAAATAGCTGGGTGGCGCTCAATCCCATGATTGGAAGTCTCCAAGGTTTATGCCCAAAACGAACAACCACTGTAAGGAGTTTCAAGTTCTTTTTGTTTTACAACCTTGAGCTAGCTGGCCGTTTATGAGGCGGGTTTAAACCATAGCAACGCCATCCTGACCATTACAAAGGGGCACCCTTAAATGGGTGACCCTAGGCTTACCTTCTTTAAAATTTATTTTTGGTAATTACTGGTAATTAATAGTGAGTTATACTTCTACATATCAATATTTTTATATTCACAGTTATGGAGTGATTATGGCTATGGAAATTAAGCGTTTAAGAGAAACTGAACTTTAATATGAGATCGAGATTAGAGGAAAATGGGGATAATTTGAACGAAATTCGCACGATTTTGGTAAAATTGTTAGAGGTTATATTGCTCCAGCATATCCTTTCACATCCGCCGAGGATATAGCTCATTTTGAGGATGCTTTTGGAGGAGGTCCGTATTTGTTAATTGTTATTTTATTTTTAATCCCAATATCCAAGGTGCAAAATATTCCGTTGCGCCAGATTTATAGTGGCAAGTTACATAAAAAGTCAGTTTATTAATCAAAGTTGTGCGTTTCATTTGTTTATACGAGGTGCTCATAACATTACGAGCAAATTGGATGCCGGTAAAAAGATTAAAGACAATTAATTTAAGTTTCTGTTTGCTGTTGCAACTCTATGTTACAAGGACATATATACATGGCTAAATATCTGTAATTTATTAATGCCAATAACTCAAAGTTCAGCTAATTAGGTGAAAGTAACCCTGAAACACGGGTTGGTCCTAAATGAAATTGTGTCAATCATTTTTCGAAATTAATTTTCAACAAAGTAATACAAACGGTCCGATCGAATTGCCGAAAACGTTACGGCTTCCAATTTTCCAAATTGCTGCTTGGGCATTCATCTGATAATTAGAGAAAATTTTCCACGCATCGACAAAAGTAAGTTTTTTTAAATTTATTTGTATAAAAATAGGAGTCGGCCGTTTTTGAGGACTTTGTGCAAAAACCATTTTTGCTAGAAGACATATTTATACATTAATGAAGAGGTCGATTTGTGCGAGTTTAACCCGTGAACAGATTGCGTATTTTTTACAAATGATAGGCGCACCCAGATCGAATTAATTCCTTTTTTCTCATAATTGTAAAATTAGAAGTGTCAGTTTTTTTGTGAGGGTTTTAAATTTTTTTTTAATAGAAATTTGTACCAGGTGTTTGATTAATTACGAAAGTTAACGATATTTAATTAGGTCGAAAACACCAGATAGATAGATATTAAAAATGATTTAATAATTGAAAATGATTTGATTGAACTTTTCTTCACTGATAATCTCATCAATTGTCAATAATTTGTAATCAAAATTTGGAAAAATACTAACTCCAATTTTATACTCCAATATGTTTTGGAGAAATTGACCAACTTGGTAGTTTGGCGTGTCTCTGAATTCAAAAACTATAACAATTACAAAAAAATACCTTAAAATCAATGCATTTATTTATGAGAAAACAATGAGATAAAAAGAATAAATCCTTACAACCTCTCTAAAACGAACAAAAACCTACTCCTAACTGATATAAAATATTCCTTCAAATCAAACATTGACTGCCCCCCGGGATGACTAGAGGAGAAAGTAAAAAGAACAATTAAATTTATGTGGTAATTAAGTAGTTGCGGCTCTAACGGCTCTTGACGCGAACTGCCTCGCGGGTTCATCTGCCTTACCCGGCGGTTCTCTACTACCTACCCATTTTTTTCTGATTAATAAAACTAGTCTTATCGTCCAATTAAATTCCTAAACCTAGCAAACTTGATAACGATGTATGCAAAATAAACAAAATCTCTGAACTAAACGCGTCACATCCCACGACTTCTCGGCGTCTTAAGCTTTCACACGCATTTACTAAGCCGCGATCGTATTCATGGAGTGTTAAGAGATATCGAGATAATTTAGCAGGTAGATACTATAGTAAATTGTGTATTTGCTTTGATTGCTTTTAAACAAATTTTGCCTCAGTGTTAAATTAAAAGAAGCTTTCAGGTACGATTTGTTCCATACCGATCGCCAGGGTTGTGCCGATATGTGACATATCCCTTGTATTACTGTAGCAGCGAAAAAATTCGAAAGCAAAATGATAAACCGCAACATTCCAATTTTGTTCAACAATAAGTTCGAAAAGTGCGCAAAACATGTTAATCCATTTTCCAAACTCATTTTTTCGGGGCTTTGTGCCTACGCGTCTGTAAAAGTTTTATTAAAATTGTACAATTTATGTGGGTCAGTGTTTACATTGTATAGCCGTAATCTTCGATACTCACCTTTGGCTTTTGTATTACGGGCGCAAAAGTAAATGATTTTCTCGCCGGAAATGGGTATACTTGAAAACTAAATAAGGAAGTATTAACAGTTTGAAGGTGGAGAAAGAACGCGATCTACTGGAAATATTAGGAATGAGATTCGATAACACATACCTTGCGCACCTTTATTGTAGTTGTATCGTTCCTAAATGTCAAAATTGTAATCTTAAGGGTTGAAGTAATACTTGGGGCGTGTTATTGGATCCGTGTTTACACAGGCCGTGACGTGCGTGACGAGCCTCGGCCCATTGCAATTAGTCTATCTAACAAATTAGTGCTCGACCAAAGTTTCACGTATTTTCATTCTTCGCAATACTCACACAGCAGCTGCCTTAAGACCTCGTCTGATTTAATTAAGGGTTGCAAATATGTAAGATTAGTCTTCCATTACTGAACGTGATACTATAAAAAATTGGGGTTTAAGATTATTTTGTAATTACTTTTAGATGAAATGAAGTCCTAGGCACCTATGCTATAGAAACCTACTACCGTTTTAGCTACTAAATGCTTTGCACGCCTGTTGAACAGAGATAGTAAAATGTTCCGCATTTAAAGATAATTATAACATTTATGAAATGCGTTTTAAAACACAGTGCCATGCAAAATTACATCTTTTAAAACTGTATACACTATTTCACCGCAGGCCGTATATCAGATGAACTTTCAACGTAGGGTAAAATTTTAATTCGAGTGACTAATTATTCTGGCGGTCCTTTAGTCGTTTAATTAAAAACCTGGTCTCCATCGGCACCAAGTCGTGGTTCGTGCGACCAACGCTTGTGTTTGCGTTGTGGCCTGTCCCATAGATTACATTGGAATTAGGTTAGATTCTGTTTAGCCAAGTAATCTAATAATGCAGATTATATTCTCCAGTTTATTTGGGTCAATCCTTTTTATTTTCCAATTAACTTTATATTAGACGAGGGTATTATGTGAATGTAAAGATCGAACTAATTAATTTGTTAGGGATTATTCATTCTCATAAATTTTAAAGCCGATTAGCCTAAACAGGAATTGGTCAGCTCGATGAGGTTTTTTCCCTGCAAATAATTTAGGGAGAAGCGGGAAAAAGCTTCACGTTACAATTTATTCCATCTATAAACTCTGTGTTTACATTTCTGCACTAACAAGGCGGAAATAAAGACCACTATATCCGTAATGCTTTAATTATCGCTGTAACCGAAAATGAAAACGCAAATAAGATAAAACTGGAAGTTTATTGAGCTCTAAAAAAATGACTATTATATTCAAAGAAAATCGGAAGAGTTGTTACAACCACAATATGTAGTGGTTTGAGTCGAAGGAGATACAGATTACAATAACTCTAGACCACTACATGTAAAACAAGAGCGTTTTTATCTTTGAGCTTAGAATTCTGCACGGATATTGGATGGATTCGAAGTGGCTTTGGGAGCTGGTGCAGTTGTAATGGGTGTAAATATTACAAAAATATGCATTTTGGCCTGGGCGTGAAGGAATAAAATTTTATGATTAGTTGTATATAATGTATATTGCATTTTGTAGACGTATTATTTGTTGTAAGTTTAAATTTTGGTAAATATAAGCCGTTAGTAAGGTAAGGAATGTACGTTGGCGAAATTAACGGTAACAGTGCGGGGAGAGAGACGAGAATTTATTAGCGGGGTTTGAAGTGAGGTGGACTCGCGTTTGAGAAAGTACAGAGTACACATAGCACATCATTTTTAACGTTACGGAATAAATGAAATGCGCCATAAGCCCATTGTCGTTTTAGGGTAATAATATTAAAGTAAAAAGTATGTAGAATTCGTATTCGCTCTTTTCCATTGACCTAAGGAAGTTGCAGCGGAAAGTTACCGATCCATTGAGGCGTCAAATTGCACAGTTAAAAGGTACCTGACATTCTTTAATTATCATCGGCATAAAAGCCAACGTACATGTTTTAAACTCGCGTTCATATTTCGGTAAATTAAGGACAATTATTTGCGAAGTTTGAATTTAGCTCGTGGACAAAATTATTGGAGTGTCTTAAAAAATTAGAATTGTTTAAATAGTTAATTAATTAAAATAATTTAGGGTTAGATTTTATGATTCGACATAACTTTAAATATCTGCTTTCTTTGTGTTTCAATTAAAATGTATTCTAATTAACGTAATCTTTTGCAATTGTAATTACCATGGCTACACTTTACTAACAGGAGCAAAAGGTACTATACGAGTTCTGTTGCAGACGCCTGAAATCTTCCTTGAAAGCAGTGCGAATTCCACGCAGTACGATGGAAAGAGCTTTGAACCAGGATTCACCAGAATGGCACATAAGGGCTGCTTTCAACTGCATGGAAACATTCAACTATACCATTGGCACAGGGATGGTAACTGCAAGATCCGGATTTTTCAGCTTCACAAATATTATTCAGGGTTCTGAACAAAGCAGACTCGAACTGGCAACCTTGATCTGTAGTGACACAAATGGCCAAGTCAAACTTCTTCTTCTGGTTGATAAAATCAGGGGTGGTTCTTAGGGTGTAGTTATATTAATATACCGCGGCTGCTCGTCGGTTGCTAAAAGAAAACTACTTATACTCTTACAAACACTCTGTACATACAATAAAAATAAAACGAATTGCAATACGTACATATTTTAAGTATGCCCAGGCATGAGACAAAGTTTTATAGGCAATTGGCGTTCACAAAACACCGTCTTAAGGCAACGCGCAAGTAGATAGCTGAAATTGTATTTACATTAAGGGTATATAAAATTTATACTAATACGCTATGAGTCCTATCTATAATAATTAATAATTCGACAACCAGATAACAACAGGTCGATTATGGCACAAGTAATTAGTTATAAATAACTAGATTGTTTATGCACTAGGAGTTCTCGAGGTGCTTTTGTGGATGTTTCGATGTAAAGTGGTCTGGATCCGCCCCCAAAGGTAGGCGTGACTTGTCGTTGATTCCATATGGGAATGAAATTGACTCTCCATCTGGATTTCACACGGACCGTGAATAGAATAGTTTTGTTTGTCTCCCATACTCAGTAGGCGAAGCCTACTTACTATACTAGGGATTAGGGGCGGCTCACCTATATAAGCGTCCACCAATAAGGGCTAGGGCAACTCATCACTTTCCGTACCGCTACTCCTTCGTAGTTTGGTACGCGCCATCTGATCCTGTATATATTTTAATCTGTATATATGTTCTCTCAACGACTGTATATAGTGTAATATGTGTTCTTTTAAACCTCCAAGTCATTCTACCTGGTAACAATTGGCGCCCAACGTCTTCAAACTTTTTAAGCAACGCGCTTGAACCACTACTAGCTTGACCGACCGCAGCCGGCCACCATCACTGCGACTTCCACCATCGACCTGGACCCGGTCAAAAGTTCAGTGGCGCCCAAACACCGCAATCTACGATGCCTATGAAAACTGCCAGCACGGGAGAATAAGGCGCCACCACCGCCGTCCTAGCCCCGGAAGTGAAACCAATCATCACCACCGAGTCGATTACTTCGACCAAAACGGCGATGCATCAACTGCTGGAGACCCCCTAGACGACCCAAAGCCGTTCTTAAGAAAATCGAGGAATCAGTAAGCGCACAGGGGGATCAGAATCCCCTACAAGAAAAAAAGTCTCACCGGGGACGCAGAAAAATAGTGGACCACTGTCGAGCCCTTCATCACCGACCACACCAAGCTGAAGGTCCACTTCCTGAAAATGTTCGACGATCGCAAACAAATCGATAAGCTGCACACGAAATTTTTCAACCGGGAACAGAGGACGGAATCGTGCAACACCTTCCTGCAACGCAACCAGGCTAAGAATCTTGACGCACGACCACCGAACCCTTAGTCCGCGTTCTGCTATCTACGCTAGCACCTTCGATGTCAGATGCCCAAGACGATGTTGGACCCGCAGTCGGCCAGCCGTCGTCAAAACCATCACCACGACCATCCATCTCGCCCACACCACAAGGCAACATTCCGCAACGGATCCGATCAACCCAAGACGCCAGCCAGGTCCAAGCAGCAGCCGCCGAATCCTTCGACGCGGGAAGGGGGGCTGTTACCCTTACTCAATTGGTGGAGCTTAGTATAACTAGGGCACTAGCATCATCCAACGACCGAGCGTCTTCCGATCACCCTAGGAGTAGGTAGTTTGAAGTCTAGAGCAACTCATCACTTTCCGTACCGCTACGCCTTAGTAGTTTGATACGCGCCATCTGATCGTGTATATAATTTAATCTGTATATACACATGTTGTTTTTTCACTGATTGTCACGTTATTCTACCTGTCCTCGGATGTGTATCCCCTTCCCAAAAATGCTAGCTTCTCCTGTTGCTGCTGGAGATGGTACCGGGTTCTCGATGTAATTTTCGGTCTTCTAAATATCGCCAGGAAGACGATTCCCTCAGTAAGGCACTATTTGGATGTGCGAAATAAACGAATGCAGGTTCCTCGTCTGAGCTGCCGAGCGCGAATGCACTTGTATTTATACCCTCTCTCTTAGTATCTATTGTAATTAAATTCCGCCTTACTACAACGACACGTTTATAAGGTTTGCTCGGCTCTTTTACAAGCTTTTGCCCTTCGAATTTGGATTGAACAGACTCTACTTGCGGATATTTCATTATAGAGCGCAGGTGACGCAAAAACCGCGAAGGAGTTCCTCTTCCACCAATAGCTGACGTACACGACGCTCTTCTGACACTGACAGTCTACGAATAATTTCTGTCTTTACGTGGTGTACGTATCCGCCGGTGGATTAATAATGAGATCTTCTACCTTGTTGGCATAACGCTCGACCAAATGTGTAATTACATATGCATACTTGGTGGTCTCCTGCGTAATGCGGGCACGTGGGCAAACCAAAGGGACGGCTTGTCTTTCCCAAAAGGTTTCTGCCCTCGTCGACCTTGTGTTCTAACTCCTGCTGCTGCTACTCTTGTAGCTTCAACCATAACGCTTCATTTTGCTTTAACATCTACTCCAGATGCGCTTGTAACGCCTCCATAATAACCTTCCGAACCGAAATTTGATTGAGTGATCCGAGATGTAGTATAGCAAGCAGTAGGATCAAGCCGAACTGTCCCATAGTGAGACATTACAACGACAAAGCCGAGCTGTCGTATAGTGAGGCAACCTACGACGCCGGGCTCTCCATATAGTGAGTCAAATTTCATCGACGATACGAAATCATAACGATACAGGACGGATACCACTGCAAGAAGTTCCGTCGACGATTACCAGCTCCGCCGTGGAGCAGGCCATAGTAACATTTATTCTATATAAACAATTATTACTCGTTTTTAATTAGTTCGTTCTATGTTTGCAATCATTTCATTTTCTTGTTTTCGTATACTGTTAAGTTAGTTATCTGTGAGTTGTTATAGATCGTTCCATTATTTTAAAATAATCAAAATATACGATACCGAAGAGCCATATAAGCTTAACATAAATTTTTAGATAGCGTGCCTTTACGGCTCTATAACATATTCGTGAAAACATTTTTTACCAATAAATATTTTTATTACAATCGGCACTAGGAAAGCTAAAAAGCGTATCTGTCTCAAAATTGACTTCATTTAAAATGGCCGCTGCCTTGAAGCTTATAAACATTACACGCAAAGGTCTCTTGACAAAGGTTCTACCGGTGCCCAACCGAAATCGCCCTTTTACAATATAATTTATATCATGTACTATCGATTAATGCCGCCTGCAACTCAATGACACTTAGCTTACATTAAAATGATCACCGCCATAAATTATTATTAGCTAATCATTCAATTAAAACGCGTCCATTAGCATTAATATAAATTATTTACTCCATTTAAATCTGTTCAGATTTGCTCTAAAACTAAGTAATGCACTAATGAATTTACAAAGACCACTTCTACAGGGTGATGAAATAGACAGCGATTAAATGAATTTTTCTGCGTACACCTGTCTGAAGTATAAATGCCAAATGACAGTATGTACTAGTGCATTGTGGCGGTACCACAAGAACAATAATAATAACCTCTTTTATTAAGTTACATACACACAATTACAGTAAAAAAAAACTAAATGACACATTTCAAAATGAAAGTAATGCAAATGGACTGCCTCCAATTCTGCTCTTTCACTTAACCCAATCGTTTAATAAATTATTACAGAAATGATTATAACAAATACATAATGGCACAATTTATGGCTCAAATGATAATAATACTCAATAAAAAAACTATAAAATTAAAAAAAAAATTTTTGTTGAAGCGTTAATATACTTCCTATGATCTGGAGTACTATTAAAATAGTAAATTTTTCCCGAGATCAAAATTATAACAAAGAAGAATCAGATTTTTAAAATTATTCTGCAATAATTTTTCAAAATTTAGGCTACCATCAAAACGAGCGACAAAAAGCGAGTTCATGATTTTGGACATTCTGCCCGTCGGTCTGCGTTCATGATAACTCGCGAACGGTTTCGAATTTTCCAATTCTGTTTTCAGTAATAAGTAGGCAATAGCAAAAGGACTAACTGATTAAGTTTTGATCAATACTCGCCGACAAAAAGTGACCTTATCGCTCATTGTCTAAATTGGTGCAGTTCTCAGTTACAACTGCAAATTTTAAAATAATTTCATGTGTCCTATCCAGAGCTTTGCCCGTTCTGCCGAATTAAAAAAAATTCTCTTGATTTGACGGATTACCTACCTATTTGTTTTGACACTCATTTGTCGTTTGTCACATTTTACAAATTACACAACCTAATGGTTGTTAAAATCTTGTGCCGCTAGTGATTTTAATAGGCGGAAGTGCAAAATCCATATTCATACAAACAATAATGCTAACTTTTGGAATGTTCTGTAAGCAAATTAAATTAGTGGTCACGTGTTAACTAAATGACGCGTTAACTTAATAGAAAGTTGGGAGAAATTTCATAATTCCTTCGTTAAGCTGTTCCAAACTTGATGTAATTAAATTGAACGTTTTGCATTCATTTTATGGTCTTTAATTGTGTTTATGTTTAAATGAAAAAGTACAAATTTGTAGTATTCAAGACGAAGTTCTGACACTGTAATTAGGTAACCTCCGAAAATGATATAATTCTCGTTTCCTATTCATAACTAATTTTGAATTCGGATAACCCCGTATTTTAATAGTACGCCGTATTTATTATTCCGAGTACACGCCTCTATCGTGCATTCTAATTTATAATTCAATAACACCTTCAATATTCCCGCTAGGGGTATTAAAATGATTTCAATCTTTTAACAGTACTTTCGAAGTCTAAAAGCTGTCTACCAGATCGCTGCTATAAGCTGGTCATAATTTATCTGTCTCGTAGAGTAATTAAACACGAAAAAAATATGTGGAAATATTCCAAATACAATTTTCTATTATTACTTTTCATTAATAACCTGACATACACGTGGCGTTCAACGACAAATTTTGCAAGAATACTGCACTTAGTGGTATAAGCACACCTAGGGAGTAATTCAGATTCAAGATCTAAAGATACGGAAGCATATATTGCACTAGATCTTCAGAACCAAAATCTGGCGCGTGTACTTATGCCCCAATGGATAATCCATTGGAGAATCTTTCCAAAATTTTACCTCTCTTAATGACAAGCTTTTACGGTTTTTTTTACTAATTGATATTCCTGATTTTGATTCTTTCTCTCGTGTATATATGATATTTGTACGCCATCTAGGTATTTCCTTTGTAATCTACTAGTTTAAAGATGCAAATTATTTCTGTAATAAATTTGTTATTATGTTAACTCATTATTTTCGCCACTAGAGACTATGAGAGTAGTATAGATTACCTTAGTTCTTTGCTTCGCCGCCCGAGGTCGTACAAATGTTCTACATGGTATTTCTAACACCACACTTCAATTCTGCTTACGCATTCGCTGTACGTCTTCCTTTTTAGTGAAGATCTTGCCGTTATATTGGTTATATACAAATTATTTTTCTTCGGTACGCCATTACCTTTTCTACTGACTTTCGCCTATCTGGCTGTTGCCAAATATCTTTGGAGTGATTTCTCTTTATCATTTTGATGTCTGTGGTTGTGCTCCATTGACGAGTTTTACGGACGCTCAGTACCTTTATCTTCCCTCAAATTCTCTCAACCTTTTCTCATAGATTTTTCTGATCGTTCTTCTCTCTCCGGTAATGCGAGAAGCAAATCGGCTTCTGTTAATCCATAAGATTCCCGTAATTCATCTATGTATTCATTCCAGGAAAGCGATAAGATCGTGAGTGCGATCGAATTTTACACCCCACTTTGTCACAGATTTCCGCTGAGGTAACCGTTTCAACATCTGAGTGTGTTGTATGATTCTCTCTGGATTCTTTCTGGTGGTGGCCTACTAGGAATGTTCTTCTCGCTCATCTCTGTCTAACTGCAACTCCTCCAAATCCGTAATCAGTTCTGGTTTCTTTAACTGGTACACCCATCCTACTCGAACCCCCTTTTGCTCTTGCTAATAACTACTCGGGCGCCAAATGTAAACCTAACAGGGTTCTGCCTTCGGGTAACGCTAGCCGGCTGGCTAGAGATCGAAATTCGGGGTAATTTGAAGACTAAGATTAAGGAAAAAAATATAACAAATGTTGTATGTTATGAAACTATTAAAACGGGGCCGGTGCTGACAGGTGCATTTAACCAATGGTATGCCCCAGACCTTCGTTTATTTAAACTGGAGGAGTATGGCCTCTATGTAATTTCTGAATAAGGTCGACAAGGCTTTACCTGGCGACGGTCCTTGAGGGAAGCTTCCGCCAGGTCCAAGCGACTTCTTATCAAGGTCAGTTGAATCGGACAGCTAGCACGGATCTGATGATACTTGGGTTCAAAGTCCAAACTATCAACGTAATACATGAACCCAAGATATCAGTGCTGTATCAGGCAGCGTAAAGCCCGCAAGGTTTTAACCCTACAAGGATTACCGACTACCTCTCTGACTAGAGTCGTCCGACCCCTCAACGTCACTCAAACCATCACACACGTGAGATGAACCTAAGGACGCGGCTCTAATCCTTCCCAGGATACCTCCAACATGGATCGTCTCAGTTGGACTAGAGCGGAACATACACACTGGTTCTATGACACCAGACAGTTTTTCCGTAGCAGAGCATAGGTGTTATCACGGCAGTGTACACTTTTGTAGGGACAAGGAGAAGCACAAACAGGTGGGAGATTAAGAAGGGATTTAAATTCAAAGGATGGGGAAGACAACGGCGACATCTAACGAAGGAATTTTATAACATATACGTCAGGATGTTTCTAAATAAAATTTCTACGTTACCACTTTTATGTTTTCTTACAAATTTACTCATCGGTTAAATTCCATAAAACAATATTAATTAAAATTTAACCCCATAACTTCGCCATGTATTATGAATCCAGGGCCGGATCTACATATTTTGCGCCTATGGGCCCCTCGAAATCGCCGCCCCCCCTCCAAGCAATTAAAAGCATTTTATACCCCAACCAAAATTTATTTCAAGCAACATTTTTAGCTCTTTACAAAAAAGTGTTGTAAATGTATTGTTTTTGACGATGTATTACAATGTGAAATTGTTTTTTACTAAATAAACATTATTATTATAATGGTCGGTGTATCTTGTGAGAACTCAGGTCTAGCCTGGTTAACTAATCGCACGGATTAAAATCAAGTAACGATTAGTGTCTGTGTCTGTGTCTGGTGAAGTTATGTAGGCCCTAAAAAAATAAAATAAATAAATAAATAAAATAAAAATAAAAATTCACACACTCACATTGGAAATCTAGAGATAGTATGTAATTCATACTTACCAACATAGCTATTGATGGGCACAATAGCCAACGCTATCAGGACAAAACAAAACAAAAAAAAATCATTATAATAATTCCTGTAATTTTATTAAATGGAGTTTATTGTGTAAGTGTTATCATTATTATTATTATTAATACGATTTTCTTCCTCCTAATTTGCTCAGATTGATTTAATTAGTAGTAACAACGTGGTTTATATTAATTACGAAATTTATAATGCTATATTTAAACAAAGTATAGGATCTGTATTTTGAACTGTTTAATTTTTTGAGAAATATACTCCTTTTTAGCGTATTTCCACAAAAATTAAAAAAAAACGCGATATTGTTTCCACTTCATCTGTCTGTCCGTCCGTGCTTTCGTCTGGACGCTACTAGTTCTTTATCTTAAAAGTCGAGGATTGCACCAAGAAAGGAATTTTTTTGCGTTTATTGTTAAAAAAGTTATTGTAAAAAAACCAAAAAAAATTTTGCATGTTCCATAATTTTACAGTTTTGCCGTTTATTAACGATCTGTCTGTTGGTCTGTCCGTATGTTCCTTTGTCTGTCTATCCATCTATCTGTCCATGTGAACGATAACTTTGTTTAGAAATGTCCGATCTGGTCCGATCGCTTTCAAGTTTAGTACACATGTTCTTAATTAAAAATACAATTGATGCTTATTTAAAAAATTTGTTTTGCGCATGCGCAATCCAATTTTTTCCATTGTTAAGGTATTTAAATGGAATTTTGTATGTAGGCGCCTCGAATAAAAGTAGAATTAATACACATTAAAAAAATGGGTTTGCGCATGCGGAATCTAATTTTTAGCGCATTTCCACAAAAAATAAAAATAAATGTGCTATTGTGGTCACTTTGTCCGTCCGTCTGTACGGGAATTCTGTGTCGTTCAAGAAAAAAGTTACGGCAAAAATATATTTTTTTGCATGTACCATAATTTTACAGTTTTGCCGTTTATTGACGATCCTCGAGATCGTTTATTATGTTGTATCGCCGTCTGCCCGTCTGTCTGTCTCCGTCTGTCTGTCTCACCGAGTGCAGTTGTGCAAGATAACTTTTGTATTTGCGCAATCCAATTTTCTTAAGATATTTAAATGAAATTTTGTATGTAGGCACCTTGAATAAAGGTAAAACTAATGCCAAATCAAAATATTTCTTTTGCGCATGCGTAATCCATTTTTTTTAAATGAAATTTTGTCTGTAGACGCCTTGAAAGAAGGTAAAACTAATGCCAAATCAAATACATGTTTTGCGCATGCGCAATCCGTTCCGACTAAAAATACACAACATTATTGCCCATGACCAGACCCACATTCGTTATTTGCAAACTAATTAGGTACGTTGGATTCTTCTTATAAACTGAAACTAAAGTAGCACGTCAAAAATGGGTAGCACATATGCAACGCTATCTTTCTTATTTTTAGGATTTTTAGGATTTTAACAGAAGTTGCATCTTAGATCTTACAAATGGGAAATGAATGCAAGCGGTAATGCGATTTACTTTTAAGAATATATTTACCTTATTACGTAATGTTTACAATGTGAAATTCAGAAGTGGTTTTCTAAAAATAACAAATGACATCAATTTAAAATAATGTAAAGTTTATTTTATAGTTTAAACAATGAAATCCAATATACAAACGTGTAAATGACTATTGAATCGTGTTTCAGAGAATCTAACGATTACGAGACGTTATTAAGCTTCCCAGGTACGATCAAGAAATTGTTAAAAATGGCTAGAGGGCACCCTAATTAATCGCTTTTTCAACAACAATATTTGCGGGAGAAGCCCTAAATTTTCCACAACATTAATACGAAGTTCACATCAGTCGTCGAAATGTGAGGTTATGTTACTCCATTTCATGATTATTTTTAAGTTGGTAGGTAAGAGTGTGAGTAACATCAATTTCTTAAGAGGTTAGGATACTACTTTAGAATTATATACAATCACAAACAGCCATGCCTTATCTGGGATTCGAACCCAGGACCCTTTTGTAGCCAAAGTAATGGATACCAACGTCAGCTCATCTGAGCTACGCAGTGCCCATATTTACCAGATTTCTGGTAAAACAAAAAAAATGAAAAATGTTACATTGACTTGAGTTGAGAGAGGGGTCTTAGAGATAGTTTGCCTTAATTTGACCAGACACTCCTATGGCGAGGCCTGAAAAACGGGTACTAACCTGAGGATGACCTAGATCCCAGTATTGCCTATTTACAGGACCTAATCGGAGGTACCTACATTTTCGTCAAATTTAGTGCTTTTATTACAGCCATATTTTTGTCTAAAATGTGCCCGCTAATAAATTGTAAGTGGCGTGATACAAAATTCCATACACGATATGCCGTTATAAAAATGATATGATTGACATGAAATTTGTATCACCTCAAGCTTGAATCCGACAGTCATCATCAATTTTCTTTATACCCTGCGCATAGATACGCGAATATAAAAAAGACAATTCTATTTAGAAAACGTCAAACGAACGCCGCTACTCTATTATTTCAAGTATACAATAAATTGCTCGATATTTTTCGTTTTATCCAAAAGATAATGCAAACCGCTTGTAATTCGTTTGTATACTGCAGTTATCTGATTCAATTGTAAATGTTTGCAAAGCGTAACTAGAGATTACGTCATGAACACTCTTTTAACAAATAAATAAGGGGTTGTTCAAACTAACACATAAATATTTTCCGCCGGACCGATTAAATAACTGAATCTAAAAATGATTTCCCGTTTCATTTAAGCTTCAATTAGATTCGGCGACATTTGAATGAAGTTTGCAGTATTTTATTTGCTCAAAGGTTTGTAAGAGCTTGGCCGAACTTGGACTCTTTCTTTCAGCATTTTAATAAATGCTCGCAGAATCCGCTAGTAGTACAAAATTAAATATTGAAGCCAAACAAAATGAAAATTCTAGGAAGAGCGCATAATTTCTGAGAATCTGTGACCGAAAGCAGGACGGCATTTGTTCAACCTTCAGATTGACGCACATTATGCCCTTCAAGCTGTTGAATTAAATAATTTCGAAACCCTTTGATTTTCAGCGGTAGCGCGCGTTGTTTTCTTGTAGAGAATATTGATTCGCCACTGTACAAATTGTCTCAAGCGCTTCAACAATGTTTGATTATGATTTCCTCCCACGTTTTACTACTCGAATCAAATTTTGAACGCCCGTCAGATTTTTAATGCATTGAAATTTAACTTCGTCCTTTTTGCATCATTTATGAAATTACAGTTCAACACAAGTAACGTCGCCTTCCAATAGTTTAATGAACTTTATAATAAACTGTCAGTTGAGACTGATTCAAAGATTATATACCTACATCTATAGTTATCAATAAATTTCTTTTCACAGCTCTCAGGTGAGATTGTGACCCCAATCCAGCCCTGACGTCTCAAGGGTTGGATCGTTGGGACAGTACATAAGTTTAGCGGACCCATAATGTTTTATCAGTCTTTTCAATCTTCTTTGCACTAGTCCCTTTTGAGTTGCAATCTTAGACGTTGTTTAAGTAAATTAAATATTATCGCAGTTCTTTTCGGTTTCTCCGCTGAATAAGCTCATTATGCTACCTTCGTACAAAAACATCACCGGAATACATTTATGGAAATAGCTTATTGCGATAGCGTAAGAATGAAGCTGGCGTCTTACTGAAAGGTATCCATGACAATAGCTTAACATTTCTGCAGCTTAGTATTCCATTATTTAGATACAATAGCGACATTCTGAACGGATAAGGACGAATATTAAAATGTGTCACAAGCGGCATACGCTTACACTTATTCTTCGATGGAGAGTCAGCTCGTCAGAATTAAAAAAGAAACCGCTTTCCTAAGGGCTTCCGCATGGTACAGGGTGGTGCACCTAAAACGATCCACTTTTAATAACTGTCGACATGCGGTTTTTCCTAAACATATGACCAGCGAATCGTTGAGCGAAAAATTAGGGTCAATTCAATAGTATAGGGGATCATTACAATTTCCGATATTGAGTGAAAATGAAGTGAAGAAGAAAAACGAAAAAATTGCGGCGTCATTTTCAATATGTAATATGACGCTTAAACAAGTTGCGAATTCTGATCAGGGTGGAGTTTCGAATTAATCAACGTGAATTTTGCATCATATGGGAAAATTAGCCCAAATATGTTCACGTTGGAAACGGGTTAAAATTTTAAATTTTGAATTTATGCATATACTTGGAGTCTCTTAACCCGGTCCCGCGTAATTCATGTGTAAGAAAGAGAGGAAAAATTTCAAATTAACCGCCATCCGCCATTTTGTTTTTTTCGCTATTTCGTTTTTTGATTAGTGCAAGTTTAATTATTCATTATACATTACATATGTGTAATTATTTTTATTATACCGCGAATGAAATTAATTGGACTGCGAATTAAATTAATTGGACTGCGAATTAAATTAATTGGACCGGGAATTAAATTAATCAAAACCGCGAATTAAATTGATTAAGCGGCAAATTAAATTAATTAGATCAATCAAAGCGTGAATCAAATTGATTAAGCCGCGAATAAAATTAATCAGTCGAATTTCCGAGAAATGAACACGCGAATTAAATTTATAGACCCGCGGATTAATTTAATTATATATTAATTGTTGACGTCATCAATTAAATCATACGTCAATAAAGCTCAAAATCGTACCAATTCTCTCAAAAACGCCATCAATTTAATTGACCTTGGTTGACCTCGCGAACCGACCGCAAATAAAATCCAAGATGGCCGACAACTGTATCCCTTCTACTATGAAGTCATCCAAAAGGTGATTACCTATTAAAAATTTTAATATACCTATTATTTATAAAAGTGCTCATGATACTATTCACTATCAAATGGGATAATTAGTATCATTAGGCTTACAAAAATGTGGGAAGACATTGTGAAGGGGTATAAATACAAGTACTCTATGTAAAATGTGTATAAAATAAATTTGTGTACCTACAAATGTAAGTTACTATTGATTTTTTGGTAATAGATTTTTTAAATTCGTCTTTTAAAACTGTAAAATGAGCTATACTGTTTCCAATATTACCAAATAACAATACGAAACGAATAATCGTTCACAGTTTCCTTCTCAATAAAACTTAGAATCGGAAAAATTAATTTAAAAAATTGTGGTGAGAATTCACACCACGAGGTATCAGGTCAGGAGTTTTGAAAATCGCCCAGGGACAGGAAGGTATATTTCACTCGAAATACTAGTAGGCGAAGTACTCGAAATAGTCGTCGAAGTAGTACACGGAAATGTTCCGCTCCCAGTAAGTGTTACATTTGGTCCTTTGAGCCGGATGGATGTACATTAGGTCCTACAACCCTAGTGCATATTTGGTTCTTTTATAAAAGAGAAAAGCTCCACCACATTATTACGAGTGGTGTTTGACGCATCTGCTACCTCCAATTTAGGGAAAAGTCAGAACGAGATGATGCGAACTGCTGGTCCAAAACTAAAAATGAATATTTGTGTGGAACTGTGCAAATAAAAGCCTCTAAGTTAACGGCCAAATCTAAAGTGGCCGCAATAAAGTTGAATAAGTCCCCACCGCGCTTGGAGTTAGGTGGAGCAGTCCTAGCGGGCTCACAGGAACTAAACAAACCCTCAACCTCAAGACACTCAGGCCCTTCCTGGATGCAATGGGGCTACTAAGAGTAGGGCGCAGATTAACGACGATGGGACGAAGAAGCCGGGAAGTCAGAAGCTTCATACGCTGTCTGCGATTCAACCACAGCAACAATTAATGGGAAATCTCCCACCACTACGCGTAAATATGGCAACCGCCACGGGAATAGAACTGGAAGCCGAAACGCCGAGAACCGTATCACCCCAAAAATGACCTGCTTTCCTGCTGGCGGCCCAAGATGTTCATTTGGAACGTGCCTGCTTTCCCTGGCGCCCGCCAAGATGTTCATTTTAGAACCGAGTAGGTACAATTTGTTGAAATGAAAGAAATTATTTAGATAGAGTGCTTAGTGGTAGTGGTGTTCCCTTAAATACTGGAATCAACGTAAAAACGAGGCCGATTCGTTTTTGCGACGGTAAAATGTGCGTAAGTTTCAAATGAATGTGTGTAGGAATTAAGCAAAGATTTAAGTTGTCGTCAAGTGAAGTAGTAACTGTTTATGGGAAGTTTGTCCGTACTCAGAAAAACTGTGAGTATTTGTCCGAGCAGCCACCGAATTATTTATCAAAAAAAGTAGCTGCAGCGAATTGTATTGTGTGAGCTAAATGCGAATATCGCAATCCTTTTACGACCAGATTATTTGGATTACTGAAAGAAACTGTAAGTAACTTTAAGATTTCCTTTATTTTTTATTATCAACCGCTTGTGTGCGGGACCAAACAAGCTTGTCTGCTTTTATTGTGTGTCGTATGTTTTATATCGGAATAAATTTTTGTCTTTGTCAATCAATTAATTGTGTGTTTTTATTCGAGTTCTTTGTGCGGTCCAGAGGTAGAGTTTTCATGTCAGTTTCCTGCCCAAGATTTATTTCGGGTGTGAATTAAAATTATTCTAATAAATTCTGGGGATTCTTCGGAAGTTCCTCGAGGTCACCGAGTATCAGTAGCCGTGAAAAATTGGGACCGCCCCCTTACGCTGTGGAGGTAGGTGGGTGGCCCAAAACAATTTGAGTTAATAAATCAGGAGTACCAGGCACCGCCGACGTAGGTGCTTTTTGTTCAATTCAGATTCTGGAGCGTTAATTTTATCGTCGTACACCTGTAAAACTGTGGATAATTCTTCATGAATACATATGGAAGCTGCGTGAAGACATCTGATAGCAAGAAACATAGGGGAACACGTCTCCTTAGCATTGGTAATAAAATCCCATGTAGATTGGAAAACTTTTATATATTTGCCATAAATTTAGGGCATGTTAAAACAGCTACAGGCAGGAAAGCAGCTGCAATTGTGTACGGTTGTTGTTAAAACTGTGAAGCCGCCGACGCGGCCTTATAAACGCATATAAATTTAAAATGAAAATAAACCAAGGAGCAAGAGTTAGTATTTGCAAGGTAAATGAAAACGGCTTTAATTCACAAAGTTTGCAAGTAACAACTGTTATAGCAATAATTTGAGCACCAACGGCGTAGCACAGGTTTCACGAACTCGAGTCTTTCAACACATTTGCTATATATCTTTATCAAATTTAAGCAAGACGCAAGTTTAACTAGAAATGTAGTAATCAAGATTTTCGCATCACCACCAGATATCCTCTTACGTACGATATTATTTCCATTTAAAGTTATGCAAGAAGCCACACTTTAATTATGACGAGTAAGTTTCGAATTCCTACCCTACGAGTATCTACATCTAAATAACATTTTTAAAAACCGAATCACGTAGATAGAAAAATTTACATTTTGAGTAGGTACCCCTGTCTGTATGTAGATATTTTTTTTAACGCTGGAAATGTTTACGTTTTGCTATACATACGAGTCTATCTTAAAGCCAAAAAACATGGTATTCCGATGGTTGGAATCGAAAGAGTCTTCGTTAGTTAGCCATGAGCTCAAGCTCTCATTAAAGGTAGTGACGTCGTCACAGACGAATCATTGAAAAATTGGAACAGCTGGATCTATTTGTATTGGCTTCATTATTCCCGTCCACATATTGCACTATCCATCTTACCCTTCCCCTTTGCCATCCATTTTTGGCAGTCGGCAAGGATCTTGGCTCCAAAATTTGGGAGTTTCCAAGTTCTGGAATGGTTTTGTACTCAAAAAAGTCATCATGAATAAGAATAACTATACGGGTTCCATCCGCATAAACGGCCAACTAGTTCAGGGTAAAACACAAAATAAGGGCTTGAGAATCTTCCAAAGCGATAGTTCGTTCTGGGTTAACTGATCTTCTTTACTTGGGTAAAACTTTACTGGGGTCAAACCTGGACTGAAGAGACCTCGCGACGACTTAACGAGCGCTTCCTGAACAGAAACCACAGCTGCGTACCAAAACGCCATTTGTGCCACACTTCCAGCGGAACAATTGCCTTGGTTCCGGCCAATCAACTGGATTATGACCTATTCTCTGGCAATTAAAACAAGGAGAATTAAGAATTTCCATGGCATAAATAGGAAAACGTGGCGACATTTGTCGAATACTAGGAGCACAGCTAAATCCAGGTTCAAGTAATGCCTGTCTAAGTTGTGTTTAATGTCATCAAAACGTCTACATTCAGTTCATCCAATATCTGAGGGACATTAGGACCTAATTTTGTTAAATAAATAAGTGATAAATTTCGACGAACTAACCTAACGTGTTATTCACCTTCGGGGGTGGTGACTTCAATCGTGAAAATAATCCCTGCAAAATAAATTTCAACTTTTTCAGTTGACCCTTAGAGTCGACCTTTAATTTCATCGAGTAGATCTCCTCCGTAGTGCGGTGGTAAAAACTGTCAGAGTCTTATTTTTAATGATCTTAACTAAATATTTTTTTATATTTCGACTGCAACAGGAGATCTGAGCGATGATGAGGCATTTCCCTTTAATGACTGATGACCTTTTACTTGTAAATACGTTTCAATAATCAACAATTTTTAGTTAAAAACTGGATTCAATGAATAAACTTCACTTTTGCACTTAGTTTACCTCGACCTGTTTATTCAAAATACTTCAAAATTCATTAAAAAAAGGTCTTTAATGGGTCTTTTTTGATAATCTTCACCCAAAAGAATCTCAAAAATGCCACCTCAACCACGAAAATCGGTCAAAACTTTCCAAGAAACTTTCGAATCTTCTCGGACGTTAAAGATATCATACAATCATATCATACATTCCCACACAGAAATTAGCTTCGGATACGTACTGTTTTTGTCGTTTTCACCCTCGAAAACGTAACCCTAAACATAAAAATCGCTCTGAAAACAGATATTTCCTGAAATTCGCCTCAATTTTAAGAATTGGCGCCATTTTCAATCCTAAGGGACGGAACTTCCGACTCTGCTACTCAAATCACTTCAATAGGTCTTGGGAATATGTGTTCCAAGTGGCACAATTTTAATACGAAATGCCGTTTGTTTCCGCTGGTCGCTCCCACTATAGTAGGTGTCGAAGAAATTACTGTAAGTGCTGAAGGCATTAATTTATTAATAATTAATAATTGTTAAAATGCAAAGCTTTATTGTCGAGTGAAGTTCTTAATTGTCAAAATACACTAACTAATTCCCCAAGTTTACTTAATTGTTCAGCGGTACGCTGTAATAAAGTACGAGTCCTATGTAAACGTGGGTAAGAACCTCCCCCAAAAGCATAATCAAAATTGTCAATTTTTTTTAAGAACAATATAGTTAATTCCGTAAGAGCAGGGCCGCATCTACGTATTTTGCGCCTATGGGCCTCTCGAAATCGCCGCCTCGCCCCTTCCCTTCCACTCCAACCAATTAAAAGCATTGTATACCCCAATCGAAATTTATTTCTAGAAAAACAATGAAATCCAAAACACAAGCATCTAAAAACCCTTGAATCTAATAATTACGTGGCGTTATTAAGCCCCCCCCCCCCCAGGTACGATCATGAAAATGATAAAAATGGTTAGAGCGTTTTGAACAAAAAAATTTGCGGGAGAAGCTCTAAATATTCCACAATCTTAATACAAAGTTCACATAATTTCGTCGAAGTGTGAGGTTATATGTTACACCATATTTTATGATTACTTTTAAGTTGGTAAGAGTGTGCGTAACATTCCAATTTCAATTTCTTAAGAGATTATGTTATTTTCTACGATGGTACTGTAGAATTATTTCCAAAATTTGGTTTTTTGCCGCCTCTAAAAATTTTCCGCTATCACATAAT
The DNA here is from genome assembly GCF_008802855.1 of Photinus pyralis. Classification (NCBI taxonomy): domain Eukaryota; kingdom Metazoa; phylum Arthropoda; class Insecta; order Coleoptera; family Lampyridae; genus Photinus; species Photinus pyralis. The sequence goes on from NW_022170250.1 coordinate 2,497,921, forward strand.
GTCCTCATGCCAAATCCGGCCTTGCGTAAGAGTAGCTAAAACTTCAGCAAATGTAAAAGGGTAAGGTGGAGCAACATAACAAGGCATTTACCTCCAATAATTTTTGCGAAATGGTAGTACGACTTTTATTCACATTAACCCCAAGTTGACCTCCCCTAATTTCATTCATTTCATTTCTCATACTGAATTTCAGTCTCCTGTAAACAATTAATTTCCATAGCCACGGTCACACAATAAATTCAAAATGGAAATGTACAAAAATATTAAAATTATATTTAAGTACCACTAAATATCCACAAATAATTCAAGGTAATAGCCACAAAAAAAAAAAATAAGTTGCAATCGAAGATCAAAATTTTGAAAAAAGCCCAAAAATAAATTACAAAAATTACCTAGGGCCCCACGTTGGGCGTTACTTTTATAACGCGTAGGTAGACTTGGCGCTGCTTCTCTTAAACCCGCACATAACGGCCAACTAGCTCAGTGTAAAACGCAAAATAAGAGCTTGAGTATCTTCTACGGCAGTAGTTCGTTCTGGGTAAACTGATCTTCTTTACTTCGGTACACTTATCAAGGGTTGAGGGCCACTCAATTTCTTACTCAACCCTCTCCGCATGAAATTGAGAGTACAAATCAATTCAAGTACCAAAATAAATTGAGTTCGAACACAAATGCGCACGTATAGGCCAAATACATAAAAAGGCAACGTTTACCTTAATGTAACCATTGAATATCCCTCGGATGTAACTTACCGTCTGTGTGGCTCAGTGATAGAGAGTTGGGCTACATAGCCGGGAGGTCGGGTGTTGGAACCTGGGTTGAGGTGAATTTTTCATCTGTGGCAGAGATAGGAATTTCCTTAGAGAGCATTCTGCCGGCTACTCCGAATTAGGTTTTCCTGCAGTTTTCCTAATTCGTAAGGTAAATACCGGAGTAGTATAGAACAACTTAAGGCCTTCTGCAGGGGCATCTCTAAAAAGCACTATGCCGGTTACTCTGTAATTGGCCGAAAGCCTGTTGAGGGCCCAGAACATATTTTAAAACTAGAATTTAAAACTTTAAATTGAAACTTTTTAGATAAGAGGGGTAATTATAGATGAATGTGTAACAATCGTCGATAGAGAATTGTATATAGCAAATATCAGTCAAACTAGAGAAAGGACGTACTTACAAAGAAGAAACAAAAAATAGCGCAACGATATCCTCCTTACTATTGGAGTTAAGGTGAATCCGTTCACACAACAATCGGAATTCCTAATTAAATTAAAAATTAGGGTGGCGACATGCGTTTTCACTAACGTGCACTCGATCACAGCTAGCAATCGAAAGAGGAAAATGAATGTTGACCATCGAACACGACTAATTAATTGCAGCCGCGCTTAAATTTCGCGCTAAAAATTGCGTGTTTAAAATTCAAAGGTTACGACTGTAAGATGTGCAACCTATCTTTATCTTTTATCCTGTTACCTACTCAGATTTACTTATGCACTTCTAATGTAAAGGTTCTGGTTACTTCTACTAATTGCCAATTTTCTTTTCAATGCGAATTTTCTAGGGGCTAATTTTGATTATTAGTGAAAATGAAATCGCAAGAGCGTTGTTTCTTAAGGAGGACCTAAATACTAATAATACGCTTATCCTTAAAAAGAAATGGCCGCATTTAAACACATTTTAGGGATACACAAATCCTACTAAGTCTGGAGATAATGCTAAACGCAATTTAAATTAATTACCCCGCTATTACCCTAACTGTATATTTAAGTTTTAACGCTGACACGAGCTAACTAAATACTTACGTAACGTTATTTCAAGTAATCAAGTGAAGTGATCACGTGCGAATGCATTAATATAATACCTTCCCAACAATATTATTAATTCCGTAAAGGAGAAAAAGTAAACCATACAAGCTTATGTAGGATTAAAGGAAAGTCGTTTTCCGTATTTCTTACATTCAGCCCAGTTCGTCGAATTCTATTACTTTGAGACCATTTTGGCTGTACTGCTTATATTTGTAAGTTCCTGATGTAGTTTTATGATCGAAGGTAGGGACAGGATAATAGAACGAGTAAATAAATAAAATGTATTGCTTTTGATTATGCGCATAAAAAAGTTTTTATTTTGTTTTATTAGCGGTGATGTGGCGTTTTAGAGTCGTAATATAAGTTGAAATGGTGGCAATAAAAATACAATACCATATAAAGAAATCTACAGGGAGTTTAAACGATAAATGGGTCAAGTAACTGCAATCCTAATTTTCCACTTTTCTCTTCTATCGGTGCGTTACGCTTAAATGTAACCGTACATCCTGGCACTTGATTAGCTGCGAAGCCCATGTTCTAAGCCATATAACCATGCGATACAGCAGGAGAAAACGGATGAGTAGGGGGAGTGGGGGAAGAGTAGTTGAATATAAATGCGAATGCGAATTTTTGTTAGAATGAATGGAATTTTAATTGTCATCATCAATTTACAGTAATCTTTGGCGATTGGATTGATAATTTGGAGATTCCGAAATATTATTGGACGGAATTTCACCTCCAATAGTGAGGATTTTAATGGCATTTTTTCTTTCTTATCGTAAGTAGCGCCATTTGCATTTCATTTACTAAAAGTCTACTTCTTTAGCTTAGGATGTCATCCGTTATACGACAATTTTTTAACGATAATTGTTGCTGCATCTTATTTAAGAGATATGTAAATTTTGTGACATCAACGAAGAGGGTTTACCTTTAATTTTAGGGTTTTAATTCATTGGGCTAAATTCTCCGTTACCTGCGAGTGTTAACCATCTCATCGCCATTTGTGGTGAAATAAGTCAACGGGTCCAGTTAAATACCGTACCTGGTATACAAGCAGATTACGAATAGAGCGAAGCCCTTCAGGCATTAATAAATTAATATACCCCGAGCTCTGCAGCTTTTCTTTGATTGATTTCAGGATGTGGATGCGAGAATTGAACGCACTTCTTGGCGTCCACATCTGACTTTATGCCAAGGTAAGTGTACCTTGTATATTTTACTTGTACTTGACCCTATACGTGCGAAATCTGTTCCGGAATATTAATTTATTTGTGAAAAGTTTTGTTATGGTTAAGAAATTAGTTTGTTAATCGATCATTCTTGATTGGATGATTGTTATATTGGAGAATTGTATAGTGCACTTAATAAGATTTTTGAGTAACGTAACATAATTTTGAGTATTTGGGAGTATTTTGTGTGTTACACTATCCAATTGCGGGGAACAATTATTATTTTGATATTGATCATTGCGCATGTATTTTCTTGTTGAACCCTGAGTTAGTTGGTCGTTTATGTGACGGGTTTGAGTAAACGCAGCGCCAATTCTGCCAACCGATATAAAATACTTATTACTAATATGCAAAGCTTTGCTCCTACAAATTTGCCATCCGGGTTTACTCGGTCTTAGAAATACAGCAACGATTTCTAAATATGTTGTATAGTATGTTGGACGGTAAAGACGTGCTCAATTCGCCTCGCGATAATTGCGGTGTTTGCAATAGCAAAACAGTAACAAAAAGAGTGCAATGTGTAGTTTGTGACAAATATTATCACAACAGCTGTGCCAGCAAATCGTTCAAATGTAATATCACAAAAGACATTGATGTTTTCAATTGCTGTGATACTGACGAATGTGTTTTACAAGATAAGGTTAAAGTATCGGACATTCTGGCTTCTGAAAACGCACTACTCAATGAATTGACTGAAGCTGACTCTACTGTAAAGCTGCTGAAAATTATTCTACAAGGTAAAAATTTACTTATACAAGAACTGTATAATAAAATTGTGACCTTAGAAAATAAGTTAACGGCTGCTAATCATTTTAAATCGCATAACACAAATATTCCTACAAATTCCGGTAAAAGCCTGCAATCTAATGTGACCAACAAAAATGTTAACGATGCTATATCGGGTGAAAATCTGGTAAATAACTCTCCTCAATCGAGTTCAGTTGATTTGAGTAATAAACGTAAACCGTCTTCAAAAAAGGCGTCACTTATGAAATCCGATAAACCAGTGGAAGATACCGTGATTAATTCGGATAAAAAAACTGAACAAACTTGGGTCACTGTAGTAAAGTCCAAACCAAAATCGTCCAGTAGGAATCCTCCAATAATTGGAAATTCCAGTACAGGGACATTGAAGGCAGCGGCGAAAAAAACTTCAGTTTTTGTTTCAAGATTAGATGCACAAACTAAGGATTCTGATATCCTCGAATGTTTAAAAGTGGATTTTCCAGAAATAGAATGCGTTAAACTGATATCTAAATTTCCGGAGGCATACTCGTCCTTTAAATTAACAATAGATTCAACGAATCTGGATAAAATTTTAAACCCCGAAATATGGCCTTGTGGTACACTTCTGAAACGGTTTTTTCAGCCAAAAGTGATGAAATCCGCACTGAGTTAAGTGTCGTTAAATGTGCTACAAATAACTTTACTATTACCTATGTGTATAAATGTGCGTAGTGTACACAATAAACTAGATCTTATTTATGAACTGTTGACCAATTGCAATTTGCCCGATATTGTCTGCTTGACTGAAAGTTGGTTACGTACTAATGAAATAATCACTTTCCAATTACCCGGTTATGTGGTAGGCTCTAGCTTTTGCAGAACCAATTCGCGCGGTGGTGGAGTGCTTATCCTTGTTAAGGAACAATTAAGGGATAAAGTTAATGCCCTTCCTGTTACAGCTACTACTGATCTAAATCTGGAAGCAGCCTCGCTTGAAGTATGTCTTGATGGAATTAATCTAAAGGTTATTTGCCTATATAGACCGCCCAGATCTTCATTTGCTACCTTTTTGGAGCAACTAGAAGATTTGCTACATGTTTCTGATACCTGCGTGCACAGGACGGTAAATATAATATGCGGTGATTTTAACTGTAACTTGGCCGATCCTGGAAATGAATCAACGAGCTTAATCAACATCTTCGCATCCTACGGTTTGCATCAGTTGTTTTTTGACTACTCGCGAGTGCAAGGAAAATCCAAAACACTTATAGATAATATATTTTCCAACTTAAAGAAGTGTGATGTGGTAGCTGCAGACACTGTCACAAACTTCATATCTGATCATCATGCTCAATTGCTTACCTTTACATTACCAAGGTTTTATTAATAGCTCTAAAGACTTGCAGACTAAATGTGATCGTCCCATTACGGAAAAAGGTTTATTTAATTTCCATAACGCCTTGGAACATACAAACTTTAATTACTTATATGATCACACTTTCAGTGACGATAAATTCTCTAAATTTATAGATCATATTGTCGCAATTTTTATGGAATGTTTTCCTATTAGGATAACTAAAAGTAAACGCTGGGACGGTGGTATCTCATGGTTTACGCCAGAATTAAAACAAATGAGAAGCACGCTCAAACTACTACATGAAATGTACACTTTGGCAGGTTCGATTGGCTTAAAATCGGCCTATACTCGCTACAGAAGTGCTTACCGAGCTGCAGTTCGTATTGCCCGAATACATTCAAATGATAACGTCATTACTAATGCTAGTAACAAATCAAAGATGGTTTGGGATATTATTAATGCAAAAAAAGGCCAATCTAAGGTTATTACTGATCTATACTCTGCTGACCAATGGAACCAATATTTTGTTAATATAGCTAACGAGATATTATCCCACAATAGTGTTCATATAAATGAACCCCTTTCTATGTTTAATATTATCGTACCAAACAATATCTCTCTAAGTTTTGACTATGTTACCCCTAATGACGTCAGAGACGCGATAACATCATTATCGGCGAGTAGAGCAAAAGATATCTATGGGATGAACTCGTACCTAATAAAAAGAAATATCAACATGTTTATCAGTCCGCTAACATTGTTGATAAATGGTTGCATACGTTCCGGTACCTTTCCTGACTGCCTAAAGGTGGCACTTTTTTTACCCCTATTCAAAAAAGGCAACGCTGAAGATATGTCAAATTATAGGCCCATTTCACTCCTGCCTATTTTTTCCAAGGTATTTGAACGCATTGTCGAAAAACGTCTACGACACTATTTTGAAACGAACAAGCTCTTCTACACGAATCAGTACGGGTTCCGCAATGGAAAAGCGACAACCGACGCACTGATTACATTTGTCAATAACGCCGTTTTGTGTTTCGAGCAAGGTAAATATGCTGTTTCAGCCTTTTGTGACCTGAGCAAGGCGTTTGACTGTGTTAATCACAATGTCTTGCTACAGAAACTTAAAAAATATGGTTTAAACAATATGGCGATTAAACTTATACAATCCTACCTCTTCAATAGGACGCAAGCAGTAAAAATTGGCAATTCAATATCCAATTTGGCTCATTTAAGACAAGGAGTTCCCCAAGGTTCCGTCCTAGGACCGCTCCTGTTTCTTATATACATTAACAATATGCCGTATTACTCTAGTAGAGCACTTTCTATATTTTTTGCCGACGACACTACATTGAATGTGTCCAGTCATAGTTTAGACGATGCTATTTCCAAGAGTTCACTTGCAATTAACGATGCCGAAATGTGGTTCGCCGCTAATGACTTAACGTTGAATCGTAATAAAACTCAGACCTCTATTTTTGCACTTAGACCGTTTACGACCACTGGTAAATTTAGTCATAATAGCATATTCCTAGGTATGCGTATGGACTGCAAACTACGCTGGAATGAGCATGTGAATTATGTCTCGACTAAGTTAGCAGGCAACATCTTTGCGCTACGTAACTTAGCGAACTATGTATCCCCTAATGTGCTAAGGATTGCGTACTTCGCCCTTTGTCAGTCGCATATGGCATACGGCATTGCTATTTGGGGCCATGCTCCTACTGCCAAAAGTGTGTTTTCGCTGCAGAGGAGAGCTATCCGTATTATAGCAAGAATACCTTATAGAGCGAATTGTAAGCCTATGTTTATAGAATTTGGTATAATGACATTTTAACACTCATAAGGACTTTCATGCATTCAATACCCGGAACAGTGAGAACTTGTATAATGACTTTCTGAGGCTATCCACTTCAAAATATGGACCTAATTATTGGGCTACAAGGTTTTATAACAAGATACCTAAGCATATACAGAGTCTGAACACAAACTTATTTAAAAAACGCATAAAAGAAACACTGATAAGTAATCCTCTGTATTCCATTGATGAATATTTCGAAATTAAATTCTTATAACTGTCCATTATTATTGTAATTTGACTTGTGTAAATATCTTGTGATAAACTACACTAATAAAGTATCATTATTATTATTATAAAATGGAATATAATGCAAAAAAGACCACTCCAATGGGATTTTGAATCTTATGAGACCCGATGATGGGAAATACACACCCGGCGAAAAAGTATTCTGTCGGGCCAAATGTACAGGGGCAAATAATCCAAGGAATCTCCCGGGGCGAATTTTCCAGGCGATTTTTTCTACAACCGCAAATGAAAGCTCTTCGAGAGAAGCATTCGAATGGCCCATGGGAGATCTAAATATAGCCACCCGGGGACAGCCTTCACTAACCTACAAAACAAATTGAAAGGATCTCAGAAGTATCTCTAAAATATCCCTGAGTACTTTCTGAAGGATCTCTTAAGAATCTTTCCCTGGAAGAACTACGGAGGATATAGTAACCCCTAGAACTTTCAAAGATTGTTTCGGTGACAAACATTCGGTTCCTGCACTGCGACTTTTTGGTCTGTCGTGCTCCCCGATATTATCAACCTTTCTTGAATACCTGTATCTTAAAAAAATAGCCAGGATTTTGATAGGGCGTTACCTCCTCTTGTCTAATTTTTGCATTTACAAATAGGTGTTCCCTTGCCTTTGAGATGCTTCACATCGGCAAATGACGTGGTGTCGTGTGTTAGGGACAAAACCCCACCATACTATTTATAATGTGAATAGAGGGTAGTTCTTGAGACAGTTCGAGAGAACATGTGTGACAAGTGTCCGTTCACGACACACATGGGTGTAAATATGTACAGTGTGTAATGTGTAATAAATAAAATCTATAAAACTACAGTCCACTAATTTAGAAGAGTAGAACCCCATCATCGTGTTTCTTCTTCCTCGCCACAACCCCTGCATAACGGCCTGTCAGTCTGTCCCATTTTGTGCAGGTGCTTGTTTAAACGACACTGGTCTGTGACCATTTCTGTCGCAAGTTGATCCTACTTAGCTTTAAGATGGACGATGCTAATTCCCCGTTTGGAGTTTGCAGAAAGGGCTTTGAATGGCTCTGTCCTGGAATTTTCGACCAATTTCTGCAGTGCTCTTTTCGGAGTTTTGCCTGAATCTCCCTTTTGCCCACACTAGTGTGACTGTGTTGCATTTGTCTAGCGCGTTTATCCTTGTATGCCTTCAAGGACTCTTCCTGAATCTAACTACTACATATGAGTCTAATGCTGCAATCGCTGCCTTTCTGTCCTGTAACTATAAAAATTTTCCTTTTGGTAAGGTTTTCTTTTAATAGTTGAGCAGCTGCCGTTAGGATTGCGTATATCTCGGCTTGGAGCACCTTTTTATCCTAGGCTAAAGGCTTACAGAGATTCTGCAGCAATATCCATTGCTTCCGTACATTCCACAACCAGTGCCCTCCGTAGGTTTTGGTTATCCTCTACTGATGATTTTATCCTTAGGGGTTTCATCAAAGAGCGAATGCCCCACCCTTGACAATCCCTCCTCGCCATTGATAAGTAGAAATATCTTTAAGGATTCGATCTAATTATTCTTGGTACCTATTGGTGTTGTTGTGAAGGAATTTTCCATTGTGTCACATTTATTTAAATTGGTAAGATATATCGTGGCCACGTACTAGAAAGTAATATAATTTTGGGATACTGGACGTTTCAATAAATAAAGCAATTTTTCAAGCACTGTAATGGAAGGGGGAAATTATTTGATCTAAATTTCAATACACTTCAATATTTCCATTTTGTGCCCTTTTACTTTTAAGGTGGTCGAAGGCGGAGATCAGTTTTTGAATTTTGAGGTAAAAAGCAAGTTCATTTTACTGAGGAAATTGGAGTAAGGTGATTTTTATAAGGTGAGGTGGACGCATTTTGGACAAACAAATTTAATTTTATCGGTAAACAATGAAACTTTAAATAAAACGGAATTCTGCCTATCCTGAAACCCTGAAATGTAACCCCCATTACATTTCCTGCAGTTTTCCTAATTCGTAAGGTAAATACCGGAGTACCGGAGGCACCTCTAAAACGCATTATGCGGATCACTCTGTAATTGGGCGCAAGCCTGTTGAAGGCCCAGAAAAGGAGAGGGATAATAAATAATAAATAAATAAATAAATAAATAAATAAATAAATAAATAAATAAGTAAATAAATAAATAAATAAATAAATAAATAAATAAATAAATAAATAAATAAATAAATAAATAAATAAATAAATAAATAAATAAATAAAATAAGTTTAATTTCGCTACAGAATCACTGTATGCAGGTGGACTTCTATTCAAAAAAGTTAACTAATTCAAATCCTAAGGGAGAAATAGCCCAAAAATGCGGGTCGAGGAGGGGGAAGATTTTCAATTTTGTCATTTCGCCTCACTCCATTGAATATTTTCCTGTGGGGGTGGGTGAACCACAGCTACAGTAATTAAGAGCAACGAAAGAATGGCTTTAAGATATAGTAATGAATTCTGTGAGAAGTTTCCACACCATAAGATTTATTCGTGAATGCATCAGAAAAACACTAGTGACATCTATAAATAATCTGACATCATGTTGAGCTCTAGCGTGGAACTTTTCTATTTTCTCGCGGAAGTGGTTGATTTTTTTCTGTATTGATTGAAAAATGAAAATTATCTACTGCTGCCTGGTTTACATTCTATTCTCCATCATATCTCACTTACTTTTTTGAAAATAGCAAGAAAATTTAAAGGACAAAAATATCATTCTATTTTATCTATGGTTTCCGTCCTTGCAAGGCCAATTTATCAAAACTAAGCTAGAACTATTTGAAAATTGTTAAAAAGAGGGTATTCATTCAAATGAAAACCTGTATAACATTTGTCTATTTCCTGACAAATTTACTACGAAGCTATGAACGTGGAAACATTGCAAAAATTCCTGTGGCTTTTTTGCAGAGCTTCCATGTTGCTAGCGTCGTTTAATAAAAGTGTAATCGCGAAAATGCAGCTACGACTGAGAAAACGAATAAATCCTATTTATTGAGGATACGAGATAAAGAATAATCAAATAAGCTCTGTTCGAACAAAATGTAATGTCTTGTAAAAAATATAATCCCAGTGGTAACGAATGAGAACGTGAAGCTGGAAATATTTAAATCTCGTTAATCATCTCAGTCAAAAAAGTTCTTTTCCAATTATGCTGATATACATAATATATGTTTTAGCTTGGTACCATGCAGCATAACTTTTTTTTTTGTACGTACATTCGCGAAAATAATTTTGTTATTTTCCACGTTGTGTTCACATATTATCCTTATTCAAATTTCGGGACTGACTAATTACCTCAAGTATTAACTGGACTATTCGCCTTTTGTCAGGTAGCTAGAGCCACTGACAAAGAAAGCACGATTGTAGGTAATTATAAATAAAAATCATAATTCCAAACAATTCCCCTTTTTTTTACAGTTTGCACAGTAATGAACCACGCAAAAAACAACCGGCCATTAGTAGCTTTATTTTCGACATTAAACTTATTAATGAAATTTCATTGTCTCCTAAAAAGCTTGATCCTACAAAACAATGCAAACTCATCGCGAATTAGCGGAGATTGTGGAATGGAAGATATTTTCCCTTAAGGCATTTCTCCAGTAAATTGAAGTACACCATTATTTCACAAAAGTGTAATTCAGTTTATTTGATTTAATGTATAGTAACCAATTTAGAGCATAACTGCATAAGCGCAAGAAAATATAAACCCCGTTGCTGTCCAAAAATCTGTTTTTCTCCCCCGGAACGGGTGGAATATGGTGAAGGAAGAGTATTTTTTCATTTGGACTAGCATGATTTTCTAGTAGGTAAAGAAACCCTGTGGCTAGAGTCTACCATTTACTCATGTAATTATACAGAAGGGATTCATTCTTTTCAAGTTACACTTTCTTACACTACTCTACACGTAACAAAACAATAGCTGACAAAGATACTTGTATTGGCAAAAATAACACGTTCTTTCCTATCTACATCTTTAGGCATTCCTGTGCTACGGATACAACAACTTTTTCTAGAAATACTTGTATAGGAAGGCAATGGCATAGAAGGGGGTTGACATCGTGTACACTTCATCAAGAAAATTCCGAAACCTTTGAATCTGTCTCAAGTCTCATCAAAAACTATCCAGTTTGAGTGAATCCTGAAATGAATTAGAATTATGCTGCATGAAACTGCATTTTAAATGCGCGGAGAAATGAGACATTAGTAGCACTCGCTCTTTGAAAGCGGACCCGTAAGTTAATTATTGCAATTTGTTAAAACCATTACTGCTAATTGTTATTTTAAAAGCGGGTTGGTCCTATAGTTAAGGGCTTAGTGAATTGTAGAGTACAAGAAAAGGAGTTTAGTGCCAACATTCTGCGCTAGAAATTGCAACGCTGTAATAAAGAAGACTTGCTTCGGTTTCATTGTTGACATCGTAAAACCTCCCATTGATAAATGGATAATGAATAATTTGTTTTGCACACACTATCGACGTGATTATTAACCAGCTTGTCTTGTTTTTACGGGACAGCTTTAAATTTGGAGAAATTGAACCATGAAGATATCAAGCAAAATAAATTGGGGAAAACAGTATAGAAAGTCATGTTGACTACTAGGTGAAATCTGCCAGCAGAGGTTTATGTTCATGCTAATAAAGACATTATTGTTATTATTATGGTCGGTGTTTCTTGTGAGAACTCAGGTCTCGCCTGGTTAACTAGTCGCGCGGATTAAAATCAAGTAACGATTAGTGTTTGTGTCTGTACGTCGTTCCTCTGGTCAAGTTTTGTCGAGTCCTGAATTTTATTGAAAAAAAAACCACACATTAGGGAAATATAGGAATAGTATAATAGTCGTTAGACAGCCAATATAGTCGAAACATCCCGCTCCTAACTGAACTGTAAACTATAAGAAAATTATAATTTTCCCAACTATAATAGGTATAAAATATAAACATTCAAGGGCGAATGTGGATTATTTCATAACAGATTCTGAGACTCCTCATGAATTCAATTCCAGGCCAAAGACATAGACGACAAAGACAGGTATAGGTAATGAAAGATTTCGCGTTACCTTTCAACAAATCTGCTTTATTTCGCCATCTAAATTAGGCAACTTCACATACTCCGTTCAAAAGCCTTATTTCAGTAAATAGGCGCTTTATATACCGATCAAGCTCAAAGAAAGCTCATCTGCCTTATGTGAAATTGGATGTCCTGTGCGCGCCACTCTTCTTTTAATACTCTCTGAACGTTTCAATCATCCAAAAAGAGCGAAGTACAAGAAAATTAAAAATGTGACTACTGTAATTGTGTCTGTTCACTATTCTGCAAGCAGCTTTCCGTCTGGAAATGAGTCCGCGTCAAGCCTCAAGTAAGCAAAAATGTTGCGAAAGCTTTACAACGCGTTTCTGTATGAGTTCTAAGTCAACAGATTTTAGCTTCCTAGCATAAGCTAGGGTAGATTTTGCGATCGGCGTTTTTTGGACAAAATTTCATCAAATGTCGACGTTTTACATCATTCTAAGCAACTTTCAAAGAATAAATTTTTTTCCGGCTGTATGTATGTGCGTATGTTGGCAATTTTCCGAGGTAACGGCTCGACGGATCGGTTCAAATTTTAGATATGTATATTAGGCATACGGAAACGGAAAATAACGGACTGGATTTTTGAAAACGCAACGGCATTTTTTCAAAAAGCAATCTAAAATTTTTATTTTGTTATTCGAAAATTGTCAAAGTTAAAAAACTAAAATTATTTTTCGCCAAAATTAAATTAATTCTATTTAGAAATTACTATAATTAGTTATATTGCTGTGTGCACTGGTACGTAGTCCAGAAAGACCGTACACACAACACCAAAAACAAAAACCTAGCTAGCTCTTTACCTTTATTTATTATCACGGCACAAAACTTCTCCCCAGCACAGAGGAGAGATGGGTGGGTCAGACCAAATACCTTAAACTCCAAACTGAACTTCAAAATTTTGAATAATTAAAAGGACCTTGGGCAAGCATCCAATAAAAACACAGATAAATTAGAAATGATGTCGTTGGGAATGAAACCCACGGAAATTTAATGTGAGAATTACAAAAGTGCGACTTAATCGTAAAACACAAAAGGAAAATGGTACAAACACACCAAAAATTATTACAGAAAGACTAAAATTAAAACTTCACCAGAACGTAGTTCCGCTTTCCTTCTTCACGTCCTATTTAAAGCGAAAACCCTTCTTCCGACAATCAAAACTACAACAACCAATAATTCACAGTTAGGGAATGCAATACCGGAATCGCGGTATTAATCCCGTACGGAAATGGAGTGGGATCCCGCGGGATTTTCGGTATTGCGAAATTTATCGACCAAAACGGGCACGACGTTGTTTTTAAAACTTATTAATAAAACGCGTAACGTAGAAGTGCAGATACCTACAGGTCGTCCGTAAACAGTCAGGGCATTGGCTTTCCGTTTGTCCATACATTCGTAACTCCCTGTGTTTCTCACTTATTAGCGCATTTTCCAAAAGGCAAATGAATGCTATTGTCCGCACTTTCTGTCCGTCTGTACCACTACTAGTCCTCCAGTTTAAGAACGTAGGTACCGTTATTCTTATATACAATTGTCGAACTCGTCTATTATTTATACAGACTTTAGTAGTAAAGTGGCTGTATGGAAGTATTGTAGTGAATATTCGAGAAATCCAGATAGGGGGTAGACGGATGTGACGCATTCTTTCCGGGAAATACGATGCGTTTTGTTCGAGAATGTTCACGAAATTGCTTATTTCCTAATACATTTAAAATTTTGCGGGATCCCGCAAATACCGGGATCCCGCGGGATTAACATCTAACGATCCCACAAATACCGGGATAGAAATTTTGTTTGGGGATTGCATTCCCTATACATAGTTGACATCAAAGACTAATCCCTCAACGTACGTTAATAGACCAGAAAATAGAGGTAAATTAATTTTTTTTAATCAATTTGTTATCAGACATTAAGAGACTTGAATTCTAGGAAAAAATCAAATTTCATCTCTCTTATCTACACATCTTAATTAAGATGTCCGAAAATTTCATCCTGCCAGACGAAATAAACACAGCAATAGTTGCCTTGTGACATTAAGATAAAAATAGTAAATAAAATCAATAGACAAACACGAGCAAGAATTAAAAAGAAAGAGAGGTGGTGTTCCCATCCAACTACTGACCGCGCCCGCTGCCGGGACGAGAACCGGTGTTTTCAACGTGGCATTGCCGTTGTCGAGACAGTTACTGTAACGGAAACAATTTGCGGAATCTTTTCTTTAAAAAAAAGCACAGGAACAGGATACAACACTGACGCGAATTTCGCGATTTTGAGCACTTTTTAAAAGATCGCTAAACAAATTTCGCACGCTTGACGGAAAGTGCGTCAAGATCGCAATGGGAAAATGCGTTGAGCCCTGTGTTAGAAAAAATATGCACAAAACAATAGAAGGAATCCAACTTTCAATGATGTACCAATAAAAAATTGACCAGGACATAACATCCAAATTAGATTGAATTCTGTAAAAGGCACATACAGCAAATAAATGAAACTTTTGGCAGTGTATATTAAGCATAAAGAATGTAACACAGTCAAAGAAGTTTTTTTTTTGTTAAATGGTTGTTTCGAGCTAAGAAGCTGTTCTGTCAAGGATTTGGCAATTGGTTTTAGTTCCTGAAGAATGGGGTATAGTGAACGGAACGTATGGTCACTTTGATTTACAGTTAATAAATAAGATGGAAGTAATTGATTTCTGCGCACAGAAATAGGTAAGGTCGATTTGACTAGCAGTACGTTTAGGAAATAAATAATGGGTATAGTATAAGCAGAAATGAACAATATGCGTTACATTTATTTCCACATTGTCCTACGATTATTGTCGTGCGTATAATAAAACGAACACAAAGCCATCAATTAATATACCCGAAAGCGTAACATTAACGTCCATTGGTTACAATAATAACAAAAATGCTAATTACCATCATTATTTGATAGCAGAAATAATCTTTCTGGTAGCAATTTCACATTTTCTAGAATAATTATCGATCTCGACGAAAAAAAGTATGGCATTATATTACGGTAAATTATGATAGTAGCGTAAGGATGATCAATTGGGGCTTAAAAGTCATATTTCACTGTAAAACCGACTACAATAAAGGTATTTTATACACCATACCTATGCAAACATTCCATCTATTATATTCTTATAATCTGACGTAAATGGCGACGGTGAGTTTTACTCAAACACCGTTCTTGAAAATTGTGAGTATCTGGTGCTGATCTATTGCCAGTGTGGAGAAATCTTTTTATTTCACCCGTCGCCACCAAAAATCGAAAGGCTCGAACGGCACTGCCATAAAAAATATAAATGAGGGGACGTAAGTCGCAGATACTTTATAAGGGGGAAGTTGTTTTCTGGTATTGATTCTGTACAAATAGAAAGCTTTATTTGGCGCTAGAGTGTAATAATAAGTAAACCGTGTCGTTGTCGGAACTCTCGTGCTAAAATTGAGATAGTTGCACGTACAGTGTCTGATACTACTTTAAACCACCTTCCAACAAGTGAAAATTGACATAATGTTTACGTGCGAATCCTCTACAATTATGACCTGTTAAAAATCTGTTCTTTTTTGTAGGTGCATGGCTTTTATGCGACAAAGGCAAAGTACATAATATAATTGTATATATATACGCTTCGCTTGGTAGTTCAACAGAGCAATTCCTGTTGCTTGCTTACATTGAAAACACGCCATACGTTACCACACATTATCTGCAATTAAATCAAATTTTCCGGCAGCACACCTATTTGTCCACTATGGTGTAAATTTTCTCACTTCTGTCCAGGGCCGTAGCCAGACCATATAATCAGGACAGGCTAACAAAAATTCGACAGGCGGCCTATTCCTGAACACAAAGAGAAAAGAAACATACATATACGCCATTTTTTGAATAAGTATTTGCAGGATCACTAGATGGTAATCCCGTGGGGTCCCGGCATTTGTGGGATCCCGCAAAATTTTAAATATATTGAGAAATAAGTAATGTTGTGCGGTTAACAGAATATTCCCGAATAAAACACATCGTATTTCCCGGAAAGAATGCGTCACATTCGCCTTCGTTTCTTATCGCCAATCTTTTGTGGTCTCCGTAATATCTGCATTTCTAGAATATTCGTTACAATATTTCCGTACAAACACTATACTACTCGAGTGTTTATTAACAATGGACGAGTTCAACATATTGTCTATAAGAATAACGATACCTGCGTTTAAAACAGTAGCAAAATAGGTCAGATTTGCGCACTCACTAGCTGTTTAGTAGAGTTAATAACACATAAAAATTAGCGTGTAACTATTGCATGAACTGCAACAATAAAAAGTGCGAAATAAGCATATTCACGGAGTTGCGAATGTATTCCTTTACGATTTACGACCGACCTGCAGGTATCTGCACTTCTCCATTACGCGTTTTATTAATAAATTAAACAGCGTCGTGTCCGTGGTAAGCTTGGTTGATACATACCGAAATCCCGCGGGATACCGCTGCATTTACGTACGCTAGAATGCTGTGTGATCCCGGTATTTCGGGATCCCGCAATCCCGCTATTTCATTCCCTCGCCCTGTAATTGGGCGAACGCCTGTTGAGGGCCCAGAACAAGAGGGACAATAAATAAAATAAAAATAAACGAGAATGTCACCCCGTTATTTGACTTACAGGCTACAATAACTAGAAAATTTACTGGCTTGATTTTCACAAGCACTTTTAAAAATTTTTATTTTGATAACCCGGCCCGAGTGGCGCTCACTCAAAAATAAAGGCAAAATAAAACAAAATAAAATAACCACTCGGCGTGCCTAAATTAACAAAAAATTCAAAATTCACTAGGTTTGTGAACACACGTGTCAATTTTGAAAACAATTACAATAATTATCTAAAATTAAAACCTAATGACCTACCACTACATTAAATGTACCCTGGAACGAATTTAGTTCTCATCACATAGACCATCAAATCTCACTTACTTTTAGACACTTGTTCTTTCATGGTAAGCAATTGCAATCCCCTACGTTTTATATTTAATAATATGCTCGAAAAAAATATAACAAAATAAAGTAGTATTTTGTATTGCGTTTTATAAATTTAAAAAACCGTTTCTTCATAAGCGGCATGTTTTTGTACAATTTTGTTCGTCCTCTTATGCAGTACATTTCATTTATTCTATATGCGATATGTTTGTTTTTACTAGAAGCGTCTAGGTTTTTGACAGATTTTCATAAGTAAAAAAGGTCTAGTCTGAGGATTCTATCGTAGAAAATGTTCCACAAGATTGGGCCAAGGACCGATCCTTGCGGAATACCGCTGGTAACTTTCCTCGGCCGCCCATCTTGGGCCATTATGTAGCGGTTTTTCTAGATATGACTTTATTATATTTATCAGGTACTCGCTGATATTGGCGTCCCTCAGTGCATTAATGATGCCTTCACATGGTGCTGAATTAAACGCGTTCTTGATATCCACGGTCACCATGAGGCACAGTTCACGGTTTTTTGCTTGATTTTGGTTGCCATTCTAAGGCTTTTTTTAATTGCATCCACCGTAGTCCTTCCCTTCCGGAATCCGAATTGGTTACCGCTTATTGCCTCCGTTTCTTTGCCTTCTGACTCGATCCGGTTTTTTACTATGGTCTCCCAGGACCTTCCCTGCCACGTCCAAGAGGCAGATCGGGCGGTACTTCGGTGTCGACTCCGTTGTTTTTGAGGGCTTCTAGATCAGCACGAGTGTGGCCCTTTTCCAGATCTCCGGATATATCCCCTCCTGGAGACACTTATCCATAATTTAAGCTACTTCTTCCGCGCGCTTCGTAAAAACGTGTTTGATAACTTTGCGTGGGATGCCATCCGGCCTCGGTGCTTTCTTCTCCTTTATTTTATTCGTTGCCGCTATGCTTTCTTTTGGTGTTATCGTTATTGCCTCTCCCGGCTTTATAGTTGTTTTCTGCCATTTTTTTTATATCGTGTATAGAGGTCGACAATGATTTTGTCCAGCTGATCGTCATCAACCCTCGTGGTCTGGCCCATCTATTTGATAAGCTTTCCCCCAGGTATTTGTGTCGAGTTCACCTATGAAGGCCTCCCACGCACCGGTCTTGGATCTGTAGATTACTTTTTTAAGGACACTCTTCGCTGTTTTATAAAGCTCTCTTTGCCTCTCCTTCTCTGCCTGGCTTTCGCGGTTTCTCCTGTTACATGGCCCTCCTAGCGCCGATTTCTTTATTCCACCAGTAAACTGGTTGTCGTCCCGTCCGTACTGTCCTTTTTTTGGTGAAGCACTTTGCGCATAGTGATGGACTGTGGAGATCTCTTCCATTAGGGTTTCGGCACAACGGTTTGTTGGTGGACCTCTCTCACGCAAACTTTCCCCACGCTTTCTCCGTAATTTCCCAACGGAATCTATTTGTGCTTTCGGTTTTTGGTGGGGCTAGTGTCGAAACGCAGAATTCGATGGTTCTGTGGTCGCTTAGGTTCTCCTACTGCTGTTGAATAAAACAATAAACATTTGTGAAGCGCATTTTCGAGCTTTATTGCTTTAAATTTTGGAGGTGATTCAGTTAGTCGTTAAAGTAAGATTAATGAAAATATTATTCTTGTTACAAACTCGTTGTTTATGAATAGCATGCATATTACTTTGTTAGCCATTCAGTATTTAATTCATTGCCAATACAATTCAAGGACATTGTGGAAGCATATATTTATTATTGCCATTATATGCTAGGAGACTATATAAACAGAAAACTTCACTCAATGAAAAGAATTTACTTATGTATGGATGCTAGCAAGTTTCCCGAATATTAGAGGAATCTCTATAGAACACCCATTCTGAATGTATACTGAGGGGCAAACCACTGTGGAATTCTGGTGTACAACCTCTTGGAATTCATGCAATTCTTATGGAATTTATGGAACTCTTTCGGAATTCATGGAATTCTTCTGGATTTCATGGAATTCTTATGGAATTCTTGGAATTTTTGTGGAATTCATGGAATTCTTGTGGAATTCGTGAAATTCTTTTGGAATTCATGGAATTCTTTTGGAATTCATGAAAAGAATTCATGGAATTCAAGGGTGTATTCTATATATTTAGAACTACCTATTATTAAATTAAAAGTAAAAAAGGTAGTTCTAAATATATAGAATACACCCTTGATGAACTTTTAATTTAATAACAGGTAGTTCTAAATATATAGAATACACCCTTGATAAATAACCTATTACCTACATGGAGTCGTACATCAATCATATCATGGAATTCTTTTGGAATTCATGGAAATCCTTGGGAATTAACTTGTAATTTTTATTGAATTCATTTAGGATTATTAAAGATTTCTAAATCTTTTACAAGCTATGGTTTAGGTTGTGACTTACTTTTTATTGATGTTTATATAATTACCTGCAATTCATACATGTTTGGTTTGTAGATTATAGTCTTAGAATCTGAAGGGTAACTGTTCATTTATTTTTACTTATGATAAAGAAATACTCAGCTCTCACGTTACGTTCAAACAGTAGGACTCAAAATTAACTAAAATATTGCGCCACTGACCTTCACAGTCATAAAAGTAAACTTTTCTCCTCGCGTTCCCTTCATGTTTCCATAAATGTTGTAAAAGAATAAATTATTATTATGTAAAATGCTCTATATTAACAACATTAATATCAACTTAACATTTCTCTTAGAATAAAATAAAACGTCAATGATATTATTTAATTATCGGTTACTATACAAAACAAGTAAAAAGGTTTTCGCCCTAAGGCGAGTAACTTCAGGGCATTTTTCATGAATTGATCAGTACTTCTCAAAAGGCCATAGCTATGTGCGCTATGTCTTCCTTGTACTATTATAGAGACATGTGGTTAAAATGTCAAAGAAATATCTTCATATATAAGGAAGTTGGCACTGACTGCGCATGCGCACATCCAATGTTTGCAATATCAGATATGTTTGCCTTTAACGACAGAAGCATCTGTGATTAAAATTTCAAAAAGATATCCTCGAAAATATCTCGATCAATAAGACAGTTGATATCGCGCATCCTGCGCATGCGCACAATAATCTGATGTTTACAATATGCGTTACGTTTGCTTTTCCTAAAAGCATCTTTGGTTAAAATTTCAATGAAATATCTTCATAAATAAAAACATTGACATTGCGCAGCTTGCGCATGCGCAGTTTCATCGTCAAGATTTTAATTGGCTCAGGTGCCAGAGCTATACGCTACCGAATGCAAAAAGAAAGAACTAAATATGAAAACTGTAGAGGAGTAGGCAAATTCATGGAAAAGGAATCGTTTTCGAAACTAGTTATACAAATAACTAGGATAACACAAAAACACAAAAATTCATTTTGTCATCAGCTGACAAATCATTTAATTAATTTTTTATTCAATGTTTATAGTAAGAAGATGTTTATCCTCCCATAGTATGTCCACTTAATTGTTGTCGGTTTCGGATATACAAGAAGGTAAACTCCTGTCGACTTATATGCTCGCTTACATGCATAAAGTCTGCTGGCTGTATTTGACACTCGTAACTAGCAAAAGAGGAAAGGGGAATCGGGATTTCTGCTCGGATTTCTATCAACGCCACAGATTTTGGTTTCGTATACTTGCACTTGATTGCATGTTGTAAGTTTATTATGCTAATAATATAGGATCCGGATTATATAACAAAGACATGCTCTTTACTATAATCGAATAGATACGAATGTGTACCTTACGTTTTGCAAGAAGCATAATTTATTTTTGAAGGTCATTGGAATTCATTGGAATTCTTTTTGGAAGTAACTGGAATTCTCTGGAATTCAATGGAATTCTTTGGAATTCAATGGAATTCTTTGGAAGTCAATGGAATTCTTTGGAAGTCAATAGAATTCTTTGGAAGTCAATGGAATTTTTTGGAATTCACTGGAATTCTTTTACAGTTTTGGCAGTTTCTTGGAATTCTCATGGAATTTTTTGGAATTCTGGAATTATTTTGCACTTTTCGAATTCTGGTGTACACAGTCAGTGGTTTACCCCTTTGCATATTATAAGAATATTCATGGTATAATATCCACTTGTCAGTATACCAATATACAAAGCATGTCCAATACGTATAATCGAATATACATAAGACATCCAACATATAGTACCTATGTATTATGTGAAGTCTGCCAAACGTATATCCGTTGTACATATTTCGGTTATTTGCCACATACTTTTCCACATTGTATGGGTATACAAAATCCCACGGAGAATTTGCATGTTATATGCAATGTATATAGTTCTGCTATGTGGGAGGGTGGTTTCATGAAGACAATTAGGATCATGGTTGGTAGCAAATAGCAGTATTTCCGTTACGAATTGCTACCTTGGGATTCCAACCCCTTCGGAGTGGTAAGAAGTCTACGACACGGCACCAATCAATAATAATTAATTAATTGTAGTAATTTGTATTAAAAAATTAAGCAATGGTGTGTTCGAAGCGGGAAAATAGCTTATTTCAGTTGTACTAAAATAGTAAAATAAATTGAGCCAACATCAAAATCTAGTACCTTGCTTTTTGTACGAGGCGCAGATAAACCATCTTCCTTTCATTCCTATTTTAGAATTCCCAAGACTGGCGAAATGAAACAAGTCAAATTCAAAGAATGGGGAATAACGTTTCATATAGGAGTATCTGGTTGAAAAGAATATACTTTCACATAAATCAAAGGGATGATTGAATTGTATCAATATGGAAGAAGGTATAGTAATGAATTCTCCGTTTCGAAACAATAACCTACTTACTATAGCGTCCCTCAAAAACATTTATGCAAATTTAAAAACTACAACAGTATTCCGCAGTGCCGCCACTAGGTTTCCTAAAAAGATTGCAATTTACAATTCAAAATATTTTGAATTATTTAACAGATCTATACACAAGCTGAAATTCAATATCGAAAGATGAATATGTTTGTGTCAAAACGTTTAACGAAATAGAACAAACCGCAAAACCAGATGAGATGCAGAACTGCACGCAATTTATAAGTAAAGGGAAGCTATGATAGGAAACAATTTTTTTTATCCGAATTTAGATATTGCCAACAATGAATAATTCAAGAAAATTGAGTTACAGTTCTGTTTCTTGTTTTCTACATAATTAGTACAATGTTGATACACGCAATTAATGCAAATCCTTCACTTGGAATGCAAATGAGTACTTTTTAAATCAAATAATGCTCCACAAGCTCTCTGTCTGCAAAGGTAGATTTAATCAGTTCGTTACATTTTGAACAAGTTTTAAATTGACTTTGTCAGAAAAAGCCTTTCCTTTTTGTAAATTAAAAGTTCTGTGTCTTAATTGCTCGGTACAATTTTTTCCTTACATTACGATGTGGGAACTCCTTGGCAAAGAGGAAACATGAGAACAATTATTCTAAACCGCCAGCATATTGAATCTTATTTATATGCACATTTTCTAGAAATATGTCCGAGCGCTTGTCAATACCTACGGCTACTGGGGAAAGTCATCACAGCTTGACTTGAAGCAGTCCCGTCTCAATTAAGTAGTAAAAAGGGGTTAGCAAAAGCCCCGCAGTGTTTGAATGTACCTTCTCCTTATAAAGTTAATTGAGTTTTTGGGAATAATTAGTTGAAAAAAGCAGGGGGGTTTCATAAAGGGACGTTATTTACAATTCACAGATTAGTTGGAAAAACTGGGTAGGTAATTCTTAATTCCAACCTTTCAAAGGTAAATCTTGTGATTAATGTGGTAATTGAATCCAACGTTTTCTTAACATGAAAGACTTTTTTCTTCCATCTATATCTATATATTTTACTGATTTAAATTTCTGTTTGTTACAATCTTGTACTGCACAAAAAAAGTTAATAAAAGCTCGCGCTTCCGTATCTGGATCGTATTTTCGGAAGTGGTTTGGTAATAAAACAAAATTTAATTACCAGGTAGAAAACTAAAACTCGCCGGAACTTAAGTTGTAATTAATTACCTGCGTAAAGAATAACGAGTTATTAAAAATGCCCGAGAACACCTTTACTTAGTAATCGTCTTTATAAAATACCCATATAATTATTTTTGTTCGGAAACTTTTTAAATGCATTCAAAAAAACAGTTTTATCTTATCAACGTACACAACAACGCCTTATAGGTGCAAAGAATATGGGTTTTGGGGGCAATCAATATACCTACTTGTCTTCTAAAAGCGCTTGCATAATCCGTCAAACTCGGAAAGCTGCTAATGCGTCTATAACATTCTAGAGGCCCGTTAGTTTGCGTAAGTTGCCCTCCTTGCAGAACGAATTTTCTTTGTAAAGTTCAACAATTACTTTTAGATAGAGCAGCTGGAAAATGATTAATAATCTCGATAGAACATCATCATTATAAATAATCCAGTTATAATTGATCAAGTGAAAATCTGTGCCATTGTCTCCCGTAGTATCTCTGAAGCACTGGTATTTTGAACAATGAAACTCAACCGTATTTATTGTCTTGGTCTAAAATTTTGGAAATAATACGCGTTCTTTTTTTACCGATTGATATTCCTGATCTAAGTAACCTTCAATTCGTACTCTTACTATTATTTAGTATTCTTACTCTCGTTATTTAAATTCTTACGCCATCTTCTTTGTAATCCACTAGTTTAAAATGTAAGTACATTTCCCATTACATTAGTTCTTTACTTTCGCAGTTTACGGAGTTCTTTGTTGTGCCGTTAGAGGCTATCCGAGTTTTTTTTACCTACCTTTTTGTCTTGTCGCTAGAGTTCACGCTTTGTACCTTTCTTCGCTTAATTCTATCCCTTCTTAAGTTTAGTATTTCTTTTCCTTTCAGTGAAGCTTCTGCTTTCGCATTGCTTACATGCAAAGTTTTCTTCGATACGCCATTACTTTTACTGGCTGTTTTCTACCCGCTTAAGAGATTATTGCTTTGGCTTTGGAGTGGTTTCACTTTCATCTGGATGTCTGTGGGTGTGCTTCATTTAATCGTCTTTGCGGATCTGTATATAAATAGTACAAGGTACCTATGTTAGACTATTATTACGCACATTTTTTTAGATCTTTCCTATAGTTTCCCGCAAGTTTATCTACTTGGATCTTCCCTATTACTCGTACCTACGCACGACATCGTGTTTTTACTCAGACCCGCCATCTTATTAGGATTGGTATTGGCGCCCGACACGCGATAAATTAGTTTCTACATTACCGACTTGAAAAATCCTACATTGAGTATTAATTACGGTTTAGTATCAGATTGGCCTCAGTGCAGGGGCGGACTGGGTAACTGCGGGCCAGGTGGAATTGCATAGGTTACGGGCCATTAAAGTATTAGTGTAGTAATCATGGTGGCGGGGTAGCTCTGAGGTGCACCACAAAAACATTTTAAAGTACTCCTTTCTCGAAAATAAATTACCATACAGTTTTTTTTAAATTGCAGCTGATAATTAAAAGTAACAAAATATACAATCCACACGAGGTGCTTCGCCTATCATTGTATTTCAGCACTTTCATGCTACGACAAAAAATGATAAATTCATTGTAAAACACTTCAATTAAAACAGAATTTATTAACAACCTAACATCAACCCCAATTAGAGAAACGTGTTAATAATTTATTAATAGTGCAAGAAACTAAATACAGCACATACTTATAAATTTCCAACGGGCCATTATGATCTACAGGCTAGGTGGCAATCGCCACCCGCCTCCCCGTGCCAGTCCGCCCCTGCCTCAGTGTTAGACGTTAGCATTGTTTATGCAATATTTTATGTACCGCGATATATACTACCCCTTTTATTTGTTTGTTATGTTGTTTCCGGCCGACGAGGCACACCAAAAGCTCATTTTCCCTACCCCCTTTCTTTCGCAACTAGGTTCAGAGCCCGTCTCTCTCAATAAAGGATAGGACCCAGCTTAGCCTAAGTTGGTTCAGCCTCCCCGGTTCCAGATAGCTGTCTCCAAGGAGTTGATGCCTGTCCCTGATCAAGGCCTCACAGTGACAGACCACGTACAACGAGTTTCATCTGCTTCGCCACAAAAGCTGCATGTGGGCCCCTCCACAACCCCATTGTTATGCAAGTGATAGTTGACCATCCAGTGGACACCGTAAGGAGACCCGTTGATCCTCCTAATTTGGTTTCTATTCAGTTTTAAAAGCTTAGAAGACCCCGACTTGCCAAGGGGCCCTGTTAGAAAGGCCCTGGACTTTCTGAGTCCGGTTGCTTGTTGCTACTGGGCCTGGAATTGACTGGTCACTCAGTCTTTAATCCTGGGGAGTAGGATCGGGTACGAAGAAGAATTCCGCAGTGCGCTTCCACCCATATTAGACATATCTAATCTATCTAGGGGTGCCTGTAATCAAGCGCCGTAGCAATCGGATCCTGTCGGCTGAAAGGGCCCTCAGCGCCATTTGACTGTCACTGTATGGGTATATATGCTAATTATGGTAACATCTACGGAGGTTCTCCTGTGCACAATATATGCCCATGTTTCGCTTTCTATTAGGCATCCGTCTGTAAACCATACGAGCTCCTCAGCTTTGAGGAACGGACAATCTGACTTCAGTCACTGCTCCCTATCGCGGAGAATTACCTTATCACTCTTTGGTCTTGGTAAGACAGGCCGGATCACATCCCTTCTTGCGAGGAGGGGATCTGATCTGAGGATTTCCTCCCAGATCGGCCCGTGCCCAAGGCGTTTAGCCGGATCTCTGCCTCCACAGCTCAGTGTAAAGGCCTAGGTAAAGGCTCTTGTCCCAGAAGTAGGCTCTTCTGGAACTTTACCATGACCATGACCAAAGTTGGCGTTTTTTTCAGGGCCCCAATGACTCCAGTCCAGTCCAGGGACTTCCTGGATCTGTCCTAGCTGCATCCTGTAGGTTGCCCTGCTCATAGTACTATACCTGGGAATTTTTCTATTTCAAATGGACACAGAATGGGAAAATTTTGTTGAATTGTCACTTCCATGTTGGTTTTTTATTGTAAATTTGATCGGTAATTGTTTGATTCATTTAATTCTGTTTCTTGTTTTTAGTACTAGATACGAGACTACATAAAAAACACAGGTGATTATCAGTTCGGGCGATGGTGCGGAATTTCAAGTGTTGTCGAGGACTCGCGATGCTGAATTTATTAGTGGAAGTGGTTTGTTCGTCTGTTAAATAGGAAGGACGAAGAATAAACGTGGTTGTCTCGGGTAATTTTGATAGAGAGCGTAAAGTCTCGGGGGCTAATTTGTAGCGGTAGTCTAACCGGATATGCCATTTTAAAAGAAGTAAACTGTAGTCGTTTTCATGTTGTGTTTCGAAAAAATCAAATAGGTATTTCAAAAACCTGAAACTTGAAATCTAAAAATTTTAATACGCTTTAATAAGGGTAATCTCATAGTTTGTAGTTCAAAATTGCTTTACGCATCTTGCGCCCTCCCCTGAGAAAGGCCTCCCTCAACTAGAAAAACGACATACTAACACCCACGTGTTGCGTGACCTTCACTATGTGACAACATACGTTACGGTAAATTTATAGAAATGGAAAACGTCCTAAGACCGTGGTAAAAATAAAGTTTTCTCTCTGAAGAGGCGCTTTGTAGAAAGTTTGTATAATTCGACTGTTCCGTTTTCCTGCTTCGGTTGTAGTTGAAAATTCAATATTTAGAACGAATCTTGACTGAGACAATAAGGCCGCATTCTACTTTTATCCAAACTGCGATAAGAAGTAACCTTTCTGTTAAGAATTTATTTTTCGAATTAACTCTCACACAACCCTCATTTATTAGTTCATCTTATGAATGAATGTGTTGCTTTAGCCCAGTTGGCATAGAGAAACCACAGAAAGCCATTCAACAGCTTCTTTCCTTTTAACAATTTTAAAGTCATGTGCCGATATTTAAATTATTCTAGTCCTTTCGTCCAGCTCGACTGTGTCTCGCCTATTAGGTTCTGTTTCAGTAATAAATATGAGGGCAAAAATAAATTTTGCACGCTGGAAATCAGGATCATGCAGTGAAAGGTCTGAAACCTATCTCTGCCGTTTGAGCTACATTATTTTTTTGGCCTTTATTTTTGAGTGGGCGGGGTTTCAGCCAAGACTGCTCTACCAACCCAACCCACTATACATTTACAAATATCCATGCCCGAACCCGGATTCGAACCACGAACCCTTAGCACAACAGTTCAGCTTTAACTGAACTGCTCCACAACATTATTGCGTCACCATTTCATTTCAGTCGTATTGAAAAAACAAAAATAGTAAGAGATAATTACAGTTGTAGCCTAGTAAAAGAAGCTTATACCACGAGGAGCACCCCTCTTGTTACCCCAAATAATAAAACATGTATTTATAGCGTATTTTTGGAACGAACATAATGATGGCTTCAAAAACTATTTCAATAATTATCCCTCAAATTACAGCCCTGCAACGCAAAAGCAGTAATTTATACAAACGTCGCTTGTTTATTAATTACATGGGATAGTAATCTGAAAATACAAACTAAATTATGTATAGTGCCGGTCAACTTCATAAGTAAGACAATTACAAATCAATATTGACCTGACGATCGCTCACATTACAATTTTTTTATATTCTAACGGTGTTTTCTTCTTTAAAACATGAATGCTTTCGGTTTTTGGGTCATTTATTACGCAATTCATAGCAGGAATAAATTAGAATAAGGCTGAACTCTTGAATCAGTGACATTTCCTTCTTTTATTATTCTTAAACATTTTTGATCTGAATTCTTGATAGAAATGCCACTATACATAAACGATAGTATCGTATTGTTTTCACCCTTATCAAAGAAACATTGGTATGGGCACCTTCCTCACATTAAGAATGATAATTCGATTAGAATCTCCTATTTTATATGTAATTGGATTGGTGTTATCTTGCGTTTGTGTTCGGATCGTAATTATTGTAAGCCAACCTTTTCTTTCTCTCCACCGTGTTCACCTTAAATGTTTATAAATACGAAGTAAGAAAATACTATTTCCAACAATAATTAGAACTCAGGGAGTAAACGCCTTTAGCAAAAAATTAAACAAATTACCTTCTTACAAAAGAGGCTTGCACGTTGTAACGTGAGGTGGCACTGCTTTTACTTGAACTCCGCCACATAAACGGCCACCCAGCCCAGAGCTTGAGATTCCCTACAGCGGTTGGTTCGTATGGGCATAAAATCTTCGTAGCTTCCTCGTATGATTGAGCGCCACCCAGTTTCATGAAATGCTTTCCCTGAGAAGATACCAAAGTTATTAAATTAAAAATTGAATATAAACCCCCAATCCCCTAATTCAATAATGATCAACCACCTTAATTTAGAGAATTCATAATAAGTTCCCTTTCCAATTTTATAAAATAACTCCGAGATATCTGCCTCAAAAGGGAAAATTCGGACATCAACCAAATTTTATGGCTGGGTGGTTTTAAAAAATTTGTAAAATAATTTTAAATCTAATTAACCCTAACTAACAGAGTTATGGAAAAGCAATTGGAAAAGGTTATAGCGTTTTTCATAGATTTAGAAGCAGCGTGTGACAGAGTGGAAAATGGAAAATGATGGAAGAGGGAGAATCTAAAGGACAGAATAAAGAACGTAAGAGGTCTTAATTGTTTTGGACATATAAAGGACTGAGACATTGGAACCAGGGAAAACATATTAAGATAGGATCAAAGTAGAGGGATCGTAGTGGGAAGAAGGAAGATATGGTCGCTGGCATACGTAGACGACACAGTAATAATGGACACAAAGGTAGAACAGATCAAGGAAATGATGGAAAGAATGAAGAGATATTGGGAAAGAAAGGGAATATTGTAAAATATCGGAAGGTTTGGGAAGAGGTGAGAAAAGGGATGTACACTGGAAGGAAAATTTAGAGAAAGTTAAATACTTAGGGTACCAAATACAAAGAAATAATAATAATACGCAGGTAAGAGAACTAAGAAACAAGGGAGAAATGGTGATGAGACAGGTGTGGAGAATAGGAGAGAGGAGTTTCAAAAATGACTTTAATACAATGGTGAAAGGGATTCTGTGTACGAGATGGAGGTGGAAGCAATGGGATGAAACTGAGAGAATGTAAAGAAGCATTGGGGCTAAACGGAAAGACACCAAATAATATGTTAGAAGAGGAAACAAACATGGAGGAGATAAGGATAGCGTCGGGGTGCAACACGGTAAGATTGGAGGAAAGGAGTATCGTTAGTAGTTAAGCACCCTCCTCCTAACATCATGCTTAATAACCAAAATGGCGTAAGACACTACTACAGGGGAGGATCAACTAACCAACTAGTGATAGTCCCTGATTTTGTGATTGTCATCTAATTAAGCAATGCCTTCATTATATTGTTATGCTGATGAGAATCAAGTAACACCGTTTCCTTGGGAAAGCTTTTCACAATGCGCCACTTGAAGTAGCCAACGAAGAAGTCGAAGTCTCTTTTTATTACTTCGTGACTCATGATTATGTTGTGTCCCCTTAGGGATATGACTAATTGAAAAAATTAAAAGGTTTCCATTCTACCAAAAATTTGTTTGAAAAGTTCATTCCATATCACGTTTCGCCGTGACAGATGTCAAGTATAATATCGGAAAGCAAATTGCTTTACGCTTTATCTGTTTTGCCACAGAACAAGGTATTCTCAAGCAGTAAAAAAGGGTGCGACCCTTATGATTTATGTAAATTTTATAAAGCTACTTATTGATGTGGGTCGCCGGAAAAGCGTTCCCATTCAAAAATATTACACAACGAAGAACGTAATAAGCCATTTCGGCACATTACCGGCATGCAATCTTAATTTCGAGATTGTGAATTTGCCAAATGAAAATGTTTTATTAATTGTTTCAGAAGTCTTCGTCCTATTTATCCCAGTTGTATAGTACGAAACAGTCTGATGTGATTAACGATTATGTAATGTATTTTAGAAGGCTTTAGGAGAAATAGGATTTGGCATGGTTAATTAGGAAATATTGTGAGAATGTGCTGTCTTTACTTTCGTTTGTAGTGAGACAAGAAGGAGCCACCCGTATTTCCATTTAACTTTGAATGTTTCAACACATTTCTATAGACGTTTACTTTTGCTTTTAATTAACTTGTTGTAATGCTTTCATTCACTTATTCTACCCTTACAATTATTCTGTGTTTCGGTGTGATTCTGATAATCCGGAACCATTTTCTGAGTAGGCTATATCTAAATTGTAACATTTCTAGGTGATAAGTAAGACGTCTGCACTGATTGGCCACTTGACGGTTGTTATATTTACAAAGTCTGAAATTTTCATGTGTCGGGCGTCGACGTAATTGGTCATTGGCCCATTTTACGATTGGTTACCTTACTAACTACATTTTGTCCTTTAGGTTAATTCCTCTGAGAAAATTGTTCCTACGTCGTAACATATCTTTGATTTCCATTCCCAAGCGCAGCTGTTGTTCTCGGACCATTTGATATATACCACATTCTACCCTGAAGTAGATACTCGTGGGTTAACTTTGACAAAGGCGGCAAATAATGGATCTACAGAGATTTAGAGCTTTCAAAATTATTTTTAATATTTTTGAGGTTTCTATCGCAATCTCATTTGCCAAACTCTTATTATTTCATCCTTCAGTTCTTTGTGCATGTCGTCAACAGTAATAGCAATATCCGCATCGGGTGAACTTCAGATATTGCGCTTGATCATTGCTAGGTTTGCCAACATGAATGGGGGTTCAAAGAAGTGTTACTACTTGACCGATGAATCTTTGGTAGATATGTAGGCTAAGAATTCGGCTCACACATAACATTATTTAGTAATCCGTTTTCAATAGCTATAATGGCAACATATGTGTTGGGAAAGTATCGGCAGCGCCTGCCAAATACCGACGAAATCTGTAAAAATCGTTTTCGTATCTCGCCAATTAGAAGAGATATTGAGGTCTACGAATTATCTTGAACACACTGTATAATTATGGTAAATAACAAATACATTTTAAGAAATTACAAACATGTAAGTAGTAACGATAATTAACGAACCTCAATATAATATAGTAAACCATATACGATCGGAAATACAAAATTTAGTCTTCTAGTGTTAAAAAAGTTAAACCGTTTGACCCAGGAATAGTAATTCGAGAAAGTTCTGAATTTGTGTGAAAAATTAGTGTCTTTTTTTATGGAAGCAGAAAAAATATATAACGTTCCGGATAGCGCCATAAGGGTTTCTTCTTTGTGCTAATAGCGCATAAACAAGTTTGACGAAATTCGTGTATCAAAAATCAAAGAAGAAATCCGGATTTCGGATAGCGCCAATTAACTAAGAATTAAATCGAACACTATATTCAGTAAATTTGATGTTTGTAAAAAGTTGCACAAGGTGACGAAAGTTCCTGTTCAATAATAAAACTAAAACAACTCCAACTATTCGTTATCCTCAAAAATTTTCCGCGGCGTTGAATCGTTATTATTTAAATATATTGCTTTTAGTATTATTACGCGATCTATGTATTTCCTCTGTAAATCCGTTTAGGTGAGATGTAGTTAGTTGAGTGTTATAGGTTTCACTTACAATAGTTCTTTATTTTTGCCACTAGAGGTCACGTTGTGTACCTTTCTGCACATAATTCTATTCTTTCTCTCTAAATTTCTTGAATAACTTGCAGGTATTACAATAGAATTTAAAGCAGCTACTAATATAGTGTGTTCTACCAAAATGTTCGGGCTTGGAGCATTTGTCGTCTTTTTGTTAGAAACGGTTAACGACGATAAAACTTGACTTTCATGTACTTGTTCCCAAAAATCCAACACAATTCATCTTCAGTTATAATTAGAAATTTATCTATGCCAATATCAACCTCTATGCTAGATTACATAAACAATAACTTACTGTAGTCGAAGAATATCTGAAATCGATGGCAATTTAATTCAAAAGACTATACCAATTGGTTTCCAAACTTTACAGATAATAATTGAAAATATATGAGTCTTACTCAAAAACAAAATTTAAATTCAAAAGTACTTTACAAAAAGGATGAACTCGTAGTCAGAAAATACTTGGAGATAAAATTGTTTGAATGACTAACACAAACAAATACATTAATTACAAATTAGCTGTATCGAAAACATAAACAAACGTTAAAGCTCACGGGGTGTCGCGTAAATTAAAATATTATTAACTTTGCACTCGCAGCCGTTTGCGGGCTCAGAAAGGGTACTATCTGCCTAATAAAATACAATAAAAACCCGGCATATAAACTGCGAGATTAAAAAATCTAACGTTTGTCACATCAAGCGATTCGAATACTGTAAATCGTAATAGAAACAAATATTTAAAATGACTAGCAAAAGCAAAATTTTGTTCGATGACGACCTGTCGATATAAACGGAAATTCAGGAAACTAATCGTTAATTTTAATCAAGAAAACTCCTCTACAAAGTAAAATATTTAGATTTCTATACAGCAAAAATAAGCTAATTGATTTAAAAGGTAAAGGTAAATTAGCACTAGCAAATTCTTCGTAGATATCGGTTATAGGAGTCTCGTAAGTTTTCGATGCACCTCGCAATACTGATATTTTACAAAAGAGGTACAATACTTGTAGTTATAAATTAGGTTTTTAGTTAATAATTTCGATGTAAATTCGTAGAGCAAATATCACCAAATAACTCGAAACTCAAAATGGCGGTTGCACAGAAAAATGCGATGTCATCCAAGTTAGATAGGTATTTATTCCACAATGGATATCGACGTAGATAGTAATATAGCAATGTTCAATGAAGAAATGAATATATGCAAAGGGCTCTAAAAGAATATACGTGTTAAAATAATGCTGCGTAATTAAAATGGGTACGTACAGTGGTAAATATAAATCCACTAAGCGTATTCAGTGGAGCAAGCCAACAACTACACCAAAAAGAGAAAAACTCCAAAGAAAATTATTTAACAGCCAATACAAAAAGCTCTTTTTTAAGTAATGACGAAGTAAAGTGATGGCGTATTAAACTTCTTTTACAAGTAACCACTGTGAGAGCATCTTCTCTAAAAAAAGAACTGAAGTGCAGCTTGTACGCAAACCAGAATTAAAAAAGAAAGGATAGAGTTATATGCAGTAAGATACTTAGCATAAATTCTAGTGAAAAAAGAAAGAACTAAGATAAATGCAACGACCTCTAGCGGGACCAAGAAAACTGAGTACAACGAGCTTACACGGGAAATACACAGATGGCATAAAGGGTATTATTTAAAGGAATATTTCAAGTTGTTCTTCCCTACTTAAAGCCGGACATGGACCGAATGTCATTTTATTCTTAAACATTTCCTCCCACATATCGTCCTCTACAGCAGAAAGAGCTTTTATGATATCATCTTCTGAGAAGGCCTTTTTGTATTTCTCATCTTTTTTAACTTTCAGAACCTTTTCATAAAAAATTGGAACAAAATATAAATGTTGTGCCATTTGCATTCATATAGCCACCTCAAAATTGTAGTGATTGGAATGTGGCCAACAATTGCCTATAATAAAGGGGTATAAACTCACAGTTATTGGCCACCTGGTGAATGATTATGAAACTGGAATAAAATTAAGCTCACGCTCCACTCATGTGACCCTCAAAATTGATACAATGAATTCAAATCTCTATATCTATTGAGTAGAAAGTAAAAAATAGGTGCCCACTAGTTTGTAGCTGCCCAAGGAATCATTTTCAGCCCTAAATTTTAGTGAAAATCTACTAAGGAGAACATTTTCAATTCCTCACTCAGGGCGCTAACTTCCTTCACAACTAATCCACGACTTGTGGACATAAAAGGTGGAATTGTCTCATTTATAATTGGGAGGTAGGTGATTTTACAACGATACCAAACAATGGCTCCCTTTTGGTGTTTTGTTTTATGAACCTACCCCACCTCCTCCTCACTGGTTAGTCGTCACGTTGTATACTCCATATCAACCCAATTCAACGCGTAGATTTTTACTATTGACCTGCACCTTCAAAATTGTTGCTGTATGATAATAACCGTGAACGCAATTGCTGAAAAATAGTCGTAGAAGAAATTCATGTCTTACCTAGTGGGAAAAATACCTACTAATCTTATGATAACGTTACGTGATAATTTTTGTCGTTTAACGGTCCTAAAGGTGTGTACTTTCAGTAGCAAAAACCTCGATTTGGGGTGTTGCTCCCAGCAAAATCCGGTTCTTAATCGCATATTAATGACATAATAAAATTCATAACACGCCGCCGAAAGTAACAAGCAATTTGTTTAGTAAGTGTAATTTTATTAGAATCGCACGCTTCAATTAATTTAAATTACTACGTTACAAACACTTTACATAAAATAGAAGTTTCGTGCATCTACATAAAATGAAGGTTTCGTGCATATCGTCACTCCCGCCCTTTATTAATTTGTCTTCCACTAAATATAAATAAGGCGCGTTAATCATTTTTCTAAGCAACACTGAGACAATTTGTCACTGTTGCAGTGTAATGCATATTTTAATATGTACCCTCGTTAGTGGAAGTTTGAGCAGCTGGCCGGACAAGATGGTTAGGCGCATTTTAATTTTATTAACAGTTTTAATTAATCATTGCGATAATCTTAAAATAGGGTGCGAAGAAGGTTTCGCAAATCTTAAATATGCCACTAACAGGTTGTTTCATATGTCAGTATTTCGTAAAGAATTAAACCCACAAATGTCGGAATCCTATTTGAACTTTCAAATTACACTCCCCAAGAAGCCGAGTCTTTTTTCTCGCAAACAACTCAATCAATAAAGAGCGCGCGGTTTTGTCTATTTGCAGTTTGTTTTCCACTATTACTTTTCTCTTTTATTAGCACAATCTCTTCAGCATTAACACAAAGCTAAAGTAAATACTCCTTTCGGTATGTTTTTTTAGCATCCCCATTGGGTAAACGCAGCCCCTGGCTTTCTCAATTATCCAAAAATTACTAACACCGCGCTTGCAGTGGTATTATCCTAAGCAATTCTCGATTGAATCACTGGTAAAAGTGTATAGATAATTGCAGAATAAATTCAGCCACTTAAACGCTTGAAAGGAATCTGTATAGCAATTCAATTAGTGTAATTGGAATGAGAAGCAGCTCTCCCGAATAATTGCTCCGCATTAACAGCCATGTGACTTTTCGATCGGGCAGGGAAAAGGCAAATCAACTTCCCTAGTTTAGCTTTGCTATCAAGAAGGACCTACATTGTGAACCTACTGATAAAATTCAACCCCGTACAAACTCGATTTTTTTTTACATTGAGGTTACGTCTTTAAGCGTGCAAACTGGAATAAAAATCTTGATTTCTTGTTGTTGTAACGTTGATACCACTCCACTGACTTTTTGAATATGTTGTTGTGTAAACAATGTCTTGTAAACAAAAAATAATGACGAAATACACACATTTGAGTTTGTATTTCAGTAGTGTTACTCTTCTTTTTAGAATCGTTTGTAATTACGTGTAGTTTATTTAAATTTAAACCGTGAAATTGCGTGTTCAAATGTATGTAGCATCTGGTTGTTTGCGATAAGAGGTTTTGCCATCAAACGTAAGTTAATTATCGCACGTGATTGGCGCATTATTTGTAAGTGCCGGAAGAAGAGGAATTGGTGTTCCCTTAAATACACGAGACTAGGTGAAAAGGGGACTGCCGCAGCTGCTTCGCGACGGTTGGAAAATAGCGTATGTCTGTTTACAATATTTTTATTCAGGTACTTCATCCTATTTGATTCATTGAAGATGTAGTTTGTTGTTATTATAATAAGTTGTTAAAAAATAGTGAGACTTTTAAACAACAGTCCGTTTTACGAAAACAGTTTAGTCAAGTTTAAGTAAAATAAGCAGTCTTAGTGCACCGTGAAGTCTTCTGTTGAGGTTATCTTGTTGTTAAAAATTAAAAGTTACCGTTCCCACAGTTCATCATCGGATTCAACATGCCAGTTTGTTTCTCATCGAGTTTGAATGTTAAAGAAAAGATGATGTTCTGAAACTGTCCGTGTTTGCGTTGATTTAAGTGCGCCTGTTTATCGCAAACATGTTTACGACCACATTATTTGGGTTTAAGTAATGTTGAGATTTCTTGCTTTTACTTATCGACCACTTGCGTGCGGGGTAATATTTTCAAACAGGCTGTATAACCTTTTCTTCTTCGAGGAATTTTGTTTTAATTTTCTTTTGTGTGTGTCGGAATACATTTCTTATTATTAACCAATTTCTCGTAATTAATGCTGATTTTGTTTGATTTTGGAACGTCACAAGGACTTCCACTCGTATAGTTAGAGTTTTTATCAGTCCCAAAAAAATGGTCAAGTATACTTCTTTTGTTTTAAAATGCAAACCCATGGAGGCCATTGGAGAAAATACGTGTGACGCAATGGATATGTTTTCGAGGCTAGCATTTTGGTGATGATGTACTTGTATAAATTCAGTTATGTTTCGAAAAAGACATATGGAATCCTAGTGTATATTTTAATTTTGTATTCATTTCTGTAGTTTTTACTTCTATCCCAGGTAAAGTTTACTTTGCATTGAAGGAATAGACTTCGTTTTTCAGGAGTTTTGAATTACAAAATAAACAAACTCGGTCGTACTGGCGAATAAATTAACTACCGCTTGATTATTGTATACACTAGGAGAAAATTGAAGTTTATGTTTATTATTCTAAAGTTGGTAACCAAAAAGTTCCGCCAAACGTTCTTTTGCAATTTGGCGCGTTTTCAGAAATAATGAAAACTTGTTCGCTATAACAAAACAATGCCAATTTCTTTTCGCAGAGCTTACAGTAATATCGTAAAGGATTTGTTAAACAAATAAAGAAAGTAGTGTGAAAGTAATAATAAGCGCAAAAGTGCATGCTGGGGATTTTCTCGCATTATTAGAGAATTGCAGTTCCGCGTATATAAATTCAAAGGAAAACTGAACCAACTTTCCACCTACTAATTTCATTTCGTAGCCGTCTTCGACTTATAGGTTTAATATAAAGCTTTTGATCTTCAGGGTCAAAAATGAAGTAGGTACGAGCTATAAAGTGCTCGATTCAGCTAAAGTAGCGTTTTGTGCGTAGAAGAATGCATTGCAATTATGTTGTATCACGAAACTGGTCAACAATACAGCAATTGCATCTGAAATTGAACAATTTTTAGGGTTAGCGCCTAGACCCTACATATAATAGAAATTCTACAGGATATCAAAATTAGAGAGTTGAATTTTTCAATAAATTTGATGATTACCCACCGTCTTTTCTACAT
The DNA here is from genome assembly GCF_008802855.1 of Photinus pyralis. Lineage (NCBI taxonomy): Eukaryota > Metazoa > Arthropoda > Insecta > Coleoptera > Lampyridae > Photinus > Photinus pyralis. Next base: position 2,535,387 of record NW_022170250.1, read on the forward strand.
CTTCTAATTTGTACGGTGCATTGCTTTCTTAATGGGTTCCGGAAGTCTTAGACTCTGGAGAGTCGTAGATAAAAGGAGTCACTTTATCTCAGTAAAGTTCTAGTTGCAAAAATAGCTGAAATGATGAGATTAATGTGGTCAACCCCTTTATTGCAAAAATCCCATTGATGGTTCATTTCGTTTATTTGGTAATTGCGACCTGACGATGACTTTTGTAATGAGAGATGCTGTTAAATCCAACAACATATCAAAGTATCAGTTGCGTTGGGTCCCTTTTTGAATCGTCAATCTTCGTGGTGGTTTGCGTATTCACATTAAAAGTATTGTTCGTGTTAAAGGTAACCAATAAAAAATTTTTTCTTGAAGATTCTCCCAGGGACTTGTTTGTGTGGTTTGAGGAGCTGCGGGTCACAAAGGAAAGCATGAACGAAATTATGCTAAAATGTACAGACAAATCAAAGTGCGAGAAGACCATACTTTCGCGCTACTCCCCCCGTAAGCCTATCAAGGAATATCCACAGTGACTTATGGCACTACTTCCGCACCCTACCTAGCCGTAAGGACTCTGCAAGAATTAGCAGAAGACGAAGCTGAACAGTTCCCAGAAGCAACGAAATTCGGGGACGGGACTTCTACATGGGCGACTTAATCACGGGGTCGTACAATCAATTGATCGAGTTGTTGAGACCAGTAGGGTTCAAACTTAGGGAGTAAAAAAGTAATTGCTTTCCACCCTACACAAGGGGAAAAGGAGACAAAAAAGACCCTATAGGTGCCGATCCAAGATGTCTTTCGGTTCAAAGTAGGAGACTCCGGAGAACACACTTAGCAAAGGAAGGGTCCTCTCCAAGATCGGTAGATTATATGACCCACTAGGCTGGCTAGCCCCCATGGTAATACGGGCTAAACTGCTCAAACAAACCTTCCCTAACCAGCCCGGGTCACACGGTCCCAGACTTCCGTAGACAGCAAATGAGATTTGATCGGATTATGAAACTTATCGAGAACACACGTGCCGAACTGGATGAGGAACTTTCCAACAAATGTCCTACGAGCTAAAGAAGATTCCAGAGGTGAAGTAGTCCCTATTACTGGAAGATTACCAATGCGAGGAAAGATATCAGGAATCAACAACAGGGAATATAGACAACACCTATACCATAGCCTTCCACTCGCCTTCTACAGAGGGAATCCAGTTTCAAGGTTTTTCTGTGAAAGTATGAAGAGCTAACACATATTATGGAGACTCCGGCAAAATCCTACATTCCCCGCCATGCGGTGTTACAAAAGGAAAGCTCCACCACAAAACTACGAGTTGTCTTTGACGCCTCGGCCACTTCCAGTTCAAGAAAAATCCAGAACGAAATGCTGGTACAAAAATACCAAAGATTTGTATGGAAATGGGCCAATGAAAACCTCCAGGTTAACGGAAAAATCTAAGGTGGACCCGATGAAGTTGAAGAAAACCCTACCACGGTTGCTGGAGCTCGGTGGAGTTGTACTGGCGGCCAAGCCGTTAACGGGAACTAAACAAACCCTCAAGACACTCCTTACTAGATGCAATGAACTGCTAAGAGTAAGGGGCAGATTCACGAATGCAGCCTCCATGTCGACGAAAGATGTCTATGCCAGATCCCTTCAGGGCGGGAACCAACGCGATGAAAATACTGGATACTGCGAACAAAAAATCTGGTAACTGTTGATGTAATGCTTTCAATCTTGAAAAATGCGGACTGTACAGGTCATACAAAAACCGGTCATATGTAATAATATTTCTCGAGGGGGGAACATCCTTCGATACACTGGCAACGAATTTTCTTCAATGCCTGAAAACTCATTAGGGTTACAAGAACGTATGACTTCACCCCGCCATTTTGTAAGAACACCCCCTTCTCCACGTAAGGTGCTTTATACGGACATTTTCGGGAAATACCAAGAAATCTGAATTTCAGAGAAATGAGAACGCACATTTTTCGAAAAAACAAAATTGAATTCACTCCTTGGTTCGATTTGGATGATCGGAAGTCGAGGACGTGGGAACAGTTCCTGTGCTATGCCCTTTTTAACCACCCTACAAATTAACGTTGACAGCTTGAAGCGTCATTTCTCTTCCGAATAGAGTTAAGTGGAAGAGTAGGTAAGGACTTTTCCACACCTGAACTTCGCCCTTGTTTTTTTCTGATGAATTATTGTTTAATGAATTAATTCTATCAGACAAGTCGATTATTTCATAAACGATAAAGAGATTTCTGTGTTTTCCATATTACAGATATGACCAATAAAAGTAAAATAATTATGACTTGATGTCAAACTGACGTTGCCTAAACGGTTTTATTTACGTCATCTACGCCATTGTACCCAAAAATGACGTCACAGTAACGAATCCCATTGTTAAAAGTTTTCTTAAATGTAATTTTAAACGGCGAAAATATTTTCCAGTCGTTTTTCTTGCGGCAGAATTTATATGATGAATGGGGTTTCGTTGTGGGGAGAGAGCATTAAATTTGTCAATAAGCGCGAATGTATTTTTTTTAGTTCCGGTATTTATAAAAAGAACTTCAATTGTCGACGCAACGTAGAACTGTGGATGGTTGAAACGTCTGCGTCTGTTCAGAAATGCTTTTTCCTTTAGCCTTTGTGAGCCACCGGCACTCTCTGCAGTTTCACGTCGCCAGTGTCAACACGGAAACTCCCCAAGCGGACGGGTACGCTTACTTTTTGCACGGACTGTTTGCGTTGCTGCCTTAACCTTTTGTATACATAATATTTATTTCTAACATACTCCTCGGGCCGTTACTTAAATATGATTTACAATGATCAAACCTTGCTTTTAGCAAACGATGTGGTTTCTTTTTACTGTTTTGACATAATGCGAAAAATTTTCAATTTCCCAATGGACTTCTATACAAGAATTCTGTGTCGTAAAAATGAGAGCACTTTGCAACTTAAAGTCTAATCGTGTATTGCAGCATTTCTAATGTTTCCTCGACATTTTTCACGTCCCAACAATTTATTATCTGTATCCAAATTAATACAAACTAAGCTGCAAGTGAATAATTGGAAGTAAATCTTTTACATAGAGGTAGAGTTACGTCTTATAACTGCTCGGGTAACCTATAGGTGAGGAGTTTTGTTTTCGCAGTAGTTCAGTAAATCTTCTACTGTCGAGCAGCTCTCAAGTCTCCTTAGGTTACCTTTTGACGTTTTTACGCTTCCCGTGTTAAGCTTGATTTTCTTATTTGACATAAGGACACGCGAACTGTTTGAATGTGTCTTTATTTCTTTAAGAAAACAAATTAAAATGAAAAAAAAAATCGAATCATCATCCTGTCTGTGGGAAATACAGTCAATATTGTGTGTAAAAATAGAACACTCCCATTGTAAAGAACTATATTGAGTACAATACAATAGTCCAATAATCTCCTCGCGGTACCACATTCCTGGTGAAGATGTACTACTGTAAGCGGTCAGTGATATCACTACGCGTTCACATGTGCAACGAAAATTTTGCCTGAATACACCCCTCCGTTGGTAAATATGGAAAATTCTATCATCATCTACTTCATGGAAAAATGTTTCAAATAATAGTTATTTGGTCTTTCATTTTCAACACATCGCGATTCTTAAGTGTTTCCATTTCTTAAATGTAATCACGCTGGTTTTTTTTGAAGTTGTATGAAGAGTCTGATATAATTAAATCCTGTAATTTAAGAACACATAATTTTTATCTACTGCACTTTCGTTTTGAGAAAATAAGAATAGGTAACTGAAACGTCTTTTGTGGAGTAAGTAAATACCAAATAGTTGTTATAGTATATCAACAATATTATGTGTAATATTCGCTACTTTTGAGACGCTCTTAATATTAAAACAGAATCAACATAATATACCGTACACAAACAAAGTGATAAGTCTAAAGTTAAAAATATTTACATTATAAGATCAAGATGAAAATAGAAAAAGGAAGTAATTTTAACGCTCCCTTACATAAAGATTTCGTAATGAAGACACATAAAAAATTGTTCTTTATTTCTTTAGTTGAAAAGGGTGACAAAGGAAACGAATTAAATTTATTTTAGACAAAACGAGTATGTATAAATGACAATAGATTTCATAGATGGCACTAAATTTGGATAATTAATTAAGATAATATTATAATTAAAGGTAAATTTGAAAAGACCCCGTTAACACAAATTGCACTTCATAAAGAAACAATAAGAGAAATATCGTAATGATATTCTTTCTATTATTTCTGGAAGATGAATAGGGTTTATTACAAGGTAAAAGTAATTAGGTCCGAAAAATCAGGTTTAAGTACGTATGACCACAACTAATTAGAACTTTAACGCCTGTATAGTATCTTCATTCTTGAACGTTTGACAGAGTGGTATTTTAAAATTTATCTGAACACGGGTTTTGATTTTGTGTATACTTTTTTTTAATTTTAAAAAATTTTATTTCTGGTGGTAGTGTTGTGGTGGTGTTCAGAAAAGATCAGTTTCCAGTTTTCTTAGAACCTGTTTTACGTTTCTTTGACTACATATTGCTATATGTTGATTATTGGTGACTGAGTAAAATTACACTAACTGTTTATTTTTTTGCGTTATCTTTGCTACAACTATAGTAGTGAATGAACTTAAAAGTTTCTTTTTGATTTTCTTACTCTTATTTATTTTATAGTTTGAAAAGATACATGGAAAAATTCTGGCAATTTTTTAAGAGATTGTTAATAATCAAAACAGTAAAGCTTTTAAAAATCTTGGCCCGTTTTAGGAACAGGTCGATATTGATGATTTTTTCTTTTAAATGTTTGTAATTATTAAGTAGCTATATACTTCCTTTTTAATTTTTGTATGGCATACCTAGTACTAAAGCAAAACCCTTAGCATTGGTAATTGCGCAACAAGGAAGCTAGGACATCATTGGAAAGGCCTTCCTTCTCTGAATTTGGTGAGACTATAATTTTTTAGATTTGATATTTTCGAAATATTTTAAAAGTAAGTTGAGGGCGCGCTGTTGTTTACGTCATTGAAAGGATTTGTGGCCAATCACTATGTAATAGAAGCTAATGCGATCGTGCGTCAAAATTATGAAGTTGCAAGTGGTATAAAAAAGAGAAAACTTGTACCTGCAACGTCGAATGCGCTGGAAATGAAACAACTAAACCAAAAAAATTACATATCCGAATTCAGAGATGGGCGACTTTACCAACGATGCATCATTTATGATTTTAAGGGTTGCACTGTCAGCGATGCGAGACAAAGACATTAGTGAGCAAGTTTTATCTTAAACACTGTTTCCTTCCATGATCAATTTGACGTGCCAAAGCGTTTTTTGAAAATTATTTTAATTTACAGAAATAGCTATGTATCGTTTCTAATGCACCACTGTATATTATTTAGCTTCGGAGAAATAACACCAAAATCTCCCCATAAAAATTGTTATAATAATAAATGGGTAGATTTTGGTGTTATTTCTCCGAAGCTTCTTAAGCACCCCATTGAGAGTCGTGGATCTTCACAATTTCAGTATATTACTTAAATAATATCCATATAAAGATCAATTTTTTCACGATATTTATCAACATTTTTTGCTTTTTTCGTTACTTTACAGTTCTTATCTCTTTAATTTTACGGAAACTTTCAAAAATCTATTTGTTTTACGTTCAAATATGATTATAATTTACTTGAGATTCTTTTAAGACAATACATACGTATTTCGTTATGTGTCCTTTAAATGGACGACATCGAAGGTTAGAGAACTAGGGAACTTAACTTGCCGCTATTAACAAATAATAATTGTTAAAATTTTATTTAGACTTTCATATTCCTATTGCAATATTGTTTATACGTGCTAATCCCAATGAAAAAAACCTTGATTGTGAATTGGTACAATAAAACTGGGTAAATAGGTTTAAGAAATGTCAGGTGACAGTTTTACTGATAGACCGATACCAGCGTTTAGCAGCATCCGTCTACTTGTGAACATGAGTGCATGGACAATTTACATCACAGATGAGTGTCTTTTTACCTTTTTTTGTTTTTTTTTTTAAATGAATTTTCATTCATGGTACCTTTAGCAAGTGTTCTCATGTTTAATACGGAGATTACAATAAAATAAATACTAAATTCCAGATTTTGAGTGGATGCTATTAAAGTGACCTAAAATCTCTACTGCTTTGATATGGTTCATTCCATTTAAAAAGGTACATAGCATTGTACGTATGAATTCTTGCCTCATAAATACTATTAAAATAATTATTCCTCTACAAATTGTATGGCTATTGTTTAACCAACATAAATATTTAAGTGCCACATTAAAATTCCAAAATCAAGAAAAATATCATCAAAAATGGACTTGTCCCTGAGGCTAAAAGTTGAAATTTGATTTATTACAAAAAGTTGATAATGGATATGAGATTTAGGCGGTGCAAACTATACGGGGCGCGTAACAATGGAGTTCGGTACAAGGAAAAGGGGAAAGAGATACATAACCTATGAAGGATACATCTCTTTGCTAAGAACCTTCAACTCCAAAACTGCTCATCATGGCTGTGTCGAGCGAGAAGAGCAAAGAAGGTTCCATCAGCTCTTAGTTTAACATGCAATGCCACGATGGCAAGGTAAGTATAAACCGAGCATTGATTTTGGAAGTGCAGATGTCCAGTTTCAAAGCCCTTAATTGGGTATTTTATTAGTTAGGATATCGTCTTTTGACCTTTTGACTTTTTTATACGTAAGTTTCATCGTTGCTATACCGTCGTCTAATGTTAGTTTTTAGGTTCGGCCCTCCCTTGCAAAAAATTTAGTTTATCAACCTCTTCAAATTTCAATTTTACTCTGGAACCAACCACGGATATGGTCGTTGGCCTTTCCAGTTTTACTGCCCTTTTGGGTTTTTAATTGTTTTCCATTTATTGTAAGTTTCATAGCTATAGTCTCTCCTCAATGATCTCTACCATCTTGTAGATCACCTGAAGATGACCGTTGGTCGAAACATGTAGTGTATCATTTCGTTTTATTAAATTATATGGGAACGGTTTAGAGAACTTTTATTCAATATTAATAAATTATCCCATTTTAGAGTTTGAACACAAAATGGACGTCACGATTCCAAATTATACCTTAATATTGAAAGTATTCAAATTTTAAATGTAGGTAATTACATGCACAAAGTAATTAAACGTGATATTGGTGAGTAATATTGGAGTAAAGGAATCTTTTATGAACATTTGCTTTCTGTTTTTTGCACTTTGACAATTGTATTAATTAGCATAATATGCACCTCGCTCTTTTTAAAAATATGGCTAGGAAAGCCCATATTTGGGGTTTCAGGAAACCTTTGTTAACTAAATTATTTTTTGCTATAGCAATCGCTTCGGTCGCATTGTTTCACTCTACCGCCATTTCATAAGTTGAGATGAATTTAACATGAGGTATATTCTATTAAAAATTTATTTCGGTGATTTTGCGTGTTGTAACTTGGAGGAAATAAAACTCATCGGATTGCGCTCTATTTGCTCTATACTGCATTTATATTTCTATATTCAAGGATACCCACCTATGTACATGATAATGATAACGTATACAGGTACATTTATCACACCTTCACCCTTATTTGCAAACTTCCTTAACTAAATACAAATTCTTATTTACATCAAAAAGAGAACAACAAAATTTTATTTTCTAGGACGCAATTGATATCGTTCCTGTACAACTGGTTGGGATTGTACTAAATCTACGTCAACTTATCACTTACGATGACGTACTAGGTCCACTATCAACATCGACGCACACTGTCTTATCGGTGAGGTCGGGAACAACTTGTGACGTACTAGGTGACATCTACCTCCACTTTTACCTCTTCGTCGTTCTTGTTCCATGTTGAAACCAAAAATGAATTTTTGTTATTATTATTCTTTTCAATCACTCGAATTTGGTCCGAATGTCTAATTACATTTTTTCCTGTAGATGTTTCAACATCGAACAAGACGGACCCTCGCTTGTTGGCAATTTTCCCGAACATTCCCACGGGATGGGTAGGTGTAGTATAATCTTTAATAATGACCTTATCACCTACCTCAATAACTTTATTTCTTCCGCCAAAATTTTCTACCTGTTTGATTACCTTTTCCTCGACTGTTCTATAACGATTGGGCATAATTAAATCTAGTCGATTTTTAAGATTCCTGCCAAACATGGCTTTGGCTGGGCTAATTCCTGTACTGCTGTGTTCACTATTGCGATAATCTAGCAAAAAACGACATAAAAAAGTATCCGGATTATGCTTTTCTAAATAAGCCTTCTTTAAAGCTTGCTTAATTTAATTTGACAGCATTTTCCGCTGCTCCATTGCTCTGTGGATGGTAAGGAGGTGTAAACAATTGCCTGATGCCATTATTTTTCAAAAACGTTTTGAAATCTGAGGATGTAAACGGTGGGCCGTTATCTGAGACTACCGAGTCTGGCCACCCTAACTGACTAAATAATTTCATCAGCTTCGAAGCAATGTTGTCAGCTGTAGTGGAATTAACCTTAATAACTTCCAACCACTTTGTGTGAGCATCTATGACAATTAAGTACTTTTGTCCATTTAGCGGACCCAAGAAATCTATATGTAACCTGGACCAAGGTCGATGTGCAATCGGCCACGGATTTAATGTAGTTCTTGAAACATTTGGCCTTATTGTACTACAAACCATACATCGTTTGCACATTTGTTCGATGTCATAATCGATATTGGGCCACCATACATATGATCTCGCCAAAGACTTACATTTATTAATTCCTAAATGACTTAAGTGTAATTCTTTTAAGATATTTGGTCGCAATTGTTGAGGTATTATTATGCGATAACCCCATAGTACGATATGAATCTCATTTAATTTGTGCTTTTCATAAAACGTTGCGAATTCTTTATCCAAGTTGTCCTTATGCGGCCACCCATGTAAACAAAATCCTATAATTCTGTTTAATACAGGATCTCTCTTACATTCGGCTGCAATATCCTGATGATTAATTGGAATATTTTCCTCTATGTACAAAATGTGTCCCAAATCAACTTCATCCCTTACGTTAATTTCTATTGGCAATCTGGATAAAGCATCAGCATTACCATTACTTTCGGAATTTATGAATTTGATTTTAAAATTATATGTAGATAAAATGACACTCCAGCGTTGTAATCGACTGGCAGCAAAAATTGGAATTCCCTTTTTATCCCCGAAAATACTAATCAAGGGTTTATGATCAGTTAGTAATGTAAAGCTTCTACCGTATAAGAATTGATGAAATTTCTTAACGCCATATACAATTGCTAGAGCCTCTTTATCAATTTGGGAATAAGATTTTTCCGCCGACGATAATGTACGTGATGCGTACGCTATGGGTTTTACGTCCCCGTTATCAAATTTATGCGATATGACCGCTGCGATGCCATAAGCACTCGCATCAACTGCTAAAATAATCGGCAATTGGGGGTTGTAATGCACTAACACTTTAGATGACATTAATTGTGATTTAATTTTTTCAAATGCTCTTTGTTGAGCTGTTTGCCATTGAAATGGCTCGTTTTTCCTTAATAATTTATATAAAGGATACAAAATATAAGTGATACCTGGTAAAAACTTGGCGTAATAATTTACTAAGCCTAAAAATGCCCTCAACTGTGAACTGAGTCACATTTTGCGGTACCTTTACCTTTTTAATGGCTTCCATCTTGATCGGATCAGTGTGTATACCTTCTTTGTCGACTATGAACCCTAAGTACTGAATTTGTGTCGTTGCGAACGAACATTTATTTACTTGAATTTTTAAATTAACTTGGCTTAATTTGTGGAATACCTCCATAAGTGTTTTAATATGGGTTCCTTCGTTCTCCGATGCGATCAAGATGTCATCCAAAAATATTACCACATTGTCGATGCCAGCAAAAATATTTTCAATGAGTTGTTGAAAAATACCTGGGCTGGATGCTACCCCATATGGCAACCTGTTATATTGAAACAGACCCTTATGGGTATTTATAGTGACCAATTTTTTTGATTCGTCGTCTAATTCAATCTGCGCATACGCCTGCGAAAGATCTATCTTACTAAAAATCGCGCAATTTTTTAATGACACCAATAAATCGTCAATTTGAGGAACGGGGTATTTATTGATATGAAGATGGGGATTTAAGGTTATTTTAAAATCGCCACAGATTCTCACTTGGCCATTTTTTTTAAGAACCGGGACAATTGGAGTTGCCCACTCGCTACTATTAACGGGATTTAAAATATCCAATTTGATTAAATTGTTTAATTCCTCCTCCACTTTACAGGTTAGAGCAAATGGTAACGGACGTGCTTTGCGATAAATCGGAACCGTGTTTTCTTTTAAATACAATTTAGCCTTTCCTCCATTAAACTTACCCAAATCGTTATCAAACACGCCGGGAAATTTATCAATTAACATTTTTGAAATCCTGTTCGGTTGATTATCAATATGAAAAATGTTATCAATCGAAATATTAACCTTTTTTAACCAATCTCTGCCAATAAGCGGAGGTCCCCCATTTCTTATAACAAATAATTTCAAATTATTTACAGTTGTGTTGTCATACGTGACATTGACTACACAATATCCGATACATTTAATATCGTTGCCATTATAACTTTTTAAATGGATATCTGAATTTATAAGATTACATTGCGAAAAATGTTGCAAATAAAATTTATCAGAAATCGCCGAAATTCCTGACCCTGTGTCAACTTCCATTGTGATCCATTTATTATTTACCTGTATGCACATTTTTATAGGCTGGTTATTTATCGAGGCAATCGTGAAAATGTTTAAATCATTTAAATCTAAATCCGACTACTCTAATGAATCATTAACATATTTATGATAATTGCTATTCGCTCGTGATTTACCCTTACAAAATGAAGCGATGTGTCCCTTTTTTTGGCACAGATGGCACTGCGCATTACGAAAAAAACAACTATCGTCTACATGATTAGATTTACCACAGTGATTGCACCTGCTCCTTCGGTATCCACTGCGCTGACCCTTTTCTTTGGACTTTTCCTTGCACGCTACCCTTCTCCTCGTCGCCTGCAATTTATGAACCGCCGCTACTGACGAAGTTCCGGCGATCAAATGGGAGTTGGTCTCTGCTGCTTCCACCCCCACAGCAATTTCCTGTGCTTTTTGGAACGTGAGTGACTTCTCCACGAACAATCGCTGTCGGGTGGTTTCACTCTTGAGCCCGAAGACTAATTGGTCTCGCAAATTTTCCTCCAATTTTTCTCCAAATTTGCAATCTTTAGCTAATTTTTTTAAATTAGCCATGTACACTGCCACTTACTCCCCAACGTCCTGCTTGCGTTGGCGAAATTTATATCTTTCCGCTATTTCGGATGGTTGCGGCTGGAGATGGTTTTGCATCAGCTTGACTAGATCTTCAAACTTTTTATCTTCTGGATTGGCGGGGTTGCACAAATCCACCATTAAGTCAAACGCTTCCCCTCCGATGACGGTAATTAATATTGGCGTATGCTTGCTAGCCTCAATTTCGTTCACCTTAAAATACTGTTTTAATCGCGCGATATATGACGACCAGTTTTTATCTTCGATTTTGTATTCTTGAATTCTACCGAGAAGCGCGGCCATTTTATTTTATTAGGTATATTTATTTGGATTTAATATTAATTTACTTTTAGGTATTTATCAAACGCGTTTACCTTAATTTAATTTAGGATATTTAACTTACTTTAATCCTCGTCGCCACTGTTGTAACTTGGAGGAAATAAAACTCATCGGATTGCGCTCTATTTGCATACTGCATTTATATTTCTATATTCAAGGATACCCACCTATGTACATGATAATGATAACGTATACAGGTACATTTATCACATTGCGAAGTCGTAAACAAACCTAAGACCGAAACGTTCGTTTGTCAGTTAATTTGAAACATGCTCAAAAGTTGCTCCGTATAATCTCGAAAGCGTTATGACGGCAAATAATTAAAGATTCATATTCCGCAATTATGTTAGACTTTCTTTTAATTACAACGAAATTATTATGGGTATCGCAGGCTTTGAAGTTATTTAAATGAACTTGAAGAAATTGCTTTTGATTAAAGGCGAATAAAAAGCGTGGATCGCATAAAATCCATTTAACTGTAATTCATTTTTATATTGATGGGCATTTCATCACTTACTAAAATGACAATTTTATTCCCCTTTTCATTTTTTGATTCGTGTTCGACTTGTTTTGTAAGACTTAATTGAATGTTTTCGTATTAGTACATCATTCTTATTATAATGTGCCTGCCAGTCAATTTATAAATTAAAACTCAATTAGAAAAGCGTCACTTCTATAGGAAATTCATCGATTCGATTACAAAAGATCAAGGGCACATTATTGATTCTCCACCAGTGGGCCCCACATTCCTGCGGGGAGCACGATCTGAAAGGTAATACAAAGTGATGCCATCAATACGTTTTGACATATTAATTGCATAATTAGAAACAAGATTGTGTATTTATCACATCGCAAAACATTTCCAAACACTATCTTATTGTATCGAGCGTCTTTGTTAAAAGGAAACAATTAGTCCATAAGAACTAATGCTGCACTCTCATTCTAAAAATTGTCACAATTACAGATTTGACATTGCCCACAATCAGAGGTGTGCATTAGTAGCCCATATCTGCAACTATACTTCAGGCGAAGTACCTGCCCTCTCTGGAGTCACAGCTTTATCATTGTGAGATACCGATTGCCATGTAGTTTCCACTCCAAATTCGGAACGTTTCAAGCATTTTTCCAGATATGCCAGAGTAAATGTGTCTAAACGTTTTCAATTTACTCAGCACTCAACTTATAGCTTATGAGATCAAAATGTCAGTTAAATTTTAGGAGATGTGAAGGGAAAAGTCGCCCCGGAAAAGCCCCGATGAATTCGTCCCCGATAATTTGACCCCCGGAAGATTTGCCTCCGAAAGATTCTCCCTCAGAATATTCGCAGCAGAAAAATTTGCCCCCGGAAGGTTTACTGTTACTGTTATTGTTAAATATATCCGGCTCAAGCTTCCTTAAGGGAAAACCGTGAGCGGGTGTAAATTTTCTATGACCAGATTTTAGTGGGAATTACGCGGACTATCCATCAGGTGACGAATATCCTGGGGCAACTTTTAAGGACCGAATTTACAGAGTGGAGTTTTCTAGTACGAATTATCAGAGCGAAATAGTTCACGTGATTTCTAATTGCGAATGGTATCACTGAAATTAAATGCAATTTTCCAATCAATGAAACCATATAATCAAAATCCCTTGTTTGGATTCGATTCTTATCAATTAACGCGATGCAAATCTGCTTCATGATGTAATTTTCAAGGGTCGATTCCTTTAGGAATATTAAAAGTCCTTATGCAAATTCCGACCGCTACTTTATGCAAATCAAAAAGTTAAAATAACAGTTACTGACATGAGTAGTATTCTCTTCGGGTAACTAATTGATTTTATCTCTCCTTGGACCACCCCGTTTTCTTTAAATATGGAAACAGATCGCTTCGATGGTACGGTTGCCTCATTTGACCACCCTGCTAACGTTATCTTTGTGATGAGTGCAAAGTTTGACGGAAGAGAGAAGTTCGTATGAACCGTGAATCAAAAAATCAAAATTTTTCCCAATTTATTAACTACGTTTTTTTGCGGGCAAAATGCACCAATTAATTATCTTTAAATTTCCTACCGTATGCCGTTGTATAAAAAATTTATTTATCGCACAACGCGTTGTCCAATGACGTCACTCAACTGTGAGGAACTTATTTTCACAAAACGAAAGCTTCAGCGCACCTAAAATGGTACGTGACCGACCGCGAAATCGCAAAAAATGATCATACACTCATAGTACATGCTAACTTTTTAAAAGTGTAACCTCGTCTGCCGCAAACCCCCCTTACAACTAGGAACCTCTCTTTGCTTATCCCGAAATGTACTTTTATTTAACCCATACACGTTGTTATCGCCTTTTTTTCACGTTCGCTATGAAGCGGCATATATGTAAATTTTCCCATATAAATTCGAAAAAATACTTTTGAAATTCTAAAGCGACCATCCTTTACAGTGAACGTAAGACCTCTAAAATAAGAGAGCTCATTATCAACAATCACGCGCTTGTTGATTTAATTGATAGTGACTGCAACGTTTTTGGTAAAAAATAATGAAGTAAACAACTTTCAAAATCAGGGTTTTGGAAGAGTATCTACAAAAATGGACGAAAGTTTATTATTTTCCGATGTAGAATACGAATATTCAATAAACAGTATAGGTTTCTACTTGAAAAAATTAGTTGCCCTACACCTTAAGGGGGCAGTTATGTGAAAATGTGAATAGCATCGTTAAATGGGCCCCTCCATATGAAGAATATAGCATTCTTTGAGATCCTCGCTAGTTTTCGCAATAATCACCCTGTATATAAATTAATTAGGTGACATTCGAATCTAAGATAACGAAACTGGCAGTCGCAAAGTTCACCGCAACTTACAAACAATACATCATTCCTTGAAACTGATATTTTATCTAGGGAAAAATGCTTGTTCGAGCTAGGAAGCTGAAAATATTGTAGAATCCCCAAAACCGGTCAGGAAAGAAGATGACAAAGGAAATGTGACGCCACCACCAATTTTAGACCGATTTTTGCTAGGCACCGGTGGTGGTTGACTAATTCGGTTCGGCCACGTTTTAAAATAACTTGTGTAAAAACAGCGCATAAATGGTTTCCCACTAGACGCCCTGTATAAAAGGTAAGCGTCTACAATGGACGTCCAATTGTTAATAGTGCAGATAAGAATTCAATAAGACATGTTATTCTCAAATAACCCCCTTACTCTTGTGATATATTCAAGGGGGACCTTCCTGTTGATCTAATATCTCCTTGAAACAGAAGTTTCCAATTTCTACTCGAGATTCCAGTAATGGAATTTTCAAGATCGAAGTTAGAGACAGGTTATCTTTATCGGATCACTTGTAAATTACGAGCCACGCGACCCTTACGGTGTAGGTACTAACTGAAAGCAGTAATAAAATTTCACTGCGGCATTATCACTACATTATGCACAACGGTAAATGAACAAGATGCTCTAGGCCTTAAGAGTAATTCGAACTTACAGTGTAAATAACGTACCTACTCTCTACTTTGAGTAGGAAATTTTAATTAAAAACTGTGCACAATTTTATGTAAGCAGTGCGCGTTTAAAATGAATTGAATAAACAAGGGGTGAGTATATTAGTTTTCTCGTATTGTTAAATATGTGTACATGGGAATTGTGGAGTTTTTTTTTAATATTGTGGTATATATTTAATCACAATTTTCGATTACAAATTCTCATCACCCATCCCTCTGCCTCTTTTTCAATCATTTTCCTTTTTGAGGTGCTAACACCCTAAGTTGAATTACAATCCTAGACAGCTACAGCAGAGTGTCCCATTTTTCTTGACACAGCCGATTATTGCGGAAACCAGCGGGGATATAAAAAAATATGTATGTAGAGGCCCATTTAATGCTATGCATACTTTCACGTAGAGAAACCTATACTTTTTATTGAATATTCTTATTTTTACATCAGAAAATAATACACTTTGGTTGGATGCGTTATTTCCCCACACCTAACATTTTTTGACGGCGCTTTTCTAAAAGCGCGCTTTGTAGTTTGAGTTGAGTTTGACTGTTTTGTCAAGAAATTGGTACATTTTTTAAATAAAAATGATAACGACATTAAAAACTCTGTGACAAACAATAATAAACAAATATATAACGCTGCTCGATTGTGCGTCATTGTCTTTTCAAAAGATAATGGTGCCTTTATCCTTTATCCAGATTAATAGACTACCCATTTCTGGACAAACAAAGCTGCTAGTGAAGTGGCCGCGGTAAAATAAACTTTTAATAGTCACCAAGTTAGCACCCCCACTTTTTGCGATTGAAATTTTATTAGGTTTTAATTTGTACCCAAGTTAGATTTTCATTGTTTGAACAATTTATACATTAAACAATTTTTTACTAAAAAAAGGGGGGGATTCCGCCGGAACACCGATTCTAAGATAATAAGCATTTAAAGGCCGCCTGGCACAAATTCAAAATATACGCTATATAATGCAAGAATACGAAGGCGTAGAAGGGCCATCTATACAAAAAAAAATATGACTACAATTCCGACTTTCAACTCAAAATTTTGACTTTAAACGCAGAATTCTGACTTTACAACTTAGAATCCTAACTTTCAACTCAGAATTCTAACTTTAAACACAGAATTTTGACTTCAAACTCAGAAGTACTCTCCTCCGACTCTCCGTTCTACAGATATTGGCACTGAATGTTTTAACATTGCTAGTAGATGTGCATCGGACAGACGCTCCCCTGCCCTGAGCGTCCTCTTCTGGCACTTTTCGAGATATTCGCTCTTAAAAAAGCTCTAGGGAGTTATAGTTTGTAGAAACTAATTGACTGAGATTGACCTGAGACGTTTGATTAGAAAACCATGCACCTCGTGGATACATTTATAACAGCCTTGAAATGGATTACTTTGTAATAGTTAATGTCAATGATAGAAATTTACATTTCACTTATTTTTATTATAGGAACAATGTGCACTATTAAATTGTTTACATTGAAGTAAACAACGTGACATCATATCACCTTATGCGCATACCTGGATCTACATATATTTGATAGAGGGGAAATTCAAATTACAATTGAGGGTTCTGACACCCCCTCTTAATTTTAATCACCGATCAGCTATAAGCAAAAAAAATAATAATAAAAATGCACAAAATCTTAATGTGTTCAACAGTGGTCAGATCTAGATCGAATCCAAGCTGATCATATCATCATTCACCACAATACATTTGTGTAAGCCTAAACCAGATGACAATTTAAGATGTGCGTGTGAGGGAAGAGATTTGGTAAGAATATCAGCAATATTTTGGTCTGAGGGTACATAATCCAATTTGTACAAGTCACTCAGTATACAATCTCTCACAAAATGAAGCTTTATGTCAATGTGCTTGGAACGATTGGTAACAATAGGATTGGTAGACAGCTTTAGGGCAGACTGACTGTCTGTGAATACTTTAACTACGGGGACTTGGCCTACGATTGAAGCATAGAGAGAGACAAGAAATTTGCACTCTTTTGACATCTCTGCCATTGCCATACATTCGGCTTCACATGATGACAATGCCACAGTCTTCTGTTTTCTTGATTCCCAAGCAATGGAAGTGTTGGCGAGCATCAAGACGAATCCTGTAGTTGACTTGCGGTCTGAGCAGTCACCACCCCAGTCACTATCAACGTAGCCTGTAATTATGCCGTCTTTAGACTTGCTGAAGCTAAGTCCCAAGTTAATTGTAGATTTGAGGTGTCTCAGGATGCGTTTGGCGTGTTTCCAGTGGGTTTCGGATGGTTTGCTGCTGTAGGCTGCAAGCTTGTTGACTGCGAACGAAATATCTGGTCGAGTACATGTCGCGAGCCAGATGAGCGATCCAATGAGTTGTCTGTAAGGTACATTAGCAATCTTATCAGGTGTGGTTTCTTCAAATTTGATGCCACATTCCATTGGTGTAGCGATGTTCTTGCAGTCTTGCATTTGAAATTTTACAAGTAGGGAATGGATGTAGTGAGCTTGGTCTACTTTAAGTTGATTGTTTTCCCGTTGTACGTTTAGACCTAAAATGTGACTGACACTTCCAAGATCCTTTGTCTTGAACTTATTAGTTATTTCAATTCTGACAAATTTTTCAAGAGGTTGGTCATTACTTAATACAACAAGGTCATCAACCCAAATTCCAATTACAACTAAGCTATTTCCTTTCTTAAGAGTAAACACACAGGGGTCAATATCAGAGGATTTAAAATCTACTAATAGGAGAAAATCTGTAAGTTTCTGGTACCACCGACGCCCTGCGTTCTTCAAACCGTAGAGAGCTTTGTGCAATTTAAGCACTCGATCGGTTCCGTCTTCGAAAGGGTTGCTGCATGTAGACAGGCGATTCCAGTTCCCCGTGTAGGAAAGCACAGGTGACATCCCAGTGACTCAGGCTCAGATTATTTTCAATGGCCAAAGCGAATAATAGTTTGAGTGTACTATATCGCATCACGGGGGAGTAGGTTTCCATTGATGTCGTATCCTGATTATAGCCTTGCGCTACTAGCCGTGATTTGTACCTCTCAATGGTACCATCTGAGTGTCTTTTTATTTTAAACACCCATCTACATCCAAGAACTTGCTGATCCTTGGGCTTTTCCACAAGACTCCAGACTTCATTTTCATTCATTGCGTTGATTTCTGCTTTCATGGATTCATACCATTGATGTCTATCTCGGCGGTTGAGTGCGTTCCTCACTGTGGTTGGTTCATTCTCATTCAGCATAGAGGCCATCACGATGCTTTCAGTCACTAGGTTGACGTTGCCTCTGGTTTTGTAAGGAGAATCTTTGTCAGCTACATCTGAGTCTTCTGAATCTTCATCAGATGGCAGGTACTCACTTGAGTCGATTAGTGGACTATCTGAAGAACATGCTTTCCTTAGGGCAATTGTGACGGGCGATTCTTGCTCGTCCTCGAATTCTGATGACGCTTCCGAACGTACAGGCAGCGTAACTGCTCGACTGTTGCTCGGGCGATGCTCAGGTGACTGCAGCTGTGTCTGCGTGGGCTGAGCTTGATGTCCCCCCTTACGCGTCTGAAGGGTAGGCGGCGACGTCAGAGGAACACACACGAGACTCTTGCGATCTTCGTTGACTGGTGCGGTCTCTGGAATGGCGTGAAAGAAGTGGTCTTCCAGAAATACGACATTTCTGCCTACAGTTAACGATTTAGGACGATGGGGGTCAATTAAGCGATAACATCCCTTCTGTGTCTCAGAATATCCAACGAAAATAAACTTCTGTGATCGGGATTCTAGCTTCTTCCGATTAATATCCTTCCTCTCATAAGTTAACATAAGTTGTGATTGCTGCTCATTTGTAGCCTGACTCAGTATCATGTGCCTTAGTAGAAGGACGATCCAGTACGTAGATTCCATCTCTAAGAGTGGCGGTGGCGACTACAATACCTTCTGGTGAATGAATCTGGCAGCCATCACTTGTGAACGTGGCAGTGTGTCCTTTTGCTACAAGTTGGCTAACCGAAATGAGATTAGCTGAGAAACTAGGAGCAAAATATGCATCATGGACCGTGATACTAGAATTAGGACCCATGGGAATAGTGACATCACCCTTACCAGGACATTTGACTATTTCATTATTAGGCAAAGTAATGTTTAGCAAAGTACGAGATTCAAAATTTGTAAATAAATGTTTTTTAGATACAACATGAATGTTAGCGCCAGTATCAAAGATAAAATCAGTAGTAGTAACATTAGCAGCCATAACAGTAAAGAAGCTCACGTGCGTGTTACTATTGCCGACTTTGTTGGCTGACTTCTTCTTCTGATTGGACTGGTTGGTCTGGTTGGGGTGATTATACCGCGGAGAGGAACTGGCTGGCACAGACGACGTCCCTGGCGTGGCTTGTGCTGTATTCTTCTTCCTTTTCGCTTGCCTCGGTGTTGCTGAGTGCTGTGGCTCGTACGGTGGCAGATATCACAGCGGCGTTGGTCATATCGCGTGGAAAATGCCGTACCATCCGGGCTTTCAGATTAGATGCACTGCGGCGAGACGCTTCTTGTAGTAGCTTGTTCTTCACTATGTCGGTAGTGATTTTTGCAGAAGAACTTTCGAGAGCCATTACCATTGGATCAAATTCTTCAGTTAAACCATTTAAGAGAATGACTGCTACGAATTCATCGTCAAGTGGTTTTCCCATTGCAGATAGCTGTAGCGTGAGCGATAGAACTAGTGCTACATACTCATCAAGAGTGCGACCCTCCAGTGTTATACGAAATAGCTGACGCAACACACTGAGGCCGGTACTACCAAACGTGGTAGCCAGGACATCCCAAGCTTCCTTGGCATTTTTGCAAGGTTGGATATATGGGTACAGAGAAGATTTAACAAGTAGCCCAATCTTTGCCATTGCACGTTCATTCGCTGCCTTCTCATCAGGTTTCACATCTTCTTTGGTGACGTGTTCCCACAATCCTTCATGAATAAGAAGTAATTTCATGGAAAAACTCCAATTATTATAGTTTGAGGAGCCCTCCAACTTCTCGGTTATTAATAATTGATTGCTCATATTCGTAGACATGGTTTTCATTATTTAATTAAGTAGCAGTGAAAACATTGCGGCTCATAACCTGTCAATGATAGAAATTTACATTTCAATTATTTTTATTATAGGAACAATGTGCACTATTAAATTGTTTACATTGAAGTAAACAACGTGACGGTATCATATCACCTTATGCGCATACCTGGATTTACATATATTTGATAGAGGGGAAATTCAAATTACAATTGAGGGTTCTGACAGTTAAGTCATATTTATCACTCACAATTTTATAGCATAGCACGAGAGGGAGATTAATACTTCAATTGGAATCGATGTTAGAACTGACACGAAACACAACTCGATTTGCTTATATCGCAGATGCCGGTTGTTTTCGAAAGTTGTCGAACGCTTCCGAACACTCCCGAGTATTCTAGAATGTTCTCGAACAAACAAACACGCCATATTTCCCGGAAAAAATGCGTCACATCCGCTTGCGTTTCTAATTGCCGATGACTAATCAGTATGGCCCTTCTATGTCTAGCATGATTTCTGCACTCGAAATTGGTTTTTGATGTGACCAACACTAGCTTTAACTGAACTGCTCCACACAGGCCGACATTTGATTTTTGTAAAGAATCCCTTTCAACCTTCGCAAATAACTACCAAAGTTCAATATTTTTATATCTGACCACTGTTTGACATTCTGAGAGTTTTCAGGCTGATTTTAAGCTAAAGAGATGCACGGATTTCAATTCTCGATAATACGTAAGGGGCAGTCATTTAGAAACGTTTAAGATTGAAAGACATATTAGATAGATACAAAAAGTAATTTGAAAGTGGGAGAGTTTAGGTATAGTTTATTTAAGGTTTGCTCGTAGGAAAGAAATCAATTTTGGGAAGCGTTAGTTTAAAGGGGAATATAGGGAATCGTTTATAACGGTTCTGATTATGGGGGTTCGGTCCGTTCGCCAACTATAAAGTAAGGAAAAGAAATTGGAGTGGGCCTTGCCATCTCGTCCGTTTACATGTTTGTGTAGATTTTGGAGCAAGGTGTACTATTCCGACTGAAACGGAGAAAATCTAGTTCGCAAGTTAGCATTCAAAAGAACGAACAACCTGCGAATATATTGTCTACGGTAAGAATAGACTAGGCATTAGGCGCGAATAATGCTATCGTTCGGAGAAGTCAAGAGGAAGGGTATGATAAGAGAAGAGGGCTGCATCCGAGTGTGAAAATACAATTGGCTGCTACCATCCCAACCTAAATCAAGCAACTTCAAGACACTACATAAACGGCTAGAGCTAACGCAATTCCAGTTTCTAATTTCACATATACAATGTGCGATTCCCAATAGTGTTTCCAACCAGGAACCAGAAATCCATTCAAATTTTTAAATGAGGTGGTGAGCGACGACTCAAAGGATTATCTCAGGATTTCGCCTAAAAAATTACAACGGAAATCTGTATAGAGAACGCTTGCGGGTGTTCTCATTTGTGTTGATTAAGAAGAGTGTAATTTACCTTTATTGGATTTAAATTAGTATGTAAATGGCGTAGCAGATTTCCACTATAGAATTTTGGGGGTGGAGCACTTAAATGAGTTAGGATAAAATTACAGCGCTGTACAACATTATCTACCCACCGCAAAACAGAATGCACGCCTTCATTATTAATATATGAACGGTAGCTCTTTGAAATACATCCACAAAAAAAAATCTTTTTACTAACATACTTTGCTTTCATCAATCATAGGGCACAAAACAAATTTGAAACGTTACAAAGTTTCATACAAGAGTTACGGACAAGGATTATCTACTTATAGTATTTGGAAATGTTATTGATCATGCAACTTTCTGTTTCCCGTGCCAATCACCCCATCCCGGGAGAACGGCGGATATATTTTTCAGGCATTCAGAAATCGCGCCATGTCAAAATGGCATCTTCAAAGCCCTTTTAGGTGGAAATGGGGCGAAGGAACGACTTGACGAACACACCAAAGCCATACATTTTCTAATCCGTGTCCGAGCGAGCAAAATTCTGCCTGTGTTAATCGACAAATTTACGACAATTGACGCACAGCCCTTTTTTGTGCTCATTTCGTGCTCTCACGTACTGCTTATGAAAAATCTTGTGCTCCTTAAATAAGGCCGTTATAAAATTTTCAAAAATGGTTACGCAGACGTAATGGCTGTGTAACTGCATGTCCCCTTTTTTTTCGTATGCAATTTTTTCGTGCTCATTTCGTGCTCTCGCGTGCTGCCACCTATGAAAAATTTTGTGCTCATCAAAGAAGGCCGTTATGAAATTTTTAAAAATGGTTACACAGACGTTATGACTGTGTAACTGTATGTCCCCTTTTTGGTTTTAAGTATGCAATTTTTTCGTGCCCATTTCGTCCTCTCGCATGCTACTTATAAAAAATTTTGTTCTCCTTAAATAAGGCCGTTATAAAATGTTAAGAAATGGTTAGGCAGACGTAATTACTGTGCAACTACAATGTCCCTTTTTAGCTTTCACGTACCTATGCAATTTTTTCGTGCTCATTTTGTGCTCTCGTGTGTTGCTTATGAAACATTTTGTACTCCTTACGTAAGGCCGTTATAAAATTTTGAAAAATGGTTACCCAGGCGTAATGACTGTGAAACTGCACGTCCCCTTTTTGGTTTTACGTATGCAATTTATTCGTGCTCATTTCTTGCTCCCACGTGCTACCAACTATGAAAAATGTTTGGCCATCAAATAACGCCGTTATAAAATTTTGAAAAGTGGTTACGCAGACGTAATGACTGTGTAACTACATGTCCCTTTTTAGATTTCACATATGCAATTTTTTCGTGCTCATTTTGTGCTCTCGCGTGTTGCTTATGAAAAATTTTGTGCTCCTTAAATAAGGCAGTTACAAAATTTTGAAAAATGGTTACACAGATGTAATGACTGCATGTCCCTTTTTTGGTTTTACGTATTCAATTGTTTCGTCCTCCCTTATCAAATAAAGCCGGTATAAAATTTTGAAAAATGGTTACACAGACTTAATGGCAGTGTAACCACATGCCCCTCTTTTGGTTATGTGTATACAATTTTTTGTGCTCATTCCGTGCTCTCACGTGCTACATATGAAAAATTTTGTGGCCATGAAAAAAGGCCGTTATAAAATTTTGAAAAATTGTTACGCAGACGTAATGACTATGTAACTGCATGCCCCTTTTCTCATTTTACGTATGCAATTTTTTCGTTCTCATGTCGTGCTCTCACGTGCTACTTATGAAAAATTTTGTGGTCATCAAAAAATCCGTTATAAAATTTTGAAAAATGGTTACGCAGACGTAATGCTTATGTAACCACTGTCTCTTTTTTTTGGTTTAATTATTCAATTTTTTCGTGCTCATTTTGTTCTCGCGTGTTGCTTATGAAAAATGTTGTACACCTTAAATAAGGCCGTTATAAAATTTTTAAAAATGGTTACGCAGACGTAATGACTGCGCAACTGCATGTCCATTTTTTGGTTTTACGTATGCAATGGTTTCGTGCTCATTTTGTGCTCTCTTATGCTGCTTATAAAAAATTTTGTGGCTATCAAATAAGGCCGTTATAAAATTTTAGAAAATGGTTACGCAGACATTATGACTGCGTAACGACATGTCCTTTTTTTGTTTTTATGTAAACAAATTTTTGTGCTCATTTCACGCTTTTACGTAACGGTAATAAGGCCGTAGGTAAACGTAATGGCTGCGTAATTTCATTTGAGATAAAAACAACTATTACACTGAAAAAAGTGAAAGTACCAATATGTAATGAAAAACTGCTTTTATTAAGCTGATATTTGCGAATGGTACAAAAACAAAAATATTGATCTCCATAGTCGACTGAAAATCTCCCCTAGGTCACAGTTCGTATTTGTGGTATATGAAGTTAAGGCCCGAAAAATGTAGATGAACTTTCCTTGCGATTCTCTCAGATTAATTAGATTTCTGTACTGGTTTTATACGGCTTCAAAGTTCCTTAAGGCATAGTGCGTATTTGTTGACAATGGATTAATTACTTCGGAGATAAAAACTTTGGCACACTATTGTACCCGTAGAATATCTCACTTCGCGCAATATCCTTTTTCTATTTTTAGTTTTTAGTTTGCTCAATTATAAAACAAATTAATTTGCCGCCGCCCAAATCTGCAATCGAAAACACTCCCCTTGCACGAAAAATTCAACGGCACGTGGACAACGCTACGAATTACCTAATGCGAATTAATAAATGCACATATTGCAACGAACTTAATCTGATTTAACTCGTCGCTCGCCCGAATTTTGTTTAGGGACCTCCTCATTCGTCTCGTTTACACATAATAATGTATACCGGCAATTACATACGTCAACTGTATGTTTCTACGCCAAGTCTTAAATTCAAACTTCAAAATCATGCAATACCACATTCAACTGCAAGCCTCGCCTTAAGTTTCAGTTTCAGGCGATAACTTCATGCTTTCTCAAAGCGGCCGTTTTTAAATTATGCCAAAACCCCCACTATTTCCGAAAATATTGCTTTCAATCAATAAATAACGAATGAATAATAAATAAGGGGAGGCCTACTTACCTAGTTTTTTTAAATATAAATTTGGCTGCTGGTTTTGAATTAACGCGGAGTTCGCCTTATTATTTAAATTTGCGGTTTAATGTTATTTTGTATTGTTGAATCTTTTAGTTCTGTTTATTGTGATTTTGAATTGTAAAAGTGAAATAACGTGTTAAAAATGTAGAATCATGTGGTCGTATTTGCGAGAAGAACATTTGTTATCGCGTTGAGTAAGATGAAATTCAATTAGTTTCAAGATAAGCATGTTTTATCGCCATTTAATTCGAAGCTAGATTTAATCAATAATTTGTTACTGATTGGCTGTTTATTTACGCAATCTGGTGGAAGGAGATTTTTGAAGGTGGAGAAAAAAAAGGGACCTCCTTCGTGGTGTAGGTTTGAAATGTAGCTTTTGACCGTAGCGTTTTTCCGTATATCGGGTTTTTTTTTGCGGTGGTGTTTCAACAGAATTAGTGCACATTTGAAACACTGTTTTTACCAGTCAGCCTAAATGCTGTTAACTCAAAAAATGGAAGAAGCAGGAGATATGAAGCAAAAGTTACAAGAACTGACGCAGGAATTAATGAAATTGTTGGAATACAAAAATCGTGCAAGGGACATTCAGTAAGCTTATGAACACAACGGCTGAAATAGTTGAAAATGGAAGGAAATGTTTTGAAGAAACTGAAAAAGGAACCGGAGAAGAGAGTATGAAAGAAAAATGTATGAGTGATGCACAAACCGAAGTGAAAAATAAGGAAAATGAATGACAAATTATGAAAATAAAAGGAAAAGCAATAAGACGAAGAAAACGAGGAGTTTCCTAGTGATGCCAAAGATTTGCAGTTTAGGTGACGTTAACAAGGGGATTTAAAAAGGAATTTAGCTTGAGCTGATTTTGAAAAGTGACTTTCGGTTTTAGTTTCGGAAATCATTATTTCTTACTTTTGGGGCCCTTATAGGATTACGACTGTATATGACTCCTGGAGGAGTTTACAGAGGGCGTCATGTGAGTTTGCAGATGCGAAATTTTTTATTACGTTTTCAAATTGGCTTAGAGTATAAAACGCACCCCTAAAATTACAGGAACCAAAAACCGCTTTGAAATTTTTTTAAGGCACCTAAATCTACTATATTGCCGAAATTGAAAGCATAGAAGCAAGACCGTTAAAATAAAAAAGCAGCATATAATTATAAATTCATTCAGCCGCTTTTGAGCAAGAGGCGAAGAGTGCACGTTCAAATTTGTTTTTTCGATTTTAATAGCCCTTATGGACATTTAATGCCTTAACGAGAATACAAACATGAAATCATATTTAATTTATAATCAAATGACACCAACACCAAGTCTGTAAGTGGTGTAGTTCCGGAGACTCAGACAGACAGACAGACATGAACAGCGCAAAGGTGCACTTTTTATTTTTTTTAAGTGAAAGTGTACTAAAATACAAGTGTCAGTTATATACATCCCACTTCATTAAACAAGCAACCGAACACCAGTATCATTTGAAAAAAAAGATACTTCTCGTGAACATTTCTTAATTGAAATGTATAAATTGCCAAGATCAAAGTAATTTGGTAGCGCTAATAAAATGGAAAGTCTAATTTATATAAAATTGTGCTTACATTTAAAATGCGCTGTAAATACGATTTGTTAAATTAAATTTTAATATAGGTTATCCCTTTGCCCCTTTTTAATTAAGTCAATTTGTAATTATTTCAATTCAGCTGATATCAATTGCCAACTTAACGTCTCTTTTCATTCATTGAATATTGATTGTCTAATCGCCTTTTTTTTTGTGTTCTTTTGCCACTTTAATTTACAGCAAATCCTGTCTAGATCTCTCTAATGTAACTGATATGTGAACGTTCATATTTAAATTGTTTCACTGGCATTTCTCAAAAATCCCTTTTTTTTTGGCTTTGTTTAGTTTTTGAAGTTAACGTTACGTTTATACTGATATGTCGAGTGAAAAGTTTGCTTTTTCCATATAACGTAAATTGAATTATTACTTTTCATTAAGTGTTGATTACAATTGCAGTATTTGGGTCGCTCGACGTAACAAACGTTAGATTCTTTTCGCATTTATATGCCGCGTTATCACGACCTCTTTCTTGTTTTCTGATTGGGCAGAGCGCGCCCTTTTGAGATCGGAGCGGTTGCGACCCATTAGTTCAAAGTAATATTTTAATTTTGTCGTGCTCGGTGAGACTACCGTTTGTGCATAAAGGATTTCTATACAGCTGAATTGTAATTAATATACTTTTTTGTTTGTGTTAGTCATTTAAACAATTTTAATTCCGTTATCCCTGTGG
Organism: Photinus pyralis; assembly: GCF_008802855.1. Lineage (NCBI taxonomy): Eukaryota > Metazoa > Arthropoda > Insecta > Coleoptera > Lampyridae > Photinus > Photinus pyralis. The sequence goes on from NW_022170250.1 coordinate 2,562,469, forward strand.
AAGTATATTTCTATAAGTATGTTCTGACTAAGAGTTGACCTCTTTTGAATTTAAATTTTTACTTTGAGTAAGATTCGGCATAACGTTAAGCATCAAAATTCGCAACTTTGCCAAATTTAAACTACCTACCTATCTCTTATAGTTTCCGAGATCCCCATGGTGGTCTTCGAATTTGAATCAGCCAGTATAGAAAATAAAAATAATAAAATTGCTTTGAATTTATTAATTTATTAAACGTTGCCCTGCGGAAGAGCTATCCATTGCAGCACAGTTGATGCGATATTTTAACAAGCATAAATAATTTATTTAATTTGAATGTACTTATCGATTTAATTAAAGTTTCCTAAGTTGCGGCTCCCATTAAACGATTACAAACTTGGAAACACAAATAATTGAAATGCAACTACTTTAAAGTTAACTAGTAAAATCATTGCAGACGGTTCACCTTTTTAAAGAAGCCTTTTAAGCTCATGAAATTCGTTGTACTATTTATTCTAAAGGGTGTTTTTTAGGAGCTTTAGTTAAACGTTTCTGGAAACGTGAAAGAGGTAGGTTTTTGAAAATTTGCTATTATTCTGAAGACCGAATCGATATAAAACATTTTCAAAAAAATGGAAATACCGGCAGGAGGTAGTTACTTGTTATTTTAAGTGGCAACCCCTATTGTGAAATTTCGGGTCTTTTGTTACCCACATGTCGATATCTACAATTTATGGTTTTTAAATAATTTTGACGCATGAAAAAGTGGCGGATGCAGGTGTTACTTTGAAAATTGATTACTCGGTTGTAATTATGGCAACCCTTTTTTAAAAGATCAAATAATTATAATTAATTAATAATATCACGTAGAATTCAAAAAAAGACTCAGGGTTTACCTGCTACTCATCAACAATCAAAAAAAGGGGTTGCTATTTAAAATAATGACCATTTTTGAAATATTTTACATCGATTCGGCCTTCAGAGTAACTACTTAGTACAAATTTTCAAAAACCTACCTATTTCACTTTCCCAGAAACGTCTAACTAAAACTCCGAAAAAACACCCTATATAGTGTTTTCAACAGCAGTATCCAGTAGCACTTATCACCAGACAGGGTAATGTGATTGACCACTTTTTACCATTTCCACAAAAAATGCTTTCCAAGAAAAAAAAATTTAACTCAACGGAACCCGAAAGCATGCATACAATTAGGATTGTTGGGAAGCTTTCTTGAATAAATGCGAAAAAAATAAATAAACAGCTTAGTAATGGCTCGAACCGATTTGCGAGTCGTATTTTCCACTCGGAAAGTAATGGCTAAGAATCATTTGAGACCTTTACTCGCTTGTACTGAGTGAAAGAAACAAACGTTGCTTCGAAATTTTTGGTACGAGAAAGTCTCATTTTATCGAAAAATCATTTCCTTCTAAAGGCTGTGTAAAACAAAATCATTTACGGATCAACCGACTTTCAATATGACAGTTGAAGAATATTGACAACCACTACATTTGAGAAACCTATTTTGTATGAACGCCCTGTCTTTCAAGTAATTGGGGCGACTTATTAAATATGCATATTGCCTGTAAACGGTGTCAATATATATTTATTGAAAGTATGCTCTATTAAATTGCGTTCCTAGCGGAAGCGCAATAGCTCTTATTATAAGTAGGTAGCTACTGCAACAAAAACGTAAAATTGGTCTAAGAGTGATAAAAGAGCAATTGCTCATATTCTGAGTTAAATGTAATCCAATTTAATTTAATTTTAGTAGTAGTAGTATATTGGAAAATAGCCGAGATATCATCGAAAAACTTGCAAGGTCAAATTTCGTTTCCATTTTCCCCGAATTAACTTCTATGGGCATTTACAACGTACAGTGTACTACTTTCTTATTTCTCATGGGCGCTATTTTGGATTTTTACGGAATGAATAGAGAATAAAAAAAGAAAAATAATGACGTAACAATCCAGTATGGCGCCCATGAGAAATAAGAAAGTAGTAGCCTACATCTAGCGTGATATGAAAATGGTGATAACAGATTCAGATCGGAGAAAACTGCCCATGGAATATCGCTATCACTCTATCACTTTCTGGTATAGTTTCGGTCCAATTTTTCTGTCCTCCTTTGTAATCTCTTGTGTGAAACTCTCCTTCTCCTGGTCACCTAAATTCACTTCTACCTAGTATGTCAATTTTGTATCTCTTCATTTCATTTATTGTTAAATTTCTTTTTCAATTCATTGTTCTTATTTTCCAGGTACCTAGCCTTAGGCGTGAATTGTTTCCTATCAAAAAAAGTGGGCGGCCACTTTACTCCAATGCAATTCCTCCTCTACTAACGTGCGGGTGGCACTGAAGTGCTATAGCCAGAGTTGCTCAAACTTGTTAATATAATATATCTATAAATGCAGGTATTTGATAAGCCCACTCAAAAATAAACCCAAAATAAATAAATAAATAAATAAATAAATAAATAAATAAATAAATAAATAAATAAATAAATAAATAAATAAAAATAAATAAATAAATAAATAAATAAATAAATAAATAAATAAATAAATAAATAAATAAATAAATAAATAAATAAATAAATAAATAAATAAAGCAATGCTACTAGTACCAACGAGAACCGTCCATTTCCGACCGCTTCAGCTAGGGAAATTTGCCATTTCCAGTTTTTCGGTAATATCTCAGTTATTTCAAAAATATGTTGCAAAAATTTCAAATGCATTTTTTTAGTAACAAAAACGTTTAATCTACACTATCTCTCTAACCGTTACGGAGACCCCAATGGCGACTCGTGAATTTGAACCACCCTCTGTGTAAGTGTAGATTGGGTGCAAAATATAACAGAGAAGTAGAAACTTTTTGGTACATTAGTAATTTTATGGAAAGATAGAAGTTGGATCTTGGATAGTAATCAGGCGATCTTCCTTCTTCTTAAACCCCATATAGAAAAATACCTGCACCCTTGCTAAATTAGTCATTTTTTTAAAGTCAAAAGCACATTTGTCACTCTCCGTGAATTATGTGCGATAGAAATCTAATTCCGATCGATAATAACAAATTGCTATAAATGGCATCTGACTGAAATTCTATCCTATGTGATAAAGATAATAGCGGCAATAGTGTTGCAATATCACCATTAAAGACAAAGTCAATAAACAAACGTAGAAAAACACCAACGACCGGCGGCACCTACATAATAAATTCCTTTATAGTAATAACAAACAGCTAGTAAATATTTGTGGAGATCTTTTAAAATGAATTACGACGGAGGTATTCGTTGTTTTATGTAGGTGGAAGAATAAAAACAACCCGCAAAAGGAGGACGCTACTTTAAACATTCCCCGGTTGCTTTTCCTTCAGCAATACAGAAAACCGCACTTGCGTCTTGCGAGTTAAATATTCACAAAGAGATTCGAAACGATCCGCCGCCATCCATATGCTAAAGCTTCTGCACTTTCCTAATTATATTGTGCAATTATAAATGTACAATGAACTTTGTTATCGTCACTGCTACGAAGTTGAATAAATTAGCAAATGATGGTTTCAGAAAAACAATTAAACATCGGGTTATCAAGATATTCATTAAAGTAATTCTTGTATATTGAAGGACAATCAAATACCAGAAATAGGCGGAAATATGCTGGAGAGTTTAAAATAATAAAAATAAACCGCGTGTGAAACGGATCGTGTCATTGGATTTCATCCACTTTCAATAGGCTATGTTAGGGGCAATTGTGCAAATTTTGATCCGGTTCAAACGTTTGCAAACTATGGTGTTCACAGAGAGACAGACAGATACCAGCGACTCCCCTTATACAACTTGCATCGCCGCGCTCTGCCGCTTAATTATAGCTCTAATTGTTATGAAATCTGGTAGTCTTTAGAGGTTAAGAGACAAAAGAATGAAAAATTTTTGATTTTGATTTTTTAACCACAAAAAAATGCGGTATTGTGACCACTCTGTCCGTCCGTTTGTCCGTCCCTAGGGTTGTGTCGCTACGATAGCTTTATCTTAAAAGCTATTCTTCTACTCTTTTCACTATTTCGTTCGTTAAACACCTGTCTCTGTCCAGCTAGCTCAATTAAATAAGTCACTCACAAATACTAACAGGAAACTCTAAACTAATACAAAACTGTTCATTTAAACACAACACAAATTTATTTGATAATTGCTGCAATAAAAAGTGGCAATAGTGCCAGCGACAAACACCACGCTACCAACGCTCGATCAAAACCGGTTAAATAAAGTCTTAATTACGCGATTTACATAAAACAGGTGCGTACAAAAAAAACACACAAAACTGAATTCGCTTCAGAAACTCCACTTCTTTATTACATAACACTTAAACTTTTCTTCGGGTACGTGACATAAAACTCCTTCTTAACTCGAACTCAACTATTTAATTTTTCTTCAATAATTACACAAGCTGTCTTCTCTTCTATTTAAAACATTTGCATCTCTTCTCCCATCTTCGATTCCACTTCCTAATTCTTTAGTTTAAAAAAACAAAATTCTCTTATCTAAACGCGCACCTGTGACAAACATCTGTTTACAAGATTAATTTATTTTTAGCGGTAAGCGCAACTACGACCGGAGAAAAACATGAGATAAACTTTTAAAAATGTAACGGGGTTCATGAGTTTAAATACGCTGACTCGCCATAGCTTCGGCTATTAGAGTGTTACGTTTACCAGTTTCCAAGCACTTCTTGTAGACAGAAAAGTACATGTTGTCTTCAAATAGCGTAATAAAACTCTCACGAGCCATATATATTGGCATAAGTAATTCGTATTGTTACGTAAACTACACAATGCGGACCTGTTATTAGGCTTCAGCACCTACAGTAATGATAGGTCACCCTGTATGTTTAATTTAAATTATTTTTGACGTTAAATGTGGTTATAAATTGGAATTGAACCCAAATCTCGATCATATTAGTTGAATTCGAGGTCAGTTTTGTTTTGTATCGTACTTTTTTAATGTTGCTAATTTTGTTTATTTTATTGTAAAGTTTTTATTTACGTCTATTGTTATTGTGAATGTCTCCGGTCGTTTGCGAAGGTCGTTTGCGAAAGCTAATTAGTTTCAAGATAAGCACGTGTCATCGCCGAAGTAATCAGATGTAATTTTATTCAAAGCCGCGGTATTTTGTTAAAGAAGGAGGAAAAAGGGAAATTGTTTTAAACAGAAGAGGAAGAATTCATTTTTGTACATACCTTTGTATTTGCTTAAATGCATCAGAAAGAGAAGCTACAGTTTCTCGCATTTTCCCTAATTGTGGAGTGTACCACCAAATAAAGTGTAATTTGGAGGTTTTACTTTTATGTTTCTTTTCCTGGAAGGCACTGTTCACGTTCACTGAGATTTCATTGTAAGGATAGCCGAATTTTATATTTGATAAAAGGTAAAGCAGTTGTTTGGAGGGGGTCTTTTGCCTTTTGAACCTTTTTGCTTTTGCCGTTTAATCCAAAATTAGTTACTGAACTCGAAACGCGAAAAACATCGATTTTTAGTAGCGGAATTTCTTTGAAGCAACAGTATGGTAACATCATTTGTATAAAGGATGAATACAATTTTATCTCCAATGACACCTTTCGTGTAATTAAACGTTAGTGTGCCCAATATTTCTTTAAATGAAGGAGAAAGCTGTCTACATTTGGATAAATCTGTCCGCCGTATACGTAAGAGAATAAACGCTCGGATTTCACTGATACCACGCGCACGATTATTTCGAAGCACCGCTGTAACTGAAAAGAGTAATAGGATGCGTTAATCTATCACGTAATGGAACTTCATTGTTAATCCTTAAGTTTCTGACTATGTCCCATTTTATCTTCAGATTGAGCTTTTCAACACAAAAAAAGCTCATTTCTAAAGAGAACAATTACATTTTTCACATGAGAAGGAACTATAACGCTTCTAGCGAAATGCATTTTTCCCCCTGAATATATGTTTGATCAACATCATCAGAGAAAAAGGCGAGTGTTTTCTAAGTACACACTCGAGATCATTTGAAATAATGTCCTGATCATCCGTTGGAAATCGTGGTTTGTAGATTTGGCCCATTTCTCCACGGACCTAACGGTGTAGGGTAATATGAGCCCCCGAGGAATGATTTATCCTTCCGATTTTTCTTAAATATTCAGGAAATAACGTAATATAAAAATGACCCAAACACATTTAAAAGAAAAGTAGGTAGCTTTTGTACGGTTTGCGTATAGCACCCAAATGTTACCAAAATACGAAATCAGTTTTCAGTCCTTACGACGGCATTCGAATACATTTATTTCAATCTTGATTTTAAAAGTACGTGACCAAGGTATCGAATCTACGTCAGCATTACGGTATGCAATGGTCGCATAAGTTTCTTCAACGTGTCTAATTATGAGACTAGGATAGCCGCCCCTTTCAATAGAGCAGAAAAATAAATTAGGACGCCCCACTTTATTATCAACCTTCTCCCTTGTACGAAATTATCGCCATTGCCGAAATGTCTGCTGATGAGCTTCTTATATAAGTTTAATTACGACAAAGAAAGTTACTCAAGCAATTTGACGCATTTAGAAATGATATCCAATGTCCAATTAAATTGATTGTTAAACATTGAACCGTAAATATGTTACGTGTTATTGTATCTAGGATTAAATTTATCCAGGCGATTACATTTTATAAAACAATGGGACTAACGTTATTTTATGTAAAACTTTTGTTTCCTTTCTTTTACTTCAACAATCATTAAGTTATGACCCAAAAGGTTGCTTTATTCCGGCATTATTTTACATAATTTTCGAATTTAACGTTGATATCTGTGTTGCTCTGACGTTGATATTGTTAATATAAACAGGGTAGGAAGTTGTTTCAAGCCATCGTTCGGTCTGCCCTAATAAAAAATTAATTTCGTTCCCTTGAACGTATATATTAGATGAGGGCATGTGTGCATTGATTACGACGTAGATCGTTAAATATAATTAAAATTGTGGGTTTTCAATAAACTCCGTTCTTGCTCTTAAAATGTCTAAATGCGTCTACTCCGCGCTTAATTTACGACCGTATATTGAAATCAAGAATGCTGCAGTGGGTTACTGCTTTATTTGGTTACAAAGTAAATTAATCCACTACGATTATAACTTATAAATCAAAATCCAAGTTGGAAACGCGTGGCTTTAATATTAAACAAAAAAAATGAATAGCCCTGCCCAGTTCAGCTGTAGAGCTATTAAGTCATTTAAAAAAAGGAAATTAAAAGAATCCAATGGCATGCCTTCATTTTAGAAAGGAATTGTAGGTTACTTACCATTCAGCGATTCGACCAACGAGGGTGGTGAACGTTCCTGCAATTAAAAAAAGTATTTAGAGTATATGATACCTAATCGAGTGAATGTACTACGTCAAAACTGTTCGTTTTACGTACAGACTCAAAAATGTGTAATGCTTTATGGTAAAAAATACCAAGAACCGAAAGTAAACATTGACAGACCCAATAAACACAAGGACGTTTGTTAAACGTTATATTTTTCCAACTATAGGTAATCCGTTAATATATTGTATATTTCGTACTAGATAATATACGAAGCCCAAGTCGCGTTATTAAACATATATTCAGGTTTATTCTCGTGCCACTTGTTAAGCGTTTTGTTTGTTAACTGAGCAAATTTGCTATGTCTAACAAAAATTGGTATTCTGGTAGCCTTTTTGTTTGGTTAGCGTAACAAGATGCCTAGCAAAATTGCTACGATTCTTACGCCATTTCTGAATTGGCGTTGGCACTTTGTTAACGTGAAATAACTCACACTACGGCTACAGATCACGATATTTTACAGATTATTTCCTGCATGTAGTAAAAGAATTAGAATTGATATGGTTACATGTCCATACTTCAACAATTAATTCGCAAACGTCAAAATTTTACCGCGGTTAAAAATGTGTTAAAATTGTATCGCTTCTGATTTTACCTATTAAGGTACTTAGACGACCACAAACTTGCGGTTGCTTAGATACGAAGAGTCGAAACTGTCTGCCTAATGTGCTAATTTCGAATGCACTTCTCTTCCGCGATGTCCAGTTTTGGTGCAAATTGTTTCGCGAATACTAAAACCGCTGTGAATAGGTATTTATTCTGGAAATAACCATGCCGAATATGCCGTGTGCTTAAAAATGGCTGATTAAATTTTTCGTCAAATTGTTTTGCTACGAAGAAATACTTCTAGTCAATTTTTCACCCAAAATTTTAGGATAGTACTGCTGATTCAAATGCTCATGAGTCATGGATAGGGACGAAGGTTAGCACCAATCTCTATGTACCATCGAGCTTATTGAGGTCCAAGGCGAGTGCTTCCTACAAATCATTTTTGGAAGGAACATCTTTCTTAATATTTGCCTCAAACAGCCGCTTTTTTTTTCTGCAGAAATGCAGATATTCCTGATAAGCAGGCGAGTTGTTTTATCTTGAATTAAAAAATGAAAGTCCGGAAAAGAACAAGTTAATAAAATAAAATAAACTCATAAAATATATCAAACCAGATAAGAGTAGGAAAGCGTGAAGAATAATAGTAACGATAACTAAAAAATATAAAAATTTACAAAAATAGTTTAGGCGAATTCAACTATTTCGGCTCCAAATCGCAGCTACTATGTCGTGGAGAACAGAGTTAATTTATTCAGAGCTGCTGCAATTTCTTGGAGTTCTTTCAAAAAGAAAATGTTTTTTGAACTATTTGTGCGTATTTTCGGAATACGGACAAGAAACGGCTACATTCATGCGGTATGGCGTAGCAAAACAGTAGCCACGCCCTTACTTGTTAACTCGCTTCTAGCAAAATGCCACCAGAATTGCAAACGAACAAAACGACTTAACAATTTGTTAAACGCGACTTAACAAATTCGTTAAACGTAGCAAATTTGCTAAAATAACAAATGCCACGAGAATAAGACTGATTATACGTATAAAATATTTAAAAATATATTATTTTTAATGTAATTAGCATCAAAATCGATACGTGCATTTTGAGTTTAGTGTATAGTACTTGAAACAAAATCAACGTAATATTAAACCATTTTTTTATTATTGTAAACGCGTAAAATTGGTATGCAACATACTCGTAGTTATATTATACATAATTATAAAATATTTAAAAACATACATATTTTGTTAGGAAATTGATGCCCGTATATAGGTTTTTTGAAATGTAAAATCAACGTAATAATATACCATTTGTTAATATAAACGTTTAAAATTGCGGTATTAAACACATTTTTATATATTTTTTATTTTATTTTATTTTATTTTATTTTGGCTTTATTTTTGAGTGAGCGGGGTTTCACCCAAGGCTGCTCTACCAACCCAACCCACTATACATTTACAAATATCCATGCCCGAACCAGGGACCCTTATCACCACAGTTCAGCTTTAACTCAACTCGCCACACGGGCCGGCATATATGTAGTATACGTATAAAATATTTAAAAAATACCATTTTATGTAGAAATTAATAGTTTAAAAAAATACGTATCATTTCGTTTAAATGTTATGTTTGTTACATGCAGCCAAAACGTAAAATTAAGCCATTATTATTAAACAGATTGACACATATTTTATGGGTATAGAACATTCAAAAAACTATAATTTTAATGATTTATTGATCAAAAAATAATTTGTTTGTAAATATAAGTAGCCAAAAAAGTAAACGCATCGTAAAAATATACATATTTTAAATGTATGGTAAGTAGTAGAATAATTGCACATTATAAACGTACTGTAAGTACATAATAATTCTGTTTTTTAAACGTAAAATAAATGTTTATATTAATTAATAAACTAAATTTATCGCACAAAACTAAAAATAACATTTCAAATTCTACATTTATAATACATATATATTATGCAAAATACAAATACAAATTGAAAGCTGATCTATGAGGAGTACTACGTAATTGTATTATATGTAACTATGTACCATGTAATTATTTTAAAATCTGACTCGTGGGCATTCTACACAACACACTAGCTAAAACTAATGAATTGTATAACCACTGTTGTTAGTACAAATGTACAAGCAACGTACAAAATTTGAGTAATAGGTATACATAGATAGGTAAACGCATAATTGTGTAAACACTTACTTTTTATGAGGGCACTGGGCTCGCATGACCACAACACAATTAAAATACTCACCAAGAGGATTACCATGGCGACGTGCCGACCGCGCATGTCAATAAAGCGTTTTAGCACGCATCAACAACAGATTTTACAATTATTATTTTTTGTTAAATAAAATTAAATAAATATAAATAATAATTAAATAAACGATACATATAAACGTTTATTGAATATATACTTTAATTTACGTATATTAATTAGATATAACATCCGCTGTACATATCGTCTCAGAAACCCAAATATTTGACATACAAAATACATTTATTGCGATAACCTAAGTATACAAATAAAACATATACCAGCCGATTAGGTTTTTATACGTCTTTATTGATGTGATTTTATATCAACAGATTTAACGATTATTAGCGGTTTTTGTTCTATAGTTAAATCAGACAAACGTTTATTAATTGTAGTTTTCATACCATTAGTGTATATTTATACTCTAATTTACGTATAATAATTATTATATGTAACGTACGTTATAACTACTATCTAAGAAATCCGTATATTTAACGTAAAAGGGAAGGCATTTATTATAAAAACCATTTATATACGTATATCGGATATACGCAATACGTATATTCTACCGCTTATACGTATTATACACGTTTCATAAACGTCCATGTGTTTATCGGGGAGAATCGCTCAACGCTATTACGTACCGAACAAGGGTGGAGCGAAGGCCTCAAAGAGGAAGATACTAGCCAGTTCAATTTAATCAAGATATCTGTATACGGCAGAAACGTGGAGAAACGCAGTGAAGGAGAGAGTATATGGAGACGTCGCTACTAAATAAAGTTCAAAGGTTTCTTGCAATTAAAATTGCCAGTACGTATAGAACCGTTTAGCTACAGGCAATATGAGTAGTGGCACGCGTGCTACCCTCCTATATAATGGTGATGGCTAAATCCAAAGGATATGAACGGAAAAAGGCAGCAGGAAGAGTGGGGGCCACAACAATCATGGACAAGGACACTGATCAAAGACGTAAAACGGTTGACCTCGCTGAGTTCAGTGTATAAATTTGGGGAATTCTTTGGGAAATCTTTGGGAAGTCTTTAGGAAGTCTTGGGAATTGGGTCATACATTTTACTGATGAGGATAAGACCATCAAGTCCAACAATTATCTGTCGAATTTTAGTTCCATTTACCTTCCGGACGCCAAGTGCCATTAGAAATCAACGGACCAAGTCGTTTTGCCCGACGGGTCCCAAAACACTCTACGGAAATCCTTCTTGTGTTGGCAACAGCAACAGACTGTTGCGAGTCTGTGGAAACGAAGGGACGAAGATTAGGAATCGCGGAACAGAAGTGGAAGAAATCGAGAATTTCTAAAAGAAAATTTAAATGAATATTTTTGCCCAAACAAAACTGATAGTCAAGTAGTGAAGAAAAAAATCCCTCTTTTATGGTCCAATTAAGATGGTTAGCTCCCACCGATTCAAAATTTCAAAATTCGAGCGACACCAAAAAATATAAAACCCTGAAAAAGATTGACTTCTAATTTTGTGCTAAATTTTCTGCTGTTTGTTTTTTTTATTATACACATCGACAGTATTTGCTTGTTTTTTCAGTTTATAATTTATTTATTTGTTTTTATTAGTTTTGTATTCTTTGTTTGAAACTAAACCATGGAATAATATCGCTTAGGTTAATTTTCCTGATTTTTCCCAATTATTAATCTCCTTAGCACTTAGCATACGGGCAGTTTCTGTTTTCACAGGTTTGTACTCTGGATTTCTAGATAAGGGTGATTGCAAGCCAGATCTGTCACTTTTGGACGATTTCAATGAAATTATAGGTGTTATAGTTTATGATTGCCAAAGATTTTTGACCTAAAGTGTAATTTAAAGAAAATACAAAGGGGAAGTTTTCTAAAAAAAGCCCGGGAGACGATCTCTAATTACAGATCTCTTTCATTACAGACATCTTCAGAACCGAACATCACATTAGGTTCAATGGATGTCACTCGCGGAATCTTGGTTAGCGTCGAGTTTTCGCGAACACTAGAACTACTTTTATTCGAGGTGCCTACATTCAGAATTTCATTTAAATATCTTAATAAACAAACAAAATCGAATTACGCATGCGCAAAACAAATGTTTTGATTCTGCATTCGGTTTACCTTTATTCGAGTTGCGTACATTCAAAATTTTAAATATCTTAACAAATAAAAAAAATCAGATTGCGCATGCGCAAAATACATTTTTTGAATTAGCATTAGTTTTACTTTTATTCGAGGTGCTTATAACCCTATAGTACTTTGCCTGACGTTGACAATGGCAACGAGGTAATATAGAACATGTCATTGAAATATTTTGAAAAAAAAACAAATTTTTAATTTTATTCGGCATTAGTTTTACTTTTATCCGAGATGCCTTCATACAAAATTTCATGTAATTCGGTTCGTAACTAACGGAGATGTCAAAAGGGCCTTCCTTATTTTTTAGCAATAATATGTAAATATTGTGAATAAATTAGTATTTAGCGAATGATTGTACCCATTTAGGGCTTCAGTCTACAGCTTCGATGGAAGTGACGGCCTACCACCTTACATTCTACCCCAAATTCATTCCGTCTCATACCGAGATTGAACGGTTGACACTATACGAACGTATTAACGGCCCCACGTTCAAGTATAAGGCTTGGAAATGAAATAAAAATATTGTATCATTTCCAAATAAATATGCCGTAGGTACTGTTTTCTTACATAACTTTGCATTAGTAAAATTAGAGCACAAATGCGTTGAACCGAATTGCTGCATAAGCTGTCATAACAGTCATCCAGTATATAAAACAAAATACAAAATATGAATTTTATCATTATATAGTCATACAATCGTTACCATTAATTAGGTTTGCGGCGTAATTTGTATCGGTCGGATTATAAATTATGTTTAATAATGGTAAATTGTAAAATATGCAAATGTGCAAACACAATGAATATAAAATTTATTCTGATGCTGTTTGATATTAAACATGGGTTTGCTCTAGATAAGGAGCTTCCCTTCTGAAGAGAGTCGGGGGTCAAGAATCCTTCCTTGGGGGTAACGTACCTCCTCCGTTTGGTTGCAACAAATTTAGTGTGTGTGCATTGTTTATCTTTATTTCTCGGCATTATAGGCATTTCTTAGGTAATTTTAAGTTTTACGACTAAACTTCCCAAGCGCTTTAAATTCCATTGCGCTTACACTTTTTTAGTGCCACAGGCGATACGCTTTAGCAGATGGTGGAAGCTTTTATTCTTTTGTATGCAAAGTTTCAGATTACATAAATCGCAGATTTTGACAATAAAAAATTGTGTGCTATCAATTAACAAAAAAAGCAGAGGTTCCCAACTTGTACATTACCAACGCAAATAACTGAAATATCCCGAACTTGATGAATTTTGCTGATTGAATGGTTTAGCGAAGAACGTAAAACTTCTGAAGGATCATTGAAACTGAATTGATGCGTCGCAGTTTACGTTATAAACCTGAAGTTAGTTAACTGAAAATTGAGCGGAAGTTTAAAATAAAACGTTCGAGAAAATTTCCAATTATTTGTACGTTGTTTGAATGAGTAATGCAAACGAAGTTATTAATCTGGTACAACTCAAATGAGGAAAAGAATGGCGTTGAAAACAACATCCTTCATTCGGTGCCGAACGTTTTTATTAATTTCTTATGCAAATATTTATCCCAACGTCGTTTTACAGAGATTATTTCCAGCGCTTTGCATGACAAATAGTCCGCCGTAAAAGCGCAAAATTCAATTGAGCTTACTCCTGTTAATTAATTATAAGGTTTAATGTGAACGAAAGTTGCTTACCTACATTCCACTAGATATTCATAAAATCCGAAATTTTGATTTTTTTTTTCGAATGATACTTGATAACAACACACATAGTGCCTAACGTAAAGCAAGATGGCGTAAAATGACCAAAACCACGACCAAACACTATTATAGATTGAAGAGGGTATTGTTATGTTGGGCGATCATTTTTAAAAGGGGATTTTTTCTTAGATGCGTTATTCCTTTTATAATCTGCTTTAAAATAGAAAGAGCCCTTTTGTTTCAATTTAAAACCAAGTTTATTGTATTTCAAATTCCTTTTGTTGTTAATAAAATTAAAAGATTCGAAGTTGCAAATAGAGAAATTTATTTTACTGCCTTCTTTTATAGCCAAACAACACAAAAGAGTGGAACAGAACAGTTGATAATTATTAGATGGTAGAAACAACAGAAAAGTAATTTGTGCGCTGAAAACGTTTCATCTGCGTTTTTTCTTGCAGCTACCAAAGTCATACAGGAATAGAACTAACGACTTTTCTTTTTCATGCACTCAATGTATTTTAGAACAAAATGTTTCTTGCGTACAGCGTTTCAAAAGCAAAAATCCAGTCATGACAATCACTTAAATGAGGCCTCTAGTATAGCCCTACGAGAGATTTTTCAAATACTCCACAGCTACAGAAGTTTATGAAGTAATAGTATTGAGAAAAATAGCTAATTTTCCGATGGAACGAAAATATTTGCTACACTTCCGCGTTTTCTTCAGTTAAAATTTAAATGGCCCAGACGTCAAACAATTGTTTAAAACTTCTAATGGAGGATACCTTTCAATAAATGTACGGCCATTTCCAGCAGAAATTTTTCCGCATTCACTGTGTATCAACTAAATTCCTTGAAATCGTAACGTGCCATTTTTTACAAACGAAAAACTGCATTATTATTATGTATTGTTGTGTAAACTTCAGGTTGAAATAATGCTGAGGATGGGAGCGAGCCACCCTGAAGTGAAAAATGTACGTGTTGTCAACGTAATTCCGGTTTTCCTTTAATCCGACTGGTACTTTCAATTCAAAATTTGAGTAGTGATTTCATGGGAATTTACGGATTTTCATAAAGGCCTTCGTCTTATGTGTCAAAACCCGTCATAGTGACATTTAAAAAAGAAGAAGAACAAATAATGGCAATTTTGAGCTAGCTATAGGTAGGTGTAGGTTGGGTGATACTTTGCCCGCGTACCATTTCACACAGCAGTATTAAATGACACTAAACTAACCGATGGAATGTGAAGGGGTTGTAAGAAAACGCAAATAAATCAACTATAAGAGATAGGCATCGACAACTTGTATGAAAAGAAGCAGAATTCTACGGCCTTTCAAACACCACAATGCAAAATAGATATTTCGTTTCAAAAATTAAGTTTTCGTTGTTTTTTTTATAATTTGAGGAAAGCCACTGAAGCCCATTTTCTAACATTTGCATATCAGATAAACAAAAAATTGAACTTAATTATGGAAAAACAGCAAAGTTTCCCAATCAAACAGTATCAGCTCCGAAGTTGAAGAATTATTTCCAGTAAAGAAAAAAAGACTTTACTTTACTCCAAAATTTCTAATTTTAGGGATTGCTGTCTAAACTATACCATGCGGACGTTTTGTTTGGTTTTAGCACATACACTAATTTTGTTTTGTATCAGAATTATTAGTGGTTTCTTTAAATAATCACCTTGTATTTTATTTTTGGATTTTGGATAATAAACATTTTAAGGTAATTAAGATGTCTTTAGTTAATTTGTTTCATCGCTCGCTTGTTGCGTGGTATTTTCTGGCCCTGAGCGCCTATTTACCTTTACATTTATTTGATTGATTTATGTCGAATAAACTTGTTTCGTAGGTAAATGGTTAGTTTTGTGTTTAATCGAGCCCAAATTACGACCTAGATAAGAATGTTTATGTTCAATTTTTCTATTTCGTATATAGAATTATATCAGGTGTTAGTTAAAAAGTGTGGTTGTGCTTTAGTGATTGTTTGCCATTGCACATAGCAATACCTAGTGTATGATATTAACATTTTTCAAGTAGGTAAGATACAAAATACGAAAAATGAATAAAGGATCATACCAAAAAAGTTTAATAAAATCATACTGTGCCAGCAGATCAAAATACGAGAAATTTCAAAATAATCAATAAACGTACTAACGGTAGCTTTCGTCATTAGCATGCAAGAGAAATTCCGGCCTGTGTGGTGCAGTGACTAATGAATCAATGATCGGGTCTGAAATACGGTGTATTTTAATGATCGGGCCTGGGTTAATATGCTTTTATGGGGCAAGGAAAAGCACAAACGAGTGGGAAATTGGGAGTGGATGTAATGTTAAAGATTGGGGCGACAGCAGGCGACATCTAACGGAGGAATTATGCAACAGAGTGTTAACATATAAATGTCTACGCTAAGCTCTCCGAACACACCGATTGAGGTAGACTAGGACCCTCGGCTATAACAAATCGTTAAGCCCTACCTACTTGTGTTCAGCAGGGGAATTTTTTGCCAGCTCGCATTCGGAAACCAGACTTTTAACCCGGCTCATGTTCAATGGCACCGATTCTTGAACACGTAGAAATCGATTGGCGAAAGTTTGACATAGCTGTCTCTTTTCGTTCTCGAGTTAGACGAGGAACAGACAGACAGACGGACAAAACCATCACATGAGGGGAATTTTTTTTCTTTCAAGAAATTCCCCTAAAATACTTTCGGCTTTTGATGGAATTGCAGTTTGAACAGACTAAACGTAGGTATGTGAACATTGTTGAGTATTAACATATGTGGTCATTGCAATTGTGGCATCGAGATTAACCCTGAGATTAACTTATAGCAATGTTAAAAAAACGGGTAGAATCTTTGCAAATTTAAGAAATTATTGTTGTTGACTGAATTTTTATCAATTTTGGGTGGAAATTGTCTACCGTAATCACAACGAAAACACAACATGTGTTGAAGACCAACAAAAAGTTGACGATTTAGTTGTACATACTCTCGCTTCCGCAAGTGTTTACTAAAGCCCTTTGTCTTCCTAAAATATGAAATAGGCACTCGACCTCTAACCTTTTTAATGAAGCCCATTCATTTTGGCACATATCTCCCGGACTATTTAGAGATCATTTAGACTTTTTCTAATTAAAATTTAAAAGGGTCCGCGTGTAAACGAATTAACTCCTTTTATGTCTCGCCGTGCAATCAATAATATGAAAATTACTTTTCGAAGGGTGAGAAACTCCATGGAAACTCCTGAAGAGTGAAATACGAGCTATTAATTTTTCTTGTTTATTTTCAATTATGAGCATTTCGGCAAAATTGTACACCTACATCAAGTGCGGGAACAAACGCTTTTTTTTTATCGCGGGGTTACATTTCCTTCGCATGTTTGCTTGTTTATAAGGTGTAAAAAAAACCACACATTTTCATTTCGATGGTGGTAGGAATTGTAATGGAAACGTGTTTGAAATTCACTTGTCCGCACGGTAGAGTGAAATTACTCTAGAGCAGTGGCGAACTGGGAAGCTCAACAAATGCCTCACCCCGCCTTCTCCCGTTCATATACCTAATTCTTCAAGATATTTTGTGAGAAGTTTTATTTAAGTTTCAGTTGAATAAACAATTAACAAAGTTAAAACAAAATTAAATTAAAAAGTTGCACTCCAATAACAGTGAATATCTACATCATAATGTTATATAGATATTATATTCAATATCCTTTTTAAGATATTGATGGAGACAAAAAATGCCTCCACATTTAACTGGAGTCAGTTGGTAGCCTGTACAACTTCCAATTCTGAAAATCTCTTGTTTTTAATTTGGGATAATATAGGGATCTTTGCCACTGTCGTCACTTTATGGTCCAGTATTCCTTACATTCCTTTGCATCATTTTTCTTTGGTAACGTAATGAATATAGTTTTCTTGAGACTATTTGGCCAAATACCTATATTGTATATTACATATACAAGTTTGCTAACTCTGGTTATAGCACATTGGTCCAATCTAATGTCTTCAGTACCTCTGCAGGATTACCATCACAGCAAATCGCTTTCTTATCCTTGAGATCATTAATTGATCTTTCTCAAATTACGCTCTTTCTTTCCTATAGTAATAAATAAGTGATATTTTCGTTTGTTTTTGTTTTCTATCTGAACAAATTAAGATATATCGATTAAATAAATTAAATGAAAATTTTTCTAATTTGTCGACCGATTTTAAAACATCAAACGTAAAAATAAAGGACTTTGAAAGCCCTTTCAAAGATGCTTTTACTCGATACCACTTGTCATTTAAAATTTTTATGGGAATTACCATGAGGGGCAGAGAGTGAAAGGGGGTAAAGTAGTTTTTGGTTTCCCCTTGACAAATATTTTGACGTGTCTCGGTGGTTTTCCATTTAATCAGTGGTTATCGATAAATCGGTGGGGTTTCAAATGAACATCCTGTATATTTGTCCCATTGAGAATGACGGTCGCGTTTAAACCACGGTTATACGCGGGTATGAACGGTAGGTGAATGTCAAAACCTTTTGCATCACCTCACTTGTGAATTGCACTCCATTTTCAGTGATCACTTTCCTAGGAGTGCCGTATCTCAGAAATATTTCTTCAATTAGAATTTTGGCGCAAGCCTCTGTTGTTGCGTAGGGAATCGCAAACATATCGACTACCAAAATCCACCAATTTTCATTTCATTTAATTAATAACTCTTCTTGTGTAGATTTTGCACTTCGGAGCGCTCAAAGGGCTTGGTCGTATGGTGGAAGGGCAATCGTATCCAAGGTCTCACTCCATCTGGTTCAGACGAGCAGCATCAGTCCTTGGGGGTAAATAGAGTTTTACAGCGGACGTGAAGTCATCGATCGTTGTGGAGAAAAACTGGAGCGAATTCTGTTCCGTTGTACCCGATGGTCTGGGTTAGCATTTTGGGCATTTGGACGGGATTACGCCTGCTGCGCCACACCTATAGCACACAATTTTGGGAGTGCCTCCCGAGGCTGGATCCACTGTTACCTTTGCTTCTTTCTGTTGAAGCTTCAGTCAGACTTGTCATGCCCAAAATTCTTGTAGAAATTGTTCGTTTGTAGTCCAACCGGTACGATCCTTATAACCGTCATACTATGAGTTTATTAATATCTTTTTCAGTACTTTTTAGGGATCCTAATCTAAAATTGTATAAAGTGTCAAAATGTTCCATGCACTTTCTACAGTTTCCAAGAACTAGGTGGTGTTCACTTCCTCAATGTTGAATACTGTACAGCAAAAGCGTTGATGTTCACAATTAATGAATAGCCCTTCTTTAATTGGCCCACCGGTACGGTTTCTGAAAATGTCGAGTAAACACCATCTTCTTTCAAAGAAAATACAAGTCCTAATAATGAAAGTATCGAAGGAAACATTCTAATTAAAATTAGAATGGCATTTGTCTCAGAAGATGCGTGAACTAGAGCGTACCCTAAAAAGGAGAATAAAGTTTATCAAAGGAATTCGTTTTAATGAACGCAATCGACCTTGTTAAAGTTCAACAAAAGCGATCTATTTGGTTGGTGTAAAGTTTTCTCCTTTTTCAGTGCAGTTACGCAAGCGTATAATATACGAATAACTTATTTAGGTAACTTTTGCCTTTTTCATTATAACTTTAATGTGCCTCAATTGTACTCAGATTCATAAATACAGTCATTACGAGGCAAGACTCATATTTTTTTATTTAAATTTTCTCTCCTTTTTTGTTCAGTGCCATTTCGCATTTATAACACTTCTTGTTGTGAGGAGAAAATGTCCCGTTATTTAATATACCTACCTTCAGGTCAATACTATTTCAAATTAAACAGCACATTCCTAGGAATCTTCAAAGTGTACATTATGAATCCGCTCTCACTTAGATTAGCTGTGATGAAAGTATCCACCTTTACTATCATCAAGTAGCGTGAAAAACAGAACGAATTGGATGCGCAAATGAAAATAATAAAGACAGCCGTTTGTGCTTAATTCTACACCAAAGAAAATTGTAGCAAGTCCGGGTTTGAGTTGGTTCCAGATGCTACTCTAATTCTATCAATTCCTCAAATTTAACTTTTAAAAAATGTATGCATGTATCAACTAACGTTTGTCGTGCTTCGTGATTGGTTAATAGTTTTCAGCAACCTGGACAAAGTTACGACTGTACCTTACCTAGGAAATGTTTAATTAGGTTAAGTCTTTTTTTTATATAACCACTCAAACCACTCAACTCAACTCAAAAGCAGTTGTAATCAACAATCGCTCCACTCCAACTTCCAACCACACACCACCAAGCACCAATATGGACACCCAAAACATGGAAACAAAATTTAAACACACCTTCGGCTCCCGCACCATTACCTGCACACAATTATCCGGTCCCAGACCCTGCAACGCCTCATCCGGCTCCTGCGTTTTGACGCAATAACACAATTGAAGAAATAATAGCGGCTGTTAATCATCCCAAACCATTTCAAACGTAAATCCCGGACGCACTCCCACTTGGTAGATCCCCAGCTTCGTACAATCACCTCCGACCAGGAGAAGGCAAACTTTTCGGCTCGTTCCTCCAAAACACCATTGTCACTACTAACAACTTCACTCCTCTGTCATCTTCCTCCAAATGGCAATCCCCTACTAGCCCTTACACTCCCCACCCTCGTACAGAACACTTAAAAAAGGCAAGTACAGTGACAAAAATTAACTTTTACGATAAGCGAAGGCTCATAAGCTTTGATCAAACTTTTTTTTCTAATTATATATGTTAAAGTTCCTATTTCAATCCCGTGCGGGAACGGGATAAGATTGTTTCCATTGCACACGCGCACTGTATGCGGTAGAAGTCCACTATTTAGGGAGAGTTTCTAAATTCTTACGAATTGATCCTTTCTACATCGACCGGGGGCTGTTTTGTTTCAGCAACAATTGTTTAAATCAGTTAGTTGTATTTGTTGTACTTAATGAGTATCATAAATATTAAAACGCATAAATAAGAGTAGATTTAGACGTAAGGTAAAAGTTTTATCTGGTCATATTACCGGACAAATTAATTGGCTTTGTTTACTAACAACGCCATGTGCAATATAACGAAGGCAGGTGTTTATCAATACGCGCGACGAAGCGGTGTTTCGAGAATCGCCGGGGAAAAACGTTATGGAACGGATGAGTGGAGGTGACTTAGGCGCATGTGTCGTCGTAATGCTCTTTGTGGGTCGATTAAATAAACGTATGTCGTTGATCACGGGCAAGTTTTCGCCGATCATTGGGAAGGCAGATTTCACCCTTTTAAATGGTCGCTAAATTAATGCTAATTTTTTGAATAATAATAAAGATTAACCACATGTTTCTAATCTCATTGGCGAGTATTAAATAATTTTTTTTTAACAAGGGTTGATTTTGCCACTTTTAGACGGTGGCTGAATGGACGCTAATTTTTTCGATGATCTTGAGAATAATCGCATTCTTTTAAACGAACAAGAGTGTTAAAGTCCTTGTAATTTGTTGTTAATTAGAAATCTTATCACTCGATCAGCCGTGAAGTTAGGTGTTAAACAATATTGGGTTTGAAAGCTGTCAGTTCTAAGTAAAGTGTTTGATTTGTCGTTCATCGTATTCCCATTGTCATGACCAGATAGTTATTGGATATTAATTGGACTAATCTGTGGGTACTTACGAGTATTTTTCTTGAGATCTCTTGAATTGTTCGTTTTTTTTATCTGCCCGTTTTGTAAACGGGTTATGTGTGTTCAAAGAGGCGTTGTTACCCTTAAATTTTTCTTACAGTATTTTTGTATTTGATTTCTTTTATCAAGATGATTAAGTTTAATTTTCTCTGTTTGATTTAACAAATTTCTTTTGATCTGCTAAATTTCAATTAAAAATTTGTAATTCGTAATTTTCTAACTTATAAAACTTTTAAGATCAATGTTAATATTTTTGTATGGGTCGGGACCCAGTCATGCCCGGAGAGGAATTTAAAAAAAATAGAAGATATACCTCTACACACAGCAATATAAAATCATAAGGTACTTCCGAATTGTTTTGGTTGAGCTTTTTATGTGAACCCAATTGTGTTTAGCACTGTCATTGTAAAAGTATAATTCGACCGAATAATTAGCATTTATATCGATTAGAATATAGAATATAAATTCAAAGGAAGCAGCACAGTAAGACCTAAAAACCTACCAAAAATTTCATAATTTTGTTCAAATGTCTTGGTTTTCTTTTACAATATTTCCGTTTGTTGTTCTCCTGAAGACGTCCACAGGTCGATATCACTTACTTAACGACGACGACTTAAAGAATTAAATATTTTATATTGAAAGAATATCACGTCTACAAATTGGAAGTTGGAAGCTTTCGGAAAGTTAGCGATACTTATAAAATTTCATTTCCTACTTTTGCAGTAACACGAAATTGCAGCAAAAATAATAAGATGTTCTATGCTCGCTTCAAGACCGAAATACACAGCGAAGTAGTTTTTAAAATATAAATTTATTACATAGCTGCTTTGAAATTCACGTGACGAGTGTAAGCTTGTCGTTATGAACTCATTCACTGTGTAATGACTCAAACTTTAAAACTTCATTCATTATTGAAGCCTTATGACTCTTACTATTAACCGAGTTTAGGTTCAATACCAGTTTTTCAGATGAAGTGAACTATTATTAAACGAGGAGTCCAAGGATTTTCATGTTGCGAGCAGAATCTTCAATTTTATGGTTCAATAACTTTAGTCATTTATTTTAAACTTGGCGGTAAGGGAAATGATTAATTTTAATCAAGTGAAGGCACTTTTCACTTGCACAATCCAACACCTAAACTTATTTATCTAATGCTTTTCCCACTAACAATTAAGGTATCCAATGGCAATTAAAATCGCGCTCTTAGGAATCAAAAATTAACACTCTCACCTAACTCTACATTAAACTAACAAGGTTTTTAGTAAATTGCTGACCCTTATCCCTTGCAAGTTTTAATATTATTGTGTTGGCTAATTGCCCTGTTATCTGTGATAATATAATTTCCCCAAGTTCTAGGACAATAAATATTTTTTAGCAACTTTAGGTAACATTTAATCGATCGGAATAATTTTCTGTTTTCGGGAGACTTTTCCATTGGGAAAGGACTAATTTATTATTTTATAGTAGTAAACGTGTTAATGAAGACGAAGAAAAGATTAATTGCCAGATTTAATGAAACAATAAGATGATCTTAAAGGTTGAAACAAATTGCGTAGATAATTCAGTATACCCTTGTTGCGTGTTTTTAATCAACGGATTTGCGCGATCTTAATTTGCCACCCCGTCGGTGTGCCTTTTAAAAGGGGCGAAGGATTTTTATTAACGTAGGTATAACTAAGTTGTTAACTAGTATTGTAATTACAATGTAACACTAGGGGTTGTCAGGAGGCGTAAGTAGTTTCTGCTCCGGGGAGTAATACCGCAACATTTAAAATTCAAAAGTTTAACCCGCGATGGCACTAGAATTTATATAGCTTGTGGCTTTTGCGTTGATTAACTAAAATCGAGGAGAAGTTTCCTTTGGAGACCGTCTTGTCCCTTGTGTTTTGTCAAATTTGTAGTTTCCAGAGCTTTCAGATTTTAGAAAATTAATTTAATATCGATTTCCGCTCACGTCGACCGTCTAATGGTAAATTGGGACTTATGAAGTGAATCTTAATGCAAATCAAGATTTAAATAAGGTAGTGGTTTCAAGTTTGAACGTAGGGTTTATTGTTTTTTAAATAAACTCAAATAATAAACCGATACAACTAAATATCGAAGGATTCTCAGTATTACTATCACTTTTTCAACGACCATTTATTTTAATCTTACAAAATACATATTATAGTTAACATGCTCTTGGTGTTTTTCCCAACGATCTTGGTGAAAGAATAACGATTTTGACAGATCAATTATTGTTAGCTGATTCTCCCGAACCATAGCGTAGGCGCGTGCCATTTCGTGTACGAGAAGTTTTATTTCGTGTATTTTCGAGGGTTTTCCGAGGGGTTTTCGCTGAAAAAATACAAAAGCCACAACGCACAATTCTTTCGTTCGCTATAAAGTGTATCGTTGAGTGAAACCTGCTAGTTGTTAAATTTAAATCGCGCGCCGTTAAAAAGCGTGTAAGTTAAATCAGATTAGTGACTTTGTGCGAGTTACCTGCAAGCTTAATTTTGAGTCGGGACGGTTGTAACTGTTCATTTGTGAGTGACAAAATTTACGCGAAAGAACATTTTCGAGTAGGAGAGCTTTACTAAACTGATATTAAAACTCATTGTGGTAAACAGAGAAGATTCATTTTCGAATTGCTAACTGTAAAGGCTGCTTAAAATCAAGTTTTAAGGCGCTTAATAAAGGGGGCATACTCGTCCGACATTTTGGTTCTAAAAGTTTAGCAGGAAATTCTAATGACTATACAGTTATAATGTACTTAGATGATTGGTCTTTTTAAAATTACTACTAAACTGAGGGTAGGGATCTGAATTTACCTTGTATTTAGTGTCTTAGCTGGGACTAGAGCTCTTGTTACAAGAAAAAAATAAAAGTAAAGTTACAATTGGGTCTAACATGTAGTCAATTACATATTATAGATACTACCTATACTGATAAGTGTAATCAATTACTCTCTAGCGCTGTTTAGGAATATATCAGTCTTTTTGTAGATATACCCAACCCATTTAATGTAAATAATAATAAATAATCGATACACGCAGCAAAATATACCAAGACCAAAATGGCGGACGAGTATGCCTGTATAAATACAGCGCCCTATACAATTTAGTGACGTCATTGGATATTTTGTATACAACGGCATACGGCAAGGAATTTAAAGACCATTAATCGCTACATTTTACCTGCAACGTATCCTAGTTAATAAATTTGGCAAAGTGAATATCCGGACAGCGTTAAATTTGCTAATGTATTCTTGTGGATAACTAGATATGTCCTTACGGACCTATCACCTCCGTTTTGTTAACAAACGCCGTTTAATATTGTTTGACCGTTTGTCAATTTTTTTCCGTGATCGATGTGAAAATTTAGTTTAGGTCGTTTTAGGCGTCGTTGGAATGCTTTAAAAGGCGAAAAAAGCGAAAAGAAATTTGATTCCGGCTCAAAAAAGAACCAGTATATTATGATACTCTCTTTTTTAGTTAATCTCATCGCGGTATTTTAAGTAAAAAAGATATCGCTCGGCTTCGGTGGCTGCGCCGCCTCGCCTCGCACATATACCCAAATCGCCATCGATTCCGGAATATGGACGAGTAATATAGGAGACAAATGTAAAAAAACGCATCATTCTAACCCGCAACGTTCATAAAACCCTAATGTAGATGCCAATCAGTCTCACGCTTTTATATAACCGTTGACACATTGCTCGGCTTCGCCTCGCACATTGAAAAAAGGAATTGCGCCCCCTCGCCTCGCGTATTTACACGAATCGCCGTCGATTCTAGAACTTGGCCGACTGAAATAGGGAGCCAACATAAAGAACCGCTTCGTTCGAGCCCTCGGAGTTCCGGAATAAACGCCAAAATATGAAATGTGCCGATGAGGAGGGAGTGGGAGGGAGGGAAGTGTCGGATGCGAAATCGGAGGATACAAATGCGAGACCAACGTAAACAGCCGCATCGTTATAACCCTCGGCGTTTCCTAATAAACGTCAAAACGACGAAAAAGTATAGTTTAAGGGTCCAGAGAGGTTAGTGGAGACGTCGGAAAAAAGACGGCCACTTCCTAAAAACTGACCTTTCCCGGTGCCGCTCGGCTGCCGTAAATGTTTTTTAAGAGCGATTATTCCATAACTCGAATTCGGTCCGTTTTCGTTCGAAAATTGGCCCCGCTCACCCCTTTCGTCGAAGGGGATTCGATGGTATGCCGTCGGTTGGGGGAAGTTTGGGGTCGCATTTGACCAATAATAGGTTTTTCCTAGGTCGTCAGGTTTTCGGGCCGCGAAGGATAACGCGGAGCGACTTCCATGCTGCCAAACTTAAAAGTTATTCCGGGGTATCGACCCCATATGTTACACGCGGGACCGTCCAGGCTTTACATTAAAAGCATTTCAAGGGGGGAACGTTGTCTACTTTTCTAGCAATTTCGCCTGATCACGTGGGCCTTCTCCGCGGGTGGGTGTAGCGACTTCCGCGACTGCACCGTTCGAAAGCCTCGACCCCTCCTAACTCCCCGAGCCGCGACCTCGATTGTTCCGAGTTTAACGATTTACCATCGGCGATTTTTTTTCCGGAATCCCACTATTCGAGAGTGGCCGCGGGGGTGTAAACCAATTTTTAGGGATCCGAAAAGCATCGAAAAGTCGCCCCGCGGTAATTCGAGGCGCGTGTAAAAATTTCATAAAAATCCAATTCGCCGGAGTCAACTATACCATTGAAGCGCTCTGTTACCATATTTCTAAAAGGAGCAGCATTTTCCAAGGGGAGATAAGATCAATTATAAGCTGAAAGGAATCTCATCCATGCCAATTACTGTAAGTCACTTTGAAATTAGTGGCCTGGTGTTTTTAGGAATTAGCATAATAATTTTGTTTGAATTAATTTTAATATTCCTATAGGAATCGACCTAGAAGAAGTGCGTGCATGAAACATACTTTGTATTGTATTTATTGATGAGAACCGAATCCAAACAAAGGATTTTAATTTGACTGATACATTTCCTTTGGTTGGACTCAAATTTTGTTTAGTATGTATGTTTTGTATTTCAAATTTTTAATTCGGTGTGCAAACGAACAAAAAGGTTCATCCCGAGTTGGAAATAAAGCAACAATTTTTGTGTTGTTCGGTAAAAGCGCGTGTTCCAAATGATAAACAATAAGACCTATGTACTAAACTAATTCATCACATAGATCCTTTGTTGGTTTATTGACTGTCTTCACTGTCGTAAAGGAATTTGCACATGTCAAATTACATCCAAGGTTAAGAGCACCTTTACCAAATTACAACAATAATAAACGCTGGCAAATACTTTGGAAATATTAATTTAGCGCGGTTTCTCGGCGCATTCTACTTTAAATATAGCAATAAACGCGAATGTAATATATATTGTACAGAACACATTTCTATACATCCGATTTTGCATGAACTGATAACGCCGGAAGACGTGTTCATCCAGTAGCAACATGATTCAAAGGACGGACGCGACGCGGAAGAACCTCATCCCCCGAGGTCACTATTTACAACTCTCTATAATGCGCATTAGCCCTTATCTCACAGATCGCGATTATTAGACGTTGCAACTTAGAGCTTTTCACTCACGATCTGAATAAGCCGTGACAGTTTCCCGACGTATAACAAAGAGTAGTAGAGATTAGTACCAGAAAATTACATTTATACCTAACAATAATTTCCAATTTTACGTAAACCTCCCATTCACACCCTACTGCCACTTTGTAGAGTGGCAGCGATATAGATTGCTGAAAACCCAGAAAACTTGACGCTGCTTGGGAATAGAAAATCTTAGTTTGTACTATCCGGCAATGTTGATTTTTTGATATTTTTAAGGGTTTACGCAATTCTGTAAGTTCCGGATAAATTTGGCAAACTGTAATTTTTGTCATATGCGTTGTGATCTGTAAATGAGTATTCGGAAGTCTTTGGCGCTAGTCTGTCCGGGGTTAATAGTGCGTGAGATTTCGAGTTTTGGGCCTAGCCCTTCTGTAATGAAGAAACGAATCAGATTAATTCATGGCCGATTTCATTAATACAGCACCATTTTGCGGCGTTGATTAATTAGTAGGGCCACGTCGGGGAGAAAGGAAGTAAAAAGGTTCGATTTTGGTCCACGGAAGGTAGGGGGCAACCGCACGGTTCAAAATTTGGAGATTCTGCGAGTAGCGACCGTGCGGGACACTACGATTTTATGACTCGCAAGATTTCTTTACGCGGGTAGATAGTTTTAGCCACGAACGAGAAACCACGTCGCACTTTCTATCTTTCCCATGCTAAAATCAGAGGGCGCATCCGTATTCCCCAAATTACAAATAAGGTAAAGTTTATTGTACATTAAATGTAGATCGTACCCTTCAATCAGTTTTAGTATTGCGACTTTGAATGGTAAAAAATGGAAGTATTCCTGAACGATTCGATTCAATTGTATGTAGTTTTGTGACAGTTAACAATTAAAATTATTTCATTGCAAATAAGATCATATGAGAATTCGGTTAGGGGATTTGAATTTAATTTTCCGTATGTAAGTTCAAATTTAGATAAAGAAAATCTCCTAACCAAATAAAAGGGGTAAATTTGTGTAAAAAAGGAACTAATATTTCGTTTTCAAAAGGTAAATTTGTGTAGTTAAGGGTTTAGTAATAGATAACGTGGCCACGCATTGTTCTCGTAAAATTTTTTTGGGAAACGGGATGTTTTCAATAGATATTAATTTTGTATGTAGGAAAGCTATTATGGAGGAAGCTGGAAATCGAAAGCTGATTAATGTACAACTACATTTCAATTCGGTGTAATTATTTATCATCGAGGTGTCCAAAAGCCGAGATTTTTAAATTTTCAGGTACAAACACACAAATGTAAAGGGTGTCAGCATCAGTTATTAAAGAGGGCTAGCCGGCGATAAATTAAATTTACGAAACACCGTAAAATCATACAATATAAAGCCCGGTCAACACGATTAAGGGATGGTAAAATCTTTATTTCCCCTCGTTGTAAAAGACCCGTCATTGCTGCAAACTACAAAAACCCAGATCACAATTCCCAACATCCGAGACGCAAATCAGTTTCATCAGATGTTCCTTGGATTTTACATCATTTTCTCCAGTAAATGATTGTAACTTAATTACTTAGTAGCTCGTCGTTTCAAAATTACCTAATAATTTCATTTAAGCAGTTTAGTACGTTTATTCTGATTCCGTAGAGTAATCATTTTGATGCAGTTGGTTTTCAATGGGTTTTTCTGTAATGGCTTGAAGCTTCTCGAAGTCTGCCTCAGCTTACAGCCGTTTTAATAGGGGTAGGGTAGAAATTAATTGTATCTTCCATGGTATTCTAATAAGGTCTCAACGAAAGGAACCGTTTTCTACCAACTACCGCGCTTCTTTCTGACCCCTTATCAAAAGAGGGAGGGGGGGGGTCCTATCCCTCATGGTACTCTAATGAAAAGTCTCAACGAAAGGAATTCATTTCTACCAACCATAGTTCTCTTCGACCCCTACTTATACCCTTCTGTGTAAACGATGATCGTTTTATCTACCGTTTACCTAATGATTCCTCTATGTAACTTTACAAACAAATATTTTCACAGATTTTCAAATAGCTGATTTAATATCATTTTATAGGTAATCACAGACCGTTATGGTTAAAGCAATCTCGTATTATTGACTTTTCGGTTTGTTTTAAGACCAACTACTTTGTCTGTTTCGAAGAGTTTAACAAGTTTTCAGAACTTCGTAAACGGCATAGTGAAAACATAAAACTAAGAGCATGTCGGTTTCAGTGGCTTTAACAATATTATTCTGTCAATTCGAATTGTTTGATTTAGGAAGGGGCCTCGAAATTTGCAGTGTAAAACAAGAGCGGCTCGCTAGAGTTTTTAATTAATCTGGGACGTATTTAAATAAAAATATTAACATAATACTCCGCGAAACGCTTTTTTTGTGATTAAGTTAACGGCAGACACTGAGATGACGAATTTAATGCTAATAGGGTTCCTCGTTGTTAAGCCGGGGAAACCCGGAAATTTATAGCATTTTTTATGCAAATTTATAGACAGCGATTCCATGAGGTGGTGCTCAAACTTAAATTCGGTAGTGACAGGTGCATCTTTGAAACGTACAACGTACAAAACCGCTGTGCTAGAAACTTTTCGTTTAAATTGGTCTAACCGAAAATCGGTCGGTTGTAGCATTGATCGAAAATTATTGTGTTTTCACTACATTAACCTGTTAGAAACCAATTTATAAGTCTAAACACAGATTTATTATATTAAAGGCCTACAGCTTGCAAACTGAAAAATTTATTATTCGCTATATGGATACAAAATAAATACCGCTTCCCGTTATGGGATTATTACTTAAAAAAAAGAATTATTTGTATACAAAAAAGTTCGCGCCAACCCATATCTGCAAAGCGGCAGTCAATATATTACCTCGTAAAGATATATTTTTGAGATCACATAAAGAAATATATAATAATGATAAATAAGCGGAGAGATTTATGACAATAAACAGCCGACCCCCTGTCATTTAACAATACTAAACGTTACCCAAGTTATAGATGGGTATGCTCGTGTACCTTAATGCTGATTGGATACTGAAAAATGGACAGGAGGCGTTCTGTTCTTTATATAGGTTTATATTTTGATACCTTGTAGAGACTATGTACTCTGTATGACCGAGATATAATAATCCCCTGTGTAAAATTGGAGTTAAACAATCCCATTAATTTTAAACGGATTTCACATGCGAAATATAATAAACTGGTTAACTTGGCCCGTAAGCTCTCAAAAAACACCTTGTTCGAAAGGTCAGTATTTAGATGAATCCTCAACGTAATCTCTGCTGTCGCACGGAGACTTGTCTTTAAGGTGATTAAAGCGCCATACAAGCACTCGGTCAATTGATCAATGTATGTAGCAGCAGCAGGGTCAAGATACAAAGATACAGTCCGACCAGGATTAGGCAAGTAAGGGCGTTTCAAACAACAGTAACATCAAAATGCTAAATTTCTACTGCAACTAGTGGGTCGACAGGTCACCTCTAGACAAGGAGTTAGCCAACGACAAGCTAAATTTTGTTCAGGTAGACAGTCCCATCGAAATCCACATGATCGGGTTATTAGTGAGGTGAGTCCCTAATTTTGTGGTTTTCGTTAATACACTGCACTGCACACTGCATGAAATTCCTTCCATGCCATCACTTCCATAATAAAATATTTCTTGCCAAGGAAAACGTGCTCAAAAAACATAAACATGGTAGCCGTGGTTTCTACTATAACATTATCCTACTTAAATCCGCCCCTCGCTCCTCCTTGTGATAAAACATGTAATTAACATTATTTGGACAAATTGCGTCAAACACGTATTGCCTCATAAATGAGAAGGATGGTAGGGGGAGATGTGTTTTTCACAAATCTCACTTCAACCTTATGTGCTTAGCGGTTCGTGGAAAAAAGGGCGCGTCTTTTAAATCTGCTCAATGATGATGGGAGAAGCCTTGGGAACCTTGGTAAATGGGGATGTAACATCGAAGCTGACCAGAAGATCTTATGGATCCAAACGAACACCCGAGATGCGTTGAATGAAATGACCGATATTACAATATATTAACATACAGGTGGGACATCGAAGAGTACAGTTTCTTTGAAATGATTACCATCTAGATCTGGTGTTGGATACGAGTCTACATGAAGGTTAAGACCTGAACTCTAAAGCTTGGGTGTGATTCATAACTGGGAATTCTCTTGTTCCGATCTACACCTATGCTCCGGGCCAGATTGAATTCTATCAATTATCAGATGCAGCTGAAGACAGGAACGTTGCGTCCGATGGACGTAGACACTGCTGCTGTTCCAGGAGGTGAGCTCTGTACATAATACGATACACACAACGTAGTACACTCAAAATTTATGAATAATGATTATTATTGTTTTTCAGGCTGAACCGGATAACGGACTACGAGCCATATAGAATGTGAACAAATGCACGTTTCGAAAAATTGCCAGTAATGTCTTTTTAGAATACTAGGAAAATTGAGGGAAACAGTTAACAGTGGCACTTCCTGGAACTAAAACCAAAAGGGTTTTTATGTCCCTTATTTTTGTTAATTTCAGTTACTAATTATTAAAACGTTTAAAAAAGGAACGGATGTGGAATTTACTTGACCGTAAATTTTGAAAAAAAGGTGAATGCTTGTAGGTGCTCCTTTAGTCTGGCTACTTGTTCGTTTAGGCACACTTAGATTGTGACTAATGGAATACGTACTGAAAAGAATGTGAGCGTTTACGCGTTTGGAGGTTTTGCTTTCCATTAATATCATAGGTCGCCTTTGTGAAGTTTTCATTGTGACAAGCCAATTCGGGTTTTCTTACGTAATAGCCGACGACTTCCTGATCTTGACGGCGTCCTTTGTCTTGCCTTTTCTTAACTCCTTATTATCACTGTTAGAGTTACTAAAGACATTTCGTTCTATGTTGTAGCATTTTTTTCCTATTTGTTATGTTGGCTGTAACGGAATGACTCCCTTTATTTAGTTAAATCTTCCGTTAAATTCCGGTTCACAGTAGAAGTACCAGCGTTCACTACGAAAATCTCGCATTTTTATTTACCACTGATTGCAGTAATAATTTCTAACAGTTATGCCGTTTTAGATTGATATCGGGAACTTAACAGCTTTACTATCCGATTCGAACAGTATAGCGTGGTCGTTTCGTTAGCAAAACGGATAATTTATGTGACTTTATATAACTGCGCTTTGAAAAGAATTTTGTACAGTTGTAGGCTACATTGGAATATCCACAACTACTTAACTAAATTACTTCTCAATTGGTTGAACTACTTAGAGGCATAAAAAGTAGAAAGTTGAGAAAGAGGAAGGGCGAAGGAATAAAATTTTAGATGCAATTTAGAGATTCAGTTCCGGTCGCTTCAATAAAGCTCTAATTTTGTTCAGAAGGAGTACGATTTTGGTGTTTTTAATAGCAAAATTTAATTAAAACTCTTTTTCATTTTATAATATCACAAATGTGGCCGGCTTCATAAATGCTTTTTCATTTAAAATGTGCTATATCTACTTCTGATACTCAGAATGTAAACAATTTAGGGAAATAGACGCGCCCTTTTTTCTACATGTCACATAATTGACAATCTTTTAATGTAACTACTCTTCGTGAAAGCCTTGGCTTCATTTCGCATAGTGTTATTAAATTCAGTTATGGAAGTAATACCTAGATTTACTGAGATCATCTACATAATTCATTTAGCATTCGCCACCTTTTTAAACTGTTTTCAGAGCATTTCTATCTTGGCCTCCTTGATATTGTCGCCGAGTTCCTTTTAGATGCAAAGGACTTACGAACAATTAAATGCTTCTTTTTCACTCTTTCCGTTTTAAATTTACTTGCTCTTAACCTAGTTTGGATACTCCATTCAAATTTTTCTTTCTACAATTTCCAGCGGTTGCTCTTAGGGTTTTTGTTTCGTTGCGATTAAGAATGCGAAATATTCACATATTTGACGTTACGGAAGAACACATCCACACCTGGATATGAATTTTGAAAGTGTAAAGTGTTCTAAGGATATAGAGCAATTTGGACCTTGCAGGAAATCAATTTTTTTAATTAATTTATTTATTTATTTATAATCCCTCTCTTGTTCTGGGCTCTCAACAGGCTTGCGCCCATAATGCTTCTTTAGAGGTGTCTCTGCAGAAGGTCTTAATTTGTTCTATACTACTCCGGTATTTATCTTACGAATTAGGAAAACTTAATTCGGAGTAGTCGGCATAATGCTCGAAACTGGTCTAAAGAAACTCCCATCTCTGTCATCTCAGGTCCAGATTCGAACACCCGACCTCCGGCTTTATAGCCCAACGCTCTACCACTGAACCACAAAGTCGGCAAATTTATAGGATTTATTTGTTTTCCGGTAAATACTAAGATAAAGAAGATTTTAGTTGGTACACTTTAGTTACATTGCGAACGAAGCATGATAGTACTCAAAATACTGGGGAATATTTTACGAATTTGATTGGGTAAGCTGGAATTTGAACCTGCAAATTAACAATTAAATAAGTTTAGTCCCTCATCACTCTAGGCGTCGAAAAAAGGCGTGAAACGGAGAAGGATCTACGTCAATCCGTTACCGAGATCTCGATCGATTTATAAAAGGAAACATTTAAAGAAAATTCATAACTGATCAGCTTTCAGAATAAGCGATGCAGGAATAGCATGATAGTACGAATATGCTGAAAAGTTCTACGATATTCCATTGCCAAAATCTCTATCGATTTATAAAAAACTTAAAAGGCGGCCGAACAGCAGACAATTAGCGAATCAAAAATGCACTCTGTCGAATAAAATACGCTTTTATCACAAACTAGTTGCTTTTGCTACCAATTCCTTTGAATTGTTGCATATCCATCTAACTAACCATCTAACTGACAAACAACAAATTAGCGCATATAGTGTACATTTTGGATTGTCATTGTCTTTAGTCGATCATTCATGACAGTTAAACGAACGCCTCCAACTCCTTTAATTTGCATTCTTGAATTTTCCGCGACGATTACTTCTTGGCGGTGACAGTTTGCAAATATTCCTTTCTTATTGTCACCTGGCAGCGCCTCCCAGAGTAAATAAACCCTTCAGCGCATCATAACGGCTCGTGTGCAAACTTTTCTCTTTTAATTTCTTTATCTACTTACAGTCCCTAGAAAAATGACCAAATGCATTACGATTTAGCAGAGTAAATAATTTCGGATAACTAATTAAACGAAAAAACTGACATTCATACACACACAATGACATCTTTTCCTTATTTTAACACTTTAACACATTGAATTCTCAACTTCAGGAGTGGCTTTCAGCTTTCAGACTAAGCGATACAGGAATAACGCGATAGCACGAATATAATACCGAAAACCCGAAAGTTTTATGATATTACGCTGTCGAGATCTCGATCGTTTTATAAAAGGCCCTGGAACAGCCGACAGTTTCTATTTTATCATCGTTGATTGTGAACAGAGTTAATCATTTAAGGATAAGGGTGAAGTAACCGGAGCTTTTATAAATATAGACATATGTATAATTTCTTCATTTATAACCATTATTACCAAAAGTAATCAAAAGTAACAGCACGGTTAAGCAATTTTCCGCTGTGAGATCCATCAGCTTTGAGGACTTTGAAGTCTGATCGAAAAAGTACGAATTGTTTTGGATTCTACGCACCCAAATTAATAAGAAAAAGTGTTTTCCCGAGAAATTTTGGTGTAGTCGATTTTTGGTAAAAAGGAAGGTTATACACTGCCTTTTTTTGAGCCCCGAAAAAAAATTGTCTCAGATCGACCCGGAAAAAAAATTTTCTTATAGAATGTGGCCTGTAGAATCCATAATTTCAAACATTTCCAAGATTGGGCTACTAGTTCAAAAGTTACAGCCCTTTGAATTTTCTTTCGAAATTGGTTTCTAGTCCATAACTTTTGATTGAGAAGTCCGATCGAAAAAGTACGAATTGTTTTAGATTCTACGCACCAAAATTAATAAGAAAAAATGTTTCCCCGAGAAATTTTGGTGCAGTCGATTTTTGGTAAAAAAGGAAGGTTATACACTGCCTTTTTTTGAGCCCCGAAAAAAAAATTGTCTCAGATCGATCCGGAAAAAAAATTTCTTATAGAATGTGGCCTGTAGAATCCATAATTTCAAACAGTTCCAAGATTGGGCTACTAGTTCAAAAGTTACAGCCCTTTGAATTTTTTTCAAATTGGTTTCTAGTCTATAACTTTTGATTGAGAAGTCTGATCGAAAAAGTACGAATTGATTTGGATTCTACGCACCCAAATTAATAAGAAAAAGTGTTTTCCCGAGAAATTTTGGTTTAGTCGATTTTTGGTAAAAAAGGAAGGTTATACACTGCCTTTTTTTGAGCCCCGAAAAAAAAATTGTCTCAGATCGACTCGGAAAAAAAATTTTCTTATAGAATGTGGCCTGTAGAATCCATAATTTCAAACAGTTCCAAGATTGGGCTACTAGTTCAAAAGTTACAGCACTTTGAATTTTTTTTCGAAATTGGTTTCTAGTCTATAACTTTTGATTGAGAAGTCTGATCGAAAAAGTACGAATTGATTTGGATTCTACCCACCCAAATTAATAAGAAAAAGTGTTTTCCCGAGAAACTTTGGTGTAGTCGATTTTTGGTAAAAAAGGAAGGTTATACACTGCCTTTTTTTGAGCCCCGAAAAAAAATTGTCTCAGATCGACCCGGAAAAAACATTTTCTTATAGAATGTGGCCTGTATAGAATCCATAATTTCAAACAGTTCCAAGATTGGGCTGCTAGTTCAAAAGTTACAGCTAGGGAATGCAATCCCGCAGCAAAATCTCAATCCCGGTATTTGCGGGATTGTTAGATGTTAATCCCGCGGGATCCTGGTATTTGCGGGATCCCGCAAAACTTTAAATAAATTGGCAAATAAGCAATTCTGTGCGGTTAACTTCTGTATTAAAATAAATCGCTAATTATCACAATATTTAACAAAAAAGTGCCTAACTTAGAACTCAAAAAAACCTCACCTGTAAAGCACAAAAAGGTGAACTTCTAAAATCCCTCAAAAATCAAAGTAAATTTTTAACGAAAAAAGTTTAAGAATTATTTAAAGAATAACTTCTCCGTTATGCGTTTCATTAACAATGTAAACAGAGTCGTCAAATTCCTCGTCCCGCAAATCCCGTGGGATCCCGCTCCATTTATGTGCGGGATTAATCCCGCAAAAATGTTGCGGGATCCCGGTATTTCGGGATCCCGCGATCCCGGTATTGCACTCCCTAGCTGTAATTAAATAGCCATTTGTAACCGTTCCCGTGTGGAAATCTAAATTATCTTTGCACTCCCTTAGATTGGAAGAGGAGGGAAAATTAATATTCTATGATTTCAGCTCCATGAATTAACTATTAACCGATTGTTACGATTGACCCGAAATTCCATGTAAACATAGATGTAGAAATTTTAACTCGGCCAATTAAATGAGTATAATTAATTAAATTGTTGCCACATTTGAGTCTCAAACTCCTGCCACACAGATCCCAGGAAGAGAGGTAAGTTACCCCTCAATCCCTATCCGTGTAGCTTCTGTAAGACAACATACCCCCACGTCATATCATACGCCTTCTCTAAATCGAAAACAGCACTACCGTATGATGTCAGTCCCTGAATTAATCCTGCTCAATGCTTTCCAGATATGCCTGATGGTTCACAAGACACCGATTCGTCTCCAAGTACCACATAAGCCTGCTATTGATCATTCTCTCGAAGAATTTGCCCATGCAACAAAATTGATACAAGATTGCTATGCATATATTTTTTATGCACGTTTGTTGAGTATATTTTAGAAAAAAATTCATTTTTCTACTTAACCATGAATCGTACGCCCTCCAGCGGGGAAGCTAGAAACTTCAAAATAATTTCCAGCGATTTCTCTTGGCGCTTTTGTTAACAAAATTTTTTTCTCGAAGCGGTGCAATTAACGGTTCCATAGATATGGCCTGTGGCCATTATTAATGGAACACCCTGTACATTTCATACGTTGCCTCGGCTGTTTATTTGAAAGAGTCGACAAAGGGTCGTTTGTACGTATGCTGTGCCGACATTGCCATTAAGGTCCCTTTGTCGCAGGGCCTTTTAAGTGTGGGAACCAGCACGAAATATTCTAATATTTTCGTTTTGATTGAGCTTGACAGAACCAATTTGGTACTTAGATAATTAATTAATACAATTTCAATCTTAACGTTATAGGGATGATTGGGGGATGGTTACGTAACAAGATAAAAAAAGAACAGAATGAATAATAGTTCCTGAATCGGTTAAGCAAGCGCATTTGTAATCCTAGTTTTCGTTTTACATTTGTAAAGAAAAACACTAGTTTCATTACTTGCAAATCACGTGCTACAATTAAAATGGACGGGATTCTTAATGCCCTTTCTTGTTTTCAATTGATTCGCAGCTCTGTTGGGGTGGAGTATCCATTAATCAATGTCGTAGTCAATTAGTAGTCAAATGTAGCTGCATTAGCGCTTTGCTCCATATATATATTTGTGTAATTCATTCGTAAGGAATATTTACTACGTAGATCAAATGGAATGCTTCTACAACCGGTAGCACCGAATGCCTTTTGTGAAATAATAATCAGTCACATTTATCTGTCTGTCAAAGGGAATGTATAAAACGATGATTTTAACTTTATGAATTGGAAGAAAGTTTGTACTTACTTGAAACGTGGCTTGGCTCTACAAAAAAAAAGGTGAAACTAATAATTTGAGAGTGGTACTTTAACAGTTGTTAGTTGTACACCTACACTGGGAAATTTCATTTGAAAAATATGAACTTCCAAACTTTTGCAATTAAAGTTGAAACGGAAAAGTTGCAGTTTAAAGTGCACTATACATTTCCTATTAAAAATAAGTTTTCCGAATCGTTAAAAATAAATAAGAATTAGGTTTTAATATTTTAGTTTATAACAAGAGTTCGGAATTGAGCATTTATTGATTAATTCTATATAGCTATTGTTCGTCCTACTAAAGAAATTGGAAATCGTGGAAACGGGGTTTAATGAATGAAAAATTTAAAATCTAATCCCAGACATCTATTTAAATCTAGGGAATACGTTCAGGTTCAATGGATCTTTTTAAAAGAGAAAAAACCCTCTATCACATGGTTTGGTCATGTTAAGAGAATAAGTAATTTACGATGGAGAAAGAAATTTATAGCTTTGTGGTAAATGGTGGATTACGAAACACGGAAGAAATAGGAACGGATTCTTTCTTACTGCTTTTTTTTTGTATTTACGTGCACCTCCTACCCGTAAATAAAGAGATAGGTAGTGCAAACGTATGTAATTGCGTTTGAAAGTTTAATGCTGGATCAAAATTGAAAATTGCATTTATTGACAGAGTCTCTTCTGTACCTGCTACAAATTGAAAGGAAAATAAACCAAGAAGTATTTGTGGAAGGTGTTTTTTGTAAATACTATTTGAGTAGTTTTAAATTAGTTAAACAAGCCCGTAGTGTCCCGTTAATTGCTTTATTGCGTTACCGTATGCAACTGAGCCTAATGTTCTAATTATTTTTTTTATTCTAATAGGAATGTCTGCATTTTCCGGGTGTGCAGGTAAACTAGAATTGCAGGAAGTGTGTTATTTAATTAAAATAATTCTCCGGAGAATTATTACGTTCCCAAACCACATCTCTATACAGCACACATTGATAAATTGGTGTATCGCCCATTGCTTTGTAATGTATTTGGGTCTCCCGCCGTTTCCTAAAACAGAAATAAATAACGAGGAAGAGTATTTAGAATTCGTGTTTATATGAATAGAAATCAATGTTTCGGTTTTTATTTTTTACGACTTAATTGTTTGCTTTAACTTCCACGCACGCAATCCTTCCTTAATTTAGTAAACATTTCCGTATACTTGAATCGAAGGGTATAATTTACGCATTCACTATTCTTTGCTAACTGACATTCGCCATTCATTGCTAAATCATCCAGATAAGTGATGTTAGTCTGTGGCAATACCTCTTTTGCGTGCTACCCAAAGGATTTTTAAGTACCATGTATATACATAGTTGAACGGAGATACAACGGAATTTAATCTGTGCTCCCAATGGATTTAAGCCGCATTAATTAACGGAGTTATAACTTTGTACAATTAAAACGTTTATGCCTCATATTCAGTGTTTTGGGATTCGAAAACGGGACGTTACCAGAAGTTAAAAATGGGCGATAACAGCTCTTTTAGTGAAATAGGTGCCGCTAAAAGTGAAACAATAGAGAAACTTTTAGTCAAACGGCATCAGGTTGTAATTCAACTTAAAAGGTTTTTCGACTGAAATAAATTCGTGACAGCGTAATTTTAATTGGATTTACTCCCACAAACGGTCATTTTTGAGACATCTTATTATCGTTGCCATTTTTTTTGTGTTCTGATTAGCACAATTGGATTAGGTTCTGGTAGATAGATCCAGTTGGATCGGTATCCCACATGAAATGTAATTTTACAGAAGTCAAAACGCATGAATTTCGTCAAGTCGACTTTTCCAGTGTTCTGCTCTCGTGGGCGAGAAAAAGGGAGGTTATTCCTTCGCGCAAAATCGTATTGATTGGCAAAAAATTCTTTCTCCGTTAAATAAGCATTTTTTTAAGTTTACATGTAGAAAAACTATTGTCAATTTCCATTTTCCATTCGAATCAGTCTTATTATAAGCGAATACAATAAGAAGCTCTAAAGGAAATCGGCTTATACTAATTAATAGCGATGCAAAAAAAAAACCAACAAAAACTTTAAGGTTCAAGAAGTTCGCAAATTTTGTGTTTGTATGTTCTACGAATTTCTGCGGTGTTCATCATCATTCATCAGCATCATTAAAATAACTGAAATGTTTAATATACAGGGTGCAAATCTTGTCTGGAACACTAAATATATCTTCAACACAACATTATTTTTTAAACAAGTTTTTTATAATATACCCAAAATCATAAAAAGTTTGCTACCAAACTACGTACTTTAAGTTTGTGGTCAGTGGCGCACATTTGCATGGTCAAAGGGGGCATATTTTTTGTTAAATAGCAATTTTCATTACATTAAAGAGTATACCCTTTTTTTGGATATAATAGAATTGCATAATCAAATTAGTAAATAGTTTTTTATTTTGTCATATTTAAAAAAATGGTCACTCTTTAATAATACCCCACGAAAGTGCTTTCCATTAAAAAAGGGATCCTCTTAGTTCTGCAGATTTTTTACTTATTTTTGATTTTCACATAATTAAAAACAAGAAAAAAATATGAACTAGGATCCCCATTTAAAAAATAAGCCCCCCTTGACCATGTAGAACTACGCCACTGACCACAAATTGAAACGTAAATTGGTAGCAAACTTTTTATAATTTTGACCATAAAAAACTCCTTAAAAAAACGTTGTTTAGAAGATTAATTGTGTTCCAGAAAACATTTTCACCCTGTATATGTCGGCTCACTACATGGAAGTACCAATCTGAAAACGAGGGTCGCGGTTTAGTTTTCTGTGAGTACGGAATTGTGACGCTAATTATTTTATAGTAACTATTAAGATATCCAAAATAAGCAATCCATATAAGATAATCCGTTAATACCTTTCTAGCTCGCGGGTTAGATCGCGGGTTTAATCTGTAAAAATTGAATAATTGTGGTTCTAATTCTGTATGATGCCCAAATACTTATCGGTCTTTTTCGAATGACCCAAATAAGACAAAATAAGTTGTAAATCAACGTATGCACGATGAAAGCCCATTTTTGGTAATGCAGATCAGTATTTCATTAACAAAGTTTAAAATTATTAATCTCACAAGTAATCTAACTCAAAATAGACTAGCGCCTGCACATCTCCACTACATCAGAAAGCATTTAGTAAAAATTTAAAGTCTCTAGCAATTGTAATTGCTGAGATATCAGCCGAACAGCCAGCCAGCCAGCCATAACGAATATAATAGCGTTTTTTTTCAAAAAATGCGCTAATAATTAAGTTGTTACACTGGTAGAGGGTAAAATTATAGCACCTCCGAAAACCATATCGAAATTATTTTCTTCAATTATCAATCTCACAAGTAATCTAACTCAAAATAGACTAGAGCCTGCACATCTACACTACATCAGAAAGCTTTTAGTGAAAATTTGAAGTCTCTAGCTATTGTAATTGCTGAGATCTCAGTCGGACATCCAGACAAACTTCGGAAAAAATTAAGAATAATCTCATTGAAACCAAGTTTTCAACCTGTGCTAGCTGAGTGGTGGTCGAAGAAACTCGATTTTTTTATGAATTTTTTCAATTTTTCTAAAATATCTTGAAAATTTTTGATTGCACCGCCACTTTCTTTTAAAAAAGATTAAATTACCCATAACTTGAGCCAAAGAGCGGCTCTATAGGTTGTAATAACCTCAGACCAAGAATTAAAGATAGAAATACATTGATGCCTTTCTAAGCGAGCTAACATCTCGGCGTGGTTACAAACATTGCACGAAGCGAACTCGCCACATTTCGGGAGGTGATTTTTAAGGGAATATTAATAACCACATGTACGTATTTAGAAGGATCTAATAAAGGATAATAATAAAGGTCACTGTAAAACTTTGGGGTTATGTTGGTGCAAAGCAAACGTTCGCTGATTTTCGTTATTATAGCGCATGCGTCCTGTACAGAGGCTTAGCTAGGGTGGGGCATGCACAGCACGTGCTCTGGGCATCCGTTCAAAAGGGGGCGCTAAAAAAACAATAAGCGCGAAAAAGGGTGCACTTGTCTGCTTTAATTAATCCCGATCAACCAATTGTTATTTAAGCTTAAAAGAAGCCTGAGCAGCCCACCTCCGACGTCCCTGTAGTCAAGGATGTCGGAGGAATGAAACACAATGACCATAAAAATTCAGTCGACTTCTGTTCCTTATAGCGAAGAAGGCTCTCCCTGGTCCTACTGTCCATGCATAGCGTAGGACTCCCAACACCAACTGTTCTCCATAGCGTAGGTGCCCCAGGTCCTATTGTTCACCCATACCGTAGGCCTACAACACCGATAGCGTAGGATGACTCTCATTTTTTTCACATCTGGGGCAATTACTATTTAAATACCGTAACAATTCTGTCAATAAAAGTCGGTGACACGATTACCAACGCAAGTAAAACACAGCAATGAGGGATGGTGAAGTTTAATTAAGACGTTAGTGACAAAGATAACCTAATTCAAATTTAATGCAGAGTTGCTCCCTCATAATCACCCGAAAGTAGCTCTAGGGACTTCATTAATTACAAGGAAGGAAAAAAGAGCTACCAAAATCCTTTCAGGAAATGTATTCACTTTCTTATTTTTTTGCATTTTGCATTTTACAATTTCATTATAACCTGTACCACAACATCGGGGGATTTTACTTCCCTTAAAATCTTGGCTTTACATTATATTTAAAATACAAGGTGGGGCAGTGAAATGGGCGATTTTCAAGAAGGCGGGAAAACTTAGCTAAAAGAAGGAGGCGGTTTTTGACAATCACAGTCGCACTGTCAGCTCACGGCGCAATTCCAACGTCCTTATGTACGGATATACTTTTTTGAAATTTTAACCATCGATGCTTCTAGTAAAGAAAGACATAGTGGACTTTTGGAAAGTACTAATCAATGCATGGAAAATGCGCTAAAGTTACTCCCCCTTAGGGCGAAAGCCTTTTTTATTTTATAATATGAACTCATTTATCCAGTGACGTGCCGTCGAAGGACCTGAGAGTGTCGCGCGTCGCATCGATTGATATTAAAATTATAAACCTCCGATTGCTTTAGCGCAATGCTTTTCCGTTTGAAATCCTTCCAAGCATGATTACCATTCCATTAACCGACTTATGACTGAAGCTTCTTCATGATTGCACATAATGGCTGATCTCCGGGCATAACGGGTACCTGAGTTAGTAAGATCATTCATGTGTTTCCGTATTCGATGGACTAGTTTGTATTACTTATTTAATTACTTAATTACACAAATAATTTATTACAGTGCAAACAAACTTCCTTATTTTTTAAAAAATCTCTCGTATACTTTTTTTTCTTCAATCGGCTAACCTGCAACCTATAACAGCCAACAAATTATTAGGTACACTACTTGTGGTATGGCGGTATTAAAAAAACGAACAACATATTGACAGTTGAAAACAAATCGATCAGTAGCACAGATTGCTGCAAGCATGTACTTTCTTGTTTTTGATGGGTTTGCTTTAGTTGAATTTGATTTGCGACATGCCCTTAAGCAGTAAGTGAACATTAACTTTGAATTTAATTTGCCTTTGTTGGATATTTTTTTTAGAAAACTGAGTTTCGTTTTGTCAGCCTGTATGATGCTGGTGGCTGAAATAGAAACCATTCGTGAATCAATCAATGTAATAGCAAGACGTATAACAATATGTTCTTGTGGGTTTCGGAACTT
The DNA here is from genome assembly GCF_008802855.1 of Photinus pyralis. NCBI lineage: Eukaryota > Metazoa > Arthropoda > Insecta > Coleoptera > Lampyridae > Photinus > Photinus pyralis. The sequence goes on from NW_022170250.1 coordinate 2,606,086, forward strand.
ATACGCATTTAAAAGATTACCGCGGCTTTATATCTTAGAAACTGTAGACGATCCCTTCATATTGTGCCACAAGTCCCGGTATGTTATTTTACAATATGAGTTTTTCGAGAATTTGTGGAATGACACAAACACGCAAATCGTGCTGTTCTGAAGTATTATAAAAGTCAGCAGAGGGTCGATCAAATTAAGAGCATGTCTCGCATATCATGTCCGTGGAAATTTTTTTCTGGGTTTTCCTTTGTTTATAGCGGATAGAAAAACTTTTTTGTCTTATGTTCATGGGAATTAATAAAATGTTTAAAACTTTTAAGCTTTGATCATAACAAATTTAATACTTACAGCAGATTAATTGTAATCAAAGTTTATCCTTGCAGATGGTTGAATACGAAATTGTTCACAATTAAACCGTATAATCAAATTTTTGCATATAAACGGTTCGAATTATTACCTATTAATCCCTTTTTATTTTTAAAACGTACTCAACAATATACAAATACTATATCCGATCGAAAATAATAAACTCTATAATTTCCATAAGAGATTATTGAGAGATTACAAGAAAAGCTTTCTGAAGGCGGAGCTTTGTTTAGAAACGCTATCGCCACCTATTGGAATACAATTGGCACTACTAGGTATAGAACAATTTAACGATTTGCTTACTTCAGGAAGATTTTGTTGTTTAGCAGTAACATCAGTATCTTACTCTTATAGTTTTAGGGGAAGTTTTGTTAGTTACCATGTTCATTTTCATCTAGTCTTGAGTCCGCCAGTAAACTGTGGCGTTGTTTATTTTACTTTCTTTATTCTGAATATCTACGGAGACGACTATAAACAAGATTCCTTCGTTTTTTCTTTCTACTGTAATCACCCTTCACTGCAACAAAATCAATAACCGTTTATTTAAATTACTGCTAAGGAGTATTACCCTTAACTTTCAACTTGCACTACCTATATATGAAACCAATTTCATTCCACTGCGTGTGGAAACTTTTTTACTTTGGTTGTTTGGTATTACCGCACTAGGTTTTTTTACAGCGAATGCAGTTCTAAAAAAACAGTGTAACGCTTTATCGTATACGGTATAAATTCATATCCATTCGAAACGAGAGATATTGTTGAAATTTAATATTCTAACCATAGTATAGTTGGCTCGGTTTTCCACAAAATCAACAAAAAACCTGTATGTTAATTAATTCATAGGAACTACAAACACCGGATAATCCAATTACGAGAATCATTAGGGAGTGCTATTACGAAACTGCGTACGCGATTAAATTTTGTGGTTTATTTGCAACTGCAACATTACTAATTAATGTCAACTTTAACGAGCAATAAAAACACATTTTTTAGCGTAACTTGTACCGGGGAAAGAATTTTTTTCACAGTCAGTCAGTGGTACCCTGTTACACTTTAATTTACACCTAATTCGTGTAAGCTGATCCTGTTCTTCGGAAATAAGATAATCTTAGGAATGTTATGGCATTTTTATCACCAATTTCACTGTGTAGACGGTCAAACGCACTGCATAAAGAATAAATAAATTGCCTCCAGGCACTACATCATGGGGAATAATTTCGTATTGCACTATCATTTAATAAACCGCATGGTACAGTGCGTAAATTTTAACTCTGAAGATACAAATGAAAGTTGAATCCTGATATTGACCTAAAAAAATAAATAAAAGAGGAAAGTCGGTAAGATTGGTTGCATATCTTAAGGGATATTTGACTTGTATATTTCAGAATTGAACATAGGAGATTTGTAATAATAAAGGAAACCCGATTGTAGGTAATTACGTTTTTCATTTTCAGGTGCTCATCTCACATTCATATTTTAGTAGACTTGTAAAAGAGAAGTATCTATTTTTTCCTTCTACAGCGATATGGATGGACTTATACTATGTTGAAGCTTTATGTTATTTTTTGTTGCTTTCGATCTTTCACAGCCCTCATTTATATAAAAGTGTATTAAACAATTTTTATGGCAACTTTAGGAACAGGATTCCTATCACATCAGCTCTAAAGGTATTTGAAAATTAGACTTGTTCATTTAGAACAGATTTAAAGCGACCGCCAAAAATCCCAAATACAACTAGGAAAGGTAACCGCACTCAATATACAGAGACAGGAGTCCATCACGACCAGGTTTTCCTCCCTTAACAAAATGATAAGGGTGATTGCATACTGACGAAGATTTGTCGATGCCCAAATGGGGTTCTAGGAACGCGAGAACTACAGGCAGCTAATACAACTACCGTATGGAACGTTCAAAGACAACATTATCCAATGGAGATCCAACATGTTGCAAGATGGGGAAGAGTTGCTTCGCAAAAATAACCTCATGCCACTCAATCCATTCCTTGATGCAAATTGCAATGGGACAATTAAGAGTAAAGGGTAGATTAACGAATACAGTCTCCATGTCGACACAAGAGAAACACTCCTTGATAATTATTCCTCTAAAAAGTTATTTGGCCACACTAATCGTAAAGGATTCACATGCCAGAACCCGTCATGGCTGGAACCAAATCACATTGGCATTGGTTCGAGCAAAAAATCTGGACACGCCCTTTCGCAACCGTGGGACTGAACTACACAGTCTCCAAGATATATGTCCAAGTCGGATTACATTAAAATAAAAGCTTTCTTTGGACTATTATTATATATCAGGGGCTAGAAAAGATGCACACCTATCAATTTCTAAAATATGTTCTAGAGAAGATCCAAGAATCTGCCGAGCCATTTTCGGGGAATCCCGTTTCAAATGCTTAAGATTTGATGACAAATCTACAAGAAACCGTTCCAACAAATTTGCTCCAATTCGTAAGATATGAAGTATGTTCATACATAATGAATTGCACAGATAGCTACACTCCATATGCTTAATAGACGAGCAATTACTGGGGTTCCGAAGTAAATGCCCTTTTCGAGTATACATCCAAACCCGTCAAGTACCACAACCCTAACGGTTACAGGCTACCCTTAGCATCTTTGTAACCTAAGGACCTCTAAAACATCCTTTCTACACAACCTCCTGTTCTTCAAGACAACCGGTGTATGTTGGGTTGGCTACTTTCAGGAACACAGGGAGCTGTTCTGGATAGCTCGATGTCGGAGATCCAGGTCCACAACTACGTAATTAACTAATGCTTGTATAATCTAAGACAGGGAATGCAATACCGGGATTGCGGGATCCCGAAATGCCGGGATCCCGCAGCATTTTTGCGAGACTAATCCCGCACATAAATGGAGCGGGATCCCACGGGATTTGCGGGACTGAGGAATTTGTAGACCAAGGGGACGACTCTGTTTACTTTGTTAATGAAACTGATAACGGCGAATTATTTTTTAAATAATTGTTAAACTTTTTTCGTTAAAAATGTACTATGATTTTTGAGGCACCTTAGAAGACTTTTTGTGCTTTACAGGTAAGGTTTTTTTGAGTTCTAAGTTAGGCCGAAGGTACTTTTTTGTTAAATATTGTGATTATTAGCGATTTATTTTAATACAGAATTGCTTATTTGCCAATTTATTTAAAGTTTTGCGAGATCCCGCAAATACCGGGATCCCGCGGGATTAACATCTAACAATCCCGCAAACACCGGGATTGAGATTTTGCTGCGGGATTGCATTCCCTATTTACATCAATACCACTACCTCATGAGTAAATGTTAAATAATTTTGGATTAACTATTGTGAGAACGCTACAACAATCAAGATATCTAAATTCCACTCCTCCAAGGATATTGATGAGAATAGATCGCCAAAAAGTCAGAAACAGTTATCCGGTCAACATTTTTGGATAATCTTGGTTGGCAGTTGGCCGGTCCACATATAAACTACTTCATAAAAATTTTCCGAACAACATTGTCAGGACGTATTGTTAATTGAACAAAAGGAATTCCACAACCGCCACCCCACCACCAAAGCAAGCTAAATAGGGTAGGTGCTACATGTGTCCAAAGGACAATAAGTGTAAAATCATATGTAGCGTTGTTTTAAAAATATTTGCAAAGAACACATCTAACTTAACTCTAGTTAAAAATAATACAGTATACATAAATGACATAGGTTAAGGAACATAAATCTGTGGTATAAATAGCATGTAAACGCTTACAATAAATATTATCACTGCCAGATTTACATCCCTAACGGTACAAGAGTAGAAATGCATAATATCTTGCAGGTTCATGAAGTGAAGGAATAATTCGTATGGGACTGATTATTACAATTTTTTATACTGCTACTTGTAATCACGTGTGGACAATTGGCTCACGATCAATTCGCACACGGACGTTTCACTCCCGGGGCATTCCGCACTCTGGACGTTTCGCTTCCGGATAATTCGCTCCCAACTGTTTAATTGTCACGTCAAAAAATTTTCTACAAACTGAACTGGTTATGACTGAATAATAGTAATATTGAGATTCCTGCCGAAAAGATCTTGCCACATTTCCATTTAATCCCACTGTGACAAGTTCTTCCCAGTACGGCGTACTTAATCTAAAAACATAAAATACACATTTTTTTCCACCGCAAACGTTTCCTCTTCAAACGCCTTCAATCGCAATCCCCTTTATAGGAATAGTGACAAATCGTTTGCGATTTAACACGGACCCTTTGGTAGACTAGTCTATATTACTTTCATAAATAATAGAAATGCAGGTAGTTTCAAGTTGAGAAAGTACTATTTCTACCTAGTAAATCATTGTATCACATTACAAAGCAACAGTAACCGACAAATCGTCATTTGTGGGTAAAACTGTCAAATAATCTTCTTTTAGGGCGCTGTGAGGTGAATGGTTTTTACCCAAAAAAGTTAATGGTAGGAAACGAGACATGATGTTTATGTAAACTAAAGTTAAAAAGCCGGAAAAACGTTCAAGAATAATCATTATACATAAGCCTGTCTAGAATCATAAGATGGTATTTTCCGTGGAATATATTAAAGTGTATGCGGGCCTACTCGCGTTAGTTAGGGCGCTGAATTTGAAATAACAAACGCCATATTGCATTAATCAGTTTTCAGTTTAACTAAAGCACGCGTAGTATTCCTACTTAATGACACAATTAGTTTGTAGCAATGTATTTCGGCAGAAAACCGAGTTTCACAACTCTGTTTCAAATATCTACCTAGATATTGGTATTTTCACATCTCTGTCTTTGCATAAGTTCATACTATTGAATAAGTTTGTGAGGGTAAAGTTTTGGATAATTAATTCGCTGTTTAAAAAAGTTTTGCTCGATCAAATATTCTCAATCCTCCTAAAAGGCAACTTTTCTAATTTTCACACACCTACATTCTGTCAAACTAGACCAAAGTAGATTGGTATCGATATTCTTTTGCTACTCTTTTAAATCACATATATCTTTTCACAAGTCAAAATTTGTAAAGAGAAGTAAATCGAAAAGTAAAACGATAAATATCTTATTGTTCAATTTTCTCGCGATACCGAGTACATGATATACTTTCCAAAAATTTGGGAAGCTTATCGCACAACCGGGAAACTACTCACCCTTTCTAATTCCTTAATGAAAAAGCAAAGGGGGAAGTTCGTATATAATGTCTGATGCTATGGCTTCACTAAGTTACCTATAACCACGCTGTGCTTTTTAAACGCACACAGTGTCAGGTCCGTTACGCACTCGCGCGTCTCGTTAATTAGTCCCGAAGTGCACTTAGCCACATTCGTGAAGTGCCATTTAAGTAATTTCCTGTAAAACCTTTTACCGGAAGAGATCGTGGTTTATACGCAGGGTCGTACGCGAACTTTACTCGTCGCGACGTCGGCGTCGATTTTAGCACCGCGGGCGTCGGAACATCGACTGACATCTCCTACTAGAGACACCCTTTGAGGGAAGCTGATAAGGGAGAGCGCCTGCGCGATCTACGCCTCACCAGGACACGTTACGCTTTCCACATTTTGACCAAATAAAATTTAATTTTAATACAATCACTATTTTAAATATGACTTACCTATCGCGCCGGGGATGAAACACCCTCAACACTAATGCACGCTTTTCCTTAATTATCATTTTACACCCTACACTTTTCCGCCAGGGCAAAATATCGATGTACGCCACGAAGATATTTAGAAAGACCGTGATTTATTTCTTTCATTTGTAACATTTGCTGTCTAAAAATTAATAAACGGTAAAATAAATTCCCGACTCCCGATTGATAAGTGGGATTTTGCAAGCAAATTTTTTAGGGTCGTTACGAAAAACTTGTAATTACAAACGTCTCTGGTATAGTGTAAAATATGACCGTTACTGCAGAATTCGTTGTATTCTTTCCGTGTGCGGTGAATTTGCTCCGGAAACACAACTCCGAGAGAACTGACCGCTTCCGGAAAATTCCTCCCCCGATAAATTTTCCGCCGAAGTTTCGTCCTCAAGAAAATTAATTAATAGGTTAACACGATGCAGTTATTGCCATATATGTATTTTTGAATTAATCCACATCGCTTCTCCGATCCGGAAAACTCACCCCCAGAATTCGCTTCGAAAGTTCGAATTAGGAGAATTTGCCTACTAAAAATTTGGTCTTCGTTTTCGAAGAATTCGGAAAATTTGCCGCCGAAGCATTCGCCCCCCCAAGAAAATTATACTTTAAAATATTCCACACTTGGATGTTGTTGCTGCCATCTATGCATTTTTGAATTGATTCACATCACTTGCCCTCTCCTGAAAACTCACTCTGAAATTCTATTCAGAAAATTTGTCTCCTGTTTGTCTGTGGGACCTTTCTTTTTGGAAGATTTACTCTCGAGGTATCACCCTCAAGAAAATTAATTGGAGGTTATCACGCGAACTCGCTCTTGCAGAAAGTTGACCCTCAAACACATTTGCTTTTGACTCAAAAAAGTTCCGCGCTTGGATAAAGTGCTGACATTTATGCATTTTTTAAATAATTCACTCCTCTGCCTCGGAAAATGCACCCCTAGGACGCTCACCCAAAAAAAAATCGATCTCTGGAAATTCGCCGCTTTACCAAAATACGTTTTCGCTGTCGGAATATTTACCGCCAAAGTATCGGGCTCAAGAAAATTCAATGCGGCCGCTTTCGAACATAATTGACCCTAAAAAATTACTGTTATGCATGGCTCATAAAAATTCGAACAGTTTATGTATTTTTGAATAAATTCCCCAGAATATACGGAAAATTCACCGCCAGGACCTTTGGGAAAAATTTGTCTGCGGAATGCAAAAAGCGACAAAAAGTTTTAAGTTTGGTGATCTTTAACTCATTACCCCTTAATCAGTACCGCTGCGTACTTAGTATTTTAATACTTCATTAGTGCTCTTTTAGAAGATACACTTTATTATTATTTATTTTGCACTGTTTCCATCTTTGTTTTTGAAAAATTGGTATTTTCTACAGAACGAGTCTTTGTAGAGCCTTTTCCAACTCATCATGTTAGAAAGTGCTATTTTGGCCACTTTCCCCACAAACAGGCAAACATATCGCATATTGTAAAATCAGATGTGCGCATGCGCATATTGCACAATGTCAACTCTCTGATTTATAGAGACATTTCTTTGAAATTTTAACCGTAGATGCTTCTAGTAAAGAAAAACATAGCTCGCATAGCTATGAGTTTTTGGGAATGACGTCGTTTATTCAGTTTACAATTAATTAATAATAAATTTACAGCAGTCTTAGAATCGATCAAGTTATAACAATAATTACAATATTTATCACAATTATCACTCACAATATATAACATAACAAAAACGCACCGACGTTGGAAATGACTGAAGCGCAACTCGAACCGCTTATATAGCAAACTCTTTTACAACCGTGTCTATTGATCACTGCATTTGCACCAGATGAACAACATTCAGTGCGGCATCTTTTTATACAACCGCAAAGTTTTCAAGGACTGTTCATTAAACTCCAGAAATGCACTATCAAGTCATCGTAAAGGTTTCCCTATAAAGTAGGTAACGCGATACGTTCAATTTCATTTCATAAGTTTTTGTAATATCTCCTTAAGACTAAAGTTGTAAAGATGCTATCTCGCTTGGATTTATAACTAACTGTTCATTAGGTTTCTTATTTCAGAGGGACATAGCAAAGCCATTTGTTTGCATTAAAAGGAGAAAGTTTTAAAGTTAGGTCATCGATTACGTATATATGGCTTTAATTATTAAAGTGCTTCGAACCATTAGGAGCTTTCTTTTCGTTTTATTTTAATGTAGTGTATAATGGACCAAAAATGCATATACGTGTACGTAAATTGAAAAGTCCACGCATTGAGGCTTTAGTTCAAAAATGACAATCAAGCCAGGAAGCACATAACAGTTAGTTCCCATGCACTGAGGCAATGTCTTCTGGCGTTTCTCAGTCGAAATTTTTATAAATCGCTCACATTGAGAAACCATTTGAAAGATATACGTTTATACGCTAGTTCTAACATATATAAAGAGAAAATTGCGGTAACCGCACTAACAACCAAATGCGTATGCAATAGTACAGTTACATTGTACCAAAGGGTATATAACGTATACTCTTTGATTGTACTTAGTGGGAAAGTGTAATTTACTAACAAAATATGTATCAATAAAATAGTAGTAGACTAGTACACGTTTTCATAGGAAATGAGCCAATTATGCTTTAGTACCGATAAATGCGATTGCCGGTACAAGTTACTTTATTCTTGTAGGCATTAAAGATTTCCCCATTCGCACAGATACATCAGCAACTGTAAACTAAATCAGTTCGCATTCAAAATTATTCTAATCGTTTTAATAGCAACTTTCGAAAAGGTAAGAAATGCAGGTGAAAAATGCGTGGGCGAAAATCAAAAGCTCTCCTGAGATTCAGAGATTACTAGCGCGTATTAGGAAACTGAAAAGCGTCATTGGAATTCTTGTCGTTCTCTAGTAAGTACACATGAAAAATAGCTCCCAATAGCGTACGTCATGCAGGTCACACATTCTACTTATGATCTTTTGAGTATAGCTTCGCCATACTGTATGCAGGTGAAACAGCCGGGGTGATTAAACTAATACCTTTCGCCTATATTGAAAGTTTCATTACTAAAGGATGTGTAATTAAGGTTATTTTTTCGTGAAATACGATTAAGCCCAATTAAGTTTACATCCAATAACAATAATACCGAACTTCGGACATGTGTTACAATTGCCTGATGCGGTAGTTAGATCTTGAGAGCGTGTTTTACGTTGTATGATTAAATCGAGGACTAAATATACAGAACGAAAGAAGGTAATGTAAGGAACCATGCTTTGAGAAAGCACTTTCATGTAAGATCTGGGTCCGTGAAGTTGGAGTGTCGACTTGAAAGCAGAGCTGGGCAGAATACTTTCAAAAAGTATTTGAATACTAAATAGTAAATACTTTACACAAATCAAAGTATTTGAATACTAAATACTTTTACGTCCAGCACAAGCGAATACTAGATACAGATACATAGAAAAGTATTCAAATACTTTAAAAAATAAGTATTCAAATACTTTAGAATGTATTCGAATACTTTCAAAGGTATTCGAAAACTATCAAAAGTATTCTAATACTTTGAAAAATATTTTATTAACTTACTTTGAAAAGTATTCAAATCCAGTAAAGAGTATTCAAATACTTGTCACTCAAATACGTTAAAAATTTAAAATAGTATACTAGATAAAAGGCTTAATACTACTTAAACAATCAATTATACTTTGTATGGGGTTAGCTTTTTTTAAATTTCTATATATACAAATTTAAGGGGAGTAAAAGCGTATTATTATTATTATATAGGAGGTACCTACCAGGACCTTTCTTATACCAGTTATATCCTTAAGAATACGTGTACCAGTTTTCAAAACGATCGTTCGTCATGCACATGATACATTATACGCCTTTCTGAAATTAATCCTAGCGATTTTGAAACAGATCCATTTTTGACCATCCGTTTGTCCGTGTGCACGATAACTTGATTAGAAACGTGCGACCGCTTTGAAAATTGGTACACATGGTCTTAAGGATATAAGAAACGTCCCTATTGTTTTTAAGTTACGTATCGGATTTTTATATTTGATTTTGTGACAATGGAAACTTTCCCTAAACATTTCTAATAAATATTTGAATAACAAAGTACCTACTGCGTTTTTTGAGGCCGGAAAAAATTGTCTGAAATCGACCGGGAAAAAACATTTTCTTATAGAATTTGGACCGTAGAATCCATAATTTCAAACAGTTCCAAGATTGGGATACTAGTTCAAAAGTTGCAGCCCTTTGAATTTTCTTTCGAAATTGGTTTCTAGTCTAGAACTTTTGATTGAGAAGTCTGATCGAAAAACTACGAATAATTTTGGATTCTACGCACCCAAATTAATAACAAAAAGTGTTTTCCCGAGAAATTTTGGTGCAGTCGATTTTTGGTAAAAAAGGAAGGTTATACACTGCCTTTTTTTGAGACCCGAAGAAAACATTGTCTCAGATCGATCCGGAAAAAAAATTTTCTTATAGATTGTGGCCTGTAGAATCCATATTTGCAAACAGTTCCAAGATTGGGCTACTAGATCAAAAGTTACATCCCTTTGAATTTCGAAATTGGTTTCTAGTCCATAACTTTTGATTGAGAAGTCTAATCGAAAAAGTGCGAATTGTTTTGGATTCTACGCACCAAAGTTAATAAGAAAAAGTGTTTTCCCGAGAAATTTTGGAATAGTCGATTTTTGGTAAAAACAGGAAGGTTGAGTATTCAAATAATATGCGAAGTATTCGAATACTTCTCAAAGTATTCAAATACCTTGCGAAGTATTCGAATACTTTACGAAGTATCTAAATACTTTCCGAAGTATTCGAATACTAAATATTTGTGAAAGTATTTGAGTTACAAATACAAATACTGCTTCCATAAAAGTGTTTAATTACAAAGTATTTGAATACTTTAGTTTAAAGGATTTGAATACTAAAAAGTATTTACAAAATCGAATACTGCCCAGCTCTGCTTGAAAGGAATTAAGTTCCAAGTATCTCATAATTTTGTGCTAATTTGTGCTGCTAATTAAAAATTTTGTGCTCATCAGGTTAATGAGTAATTCAACTTTTTCTGATGACACTCACTTTACAACTTCGCGCTGTAGTGTCAACAGTGGTATTTTCAAAATTGTTTATTGCATTAATTTGGTCTCATTTTGTGCTAATTTGTCAGGGTAGAATTTCATATTTTTTGGGATGTGCCACCAGCTTTTAACTGTAGTGTCAAAAATGAAATGTGCGCATGCGCAAACTGAGCAATGTTAACTTTATTTATGGAGATATTTCTTTGAAATTTTAACTACAGAGCTCGCCACAGATGCCACATATAAAAATGATATACGTCCTTGGCTACAGACATAACATCTATTTATCCTAAATGACTCTATTTCAAGCGCACAAGTCAATTGCAAATCGGTAATAAGGCAACCAGGAGTAAAACAAGGAAATGAGTATGTAACGTTCTTTTCTTACCAATTGATATTTCAAATTTATATTCCATTTAAGTAACTTCGAATTTTACTCGTTGATCGTTGAGTGAGAAATAGTAAAGAGACGTAACTGTAATGTAAAATTGCGATACATATTCCCCATCTCACTTACCGAAGCTTCTCGCACCCCACAGTCCACAGTGGGAGGTGTGTAAGTATCTTAGACTCGCTCAACAACACGATTTCTACTACAACTGCGGTAATCGACTGCGCTTTACCAAATCGCCGATCTACTGAAGCATCTCGGAATAAGCTTCATCTATACTAATCGAGTTGCCCCTCTTTATATTTCGCACTCGACGCTCTATTTTAAATTTAGTATTCTCGCTCTATCTAGGTATTTCCTTTGTAAACCCGTTTAGTTTAGATGTCGGTTATTTCTATAGTCGATTTGTTATTTCCTTAGTTCTTTGGTTCGCCACTAGAGGTCGTGATCTTCTTTTCTTTTCTGCATACACGTTCCCTGTACTTCTTACCTTCAGAGACGATCTGGCCATCATATTTGAACCCTGAAAATTTTTCTCGATACGCCGTTACATTTTCCTTGACTTATTACTATAGTGTCTTGGCTATCCGCATATTTCTTTGGGGTATTTCGATATTTCTGATCTTACCTAATTTTCTTTTGTCGTTACTGATTACGATTCTTAATTACGTTATTTATATCACTCCGAAGAATTTGTTCATACTATCTTGTTTACATTTTGAATTAAGTAAATTACATTGCTGTTGTATAGACATTTAGTTATTTGTGCATAAAGTACTTTCTCTGGAGTTAACGTCACGTTCATGCTGTTATACACCGATTCGTACGGACGACATTGGCAATAACGGAACGATATCGTTACAATTATTCCAGTGTCTTAAACTAGAATGATATGGGCTTCCAATTATAAGTATATAATAACTAATATACCATAACTAATATAACTAATCTGGTATTAGTGCAGTAACAGGCCCCTCAAAATCTAAGATCTAATTTTCTAGAATTGTATCACATATTTCGAGTGAATTGTGGCCAAAAGCCACAAAAATGGTTTTCAGACGAAATTCTTAAAAAAATGTTTTTTATTTCCTTTTGTCAGCAGTTTTTGTAAATTGGGCGACTTCAGGAACACTAAAACGCGCAAAGGAAATTATTATTTTTCAAATAATTATTACTAATCGATTTTCAATGGTGTCTCTAAGATTTAAATAACCATTACACTTACAAAACTCAAAATATTATATACAGGGTTAGTCAAAACTATGAAATATATTTTATTTTGAAATCAAAATAATTGAAAAAATGGATCCTGTTTGGTATCGTCGGAAAAGTGGTTTTTTTCCTCTTTACGGCTACATAAAAATAGTCATTTCGTTAATAATCAAACGATTTAAAGTAATATAAAACCACTTCCAGAATACTAGAGCTTAAAGTTGGAGTGTCATCAGAAAAAGTTGAATTACTCATTAACCTGATGAGCACAAAATTTTAAATTAGCAGCACAAATTAGCACAAAATTATGAGATACTTGGAACTTAATTCCTTTCAAATCGACACTCCAACTTAACGGACCCATATAATAATGTACTGGGGTGCTGCTAACCAATAGTTCCACCAAGTACAGGATGGCTACCTGAATTTAAAGCTTTGATGATGACGTCGTTAGAAACCATTTTCCAATCACGTGTTTTTCAATTACTACGATCACTTCTCGTTGGGCGACTCGCTTTGCGATTTCATCTCAAGGGATTAAAATAAGCGGACATTTTTTAAATAGTAATTTGCATATATTTAATGGATTTATATGCAAATTTCACGTTCGGATTCGAGAAACAAATCTGGAGAAGTGCACGTTTAAATTAATAAGAAATTGAGGTAGTGCTAATTATTATGCACTTACTAAAATTTGGTTAATTAGTGGTCACCTCGTTATGCGCTGCGTTGCTGTAACAGCAATATACACGAATATATTCAGTTAGTAGCTCATCTCCAATGCACCTGAAACCAGCAAACTGGAAGGAGGATTATTCTCAATGCTTACATTATTAATATTTTCGCCATAAAAACGATCAGATAGTCCACTCCATTGTATATCCAGGGAAACGACTCCACTACTAATGAAATCTATAGTCTAAAACGAGTTCGTAATTATCCAATTTTCGTAGAATTCACAATTCTGAAAGCTCCACTAAAGGTAGTGAATTAATAAAGTAAATGATCCAATTAATTTTGTAATGCGACTGAGTTGGAAAATACGTTTTGCCTACTTAACTAGTCAGTAAATTGAAAATTATAATTGAATTCACTTTTGCATTACGTACATATAACAAAAAAAAATAATCAAAACGGAAGAGTGAGGTACAGCGATAGTCAATTTAATTTTTTTTAATGAACGCTTTATCTGAAAAGCGACTGACGAATTGCCGTGAATTGCAGTGTAATTGCATTATAATGATTAGCCCACATTCGATTGATGTCGTTCGTCTAACGAATTTAGTGAAGTGAAAATTTAGTTTACTAATTCAGGGTCCGGTTCAATATTTCTCCATGTAATAGCCATTACAAAAATTGAGAGGGTTTACAACGTAAATCAAAAGCTCTGGGACAATTCGACCCAAATTATGCAGCTTTAAACAATATGTTATCGCATTTTTCTTAAAGAAAAAGTGCGCTATTAGTTTCCATGTGTTTCGAGAACCGATTCTGTGTAGTGCAGAAATACACATATCGAAGGTTTTCAAAAAACATTGTGTGGGGAGGATTTGCGTTGTGTATTATGAATTAAGCATTTCATTACGCAGTGTAAAAAAATAATTTTTCGGAATATCTGCAAATGAAATATTTCTTTAAAACAGCGCAGCATTTTAGCTATGGGCGGTAAATTGTTAAATTCGCTTCTGTCTTTCAGGAATTCTTCTGGTGCAAAAACTATTTAGTATTTAGGTATTTAGAGTAGAACAGCTTACCTTTAAGTTAAACCTATACCTACACATAATAATTATAAACGGAATACAAATATGTGTGTTTTAGTTATTCCAAGTTAATTGGCGCCCATGGACTGGAATAAGGTTTTTTAACGGCAGGGTATGTATAGTTGTCTAATGTAGAATGCGAGATAAAGCTAATTTATTGAAACAAAAAATAAAATTTAATAACATATTTATCATAAACGATGACTTTAATAACCACGCATAAATCCACATCCTCCCTTTCCATGTTTATATTTTGTAATTGGGAAAATTATAATTTCTGTCACAGTTTATAGTGAATAGTGATTAGATGGGTATGATTTTTTCTTTAGTGAAGTTAGCGGTAGTATGAGATGTAGGATATTTTATATGATAAACATTAATTATAATTCTTTATCGAATGTTTTAAGTTCTATTTTTAATTAACAGAGTTTTGTAATTATTATTTTGCCTTCATTCATAGAATTGCTTTCTACTTTGCAACATTACGTGTACCATTATATACACATACCCTTTTCTGTTATTGTTTGTTTACTTTTTTTTACTAATTTGTAACAATTATATTCCATTTATCTTTTTTTTTATTTTACTTTTTTTTATAATTATTTAATAATAATGTATGTATACGCCTCTATATTTACTTTTATAATTGTTCATTTATGGATTACTAATCTGTTGAACAATACACATTACTGAATTACTGAATAAACAAGGTACACCCATTATGTTTAATATTTTCTTAAATAAAGCCTTATATCTTACGTAATATAGGTAAAACTGTCTAAAAAATGTGTATAGTGAAAAATTGTAGTAGTAATAATTATATCCATATATCTTAAATGAACGTTTTTTGCAAGACTTGCAAAATCCTCATCCACTAGTTTCCTTTATTATTTTTATGCCAGTGAAAAACAACCTGCAACGCCCTTAATTTTCCAGAATTAAATTAAATTATAGGTACTTGCCTGTATTTAAAGAAAGTATTCTGAAAATATTTAAAATATGTACTTTCGCCAGGGGAGCTTTAAAGTTACTTAAAACATCACGTGATTAATGGGTGACCCCCAAACAGAAACGAAAGCTGGACTGTGGTGCTAGGGTCCCTGGTTCGAATCCGGGATCGGGCATGGATATTTGTAAATGTATAGTGGGTTGGGTTGGTAGAGCAGCCTTGGCTGAAACCCCGCCCACTCAAAAATAAAGGCTAAATAAATAAATAAAAAATAAATAAATAAATAAAAAAAAAAATAAAAAAAACGAAATGTTGACCTGTCATAAAAAAACTTAATTATATTTGATGTTTAATCATGATTAAAAAGCTAACAAACCCCTCGGAAAAGCAAAATACCGAATAAAAAATTAAAAATAAAATGTTCGTTGATCTTTCATTCTCATTTTATTTTTAAGATCCCAACACTTTTATTTTTCACTTTTTAGTTCAGATTCTGTGTTTTGTTCACGAAAAGTGTTTTTTTACATTCTTGATAGATGGAATCTTCGTTAGGTACTAAAATGGGCCTTCTTTAACATTTTTTTAGAACAACATTCCAAGTAACAGCGCTAATCTCCTCGTATATCTGTCCGCCCGGCCCTGCACAATACATCTACATTTAGACATAGGCTATCTACAACCTCATTTTTCTTTTTTGAACTTCTTCAGAATTTGTTCATTCTAGGTATCGGAATGTAATTACGAACTTTCCTTATTTTTCAGCGTAGAACCGAAAAAAAGGAGGATTTATATATCACTTGTAGCGTTATAGTAGGGGAGCTAGCTCGAAATCCACTGAACGAGAGTGATCAAAATTTTAACCGATAGAGCTCTACTTTAGCCTATCCGAGTATGCTAAAATCGACCGTCTGCCGTCTCAGATCATATGACAAACGCTCGATTTTAGCATACTGTCAATTCCGCGATATGGAAGTAGCCTGATTTCTTCCCTAATGTGTTGTAATTCCATCCTTATCAACTGACTGGAGATTACTTGGCTACTGGTAATTGCTGAGTCGCTGCAATTCTCGAATTGATGCGAAGTTTAAGAGATGCTCTAGGTAATACCTCACTTCTCTCTCGGAAAATAATAAAAACCAATTTGGTTAATTTCGGTTTCTTTCGATTATCTTGGGACTGATCGAAATTTTCCCATTTTGAAAACTTCCTTTTACTAAACCCTAAAATACCCAACTTTTTTCTAATTCAACCGCCTGTGTATCCTCTTATGGTTTCCCATTTCCCCATGCTGTTCATCCTTATCTTGGACACACTGTATTTTGTAATCTTTTCTCCCTGTTTTAAAGAAACGAAATTCTCCAAATTAAAAACCTTTAACTTCATTTTGGAAAATTTTCGGGGAAGGCTCGGACTCCGCGTTTGGGGGTGGAGGGTATTTTCAAAGATGGGAAATTTAACACGAATTCTGTATACCTACATTCTCTTTAACATATTAGGCAAGACCTGTCTTATTTAAATAAATTCTAAAAATAACGGGTCTGTTTGCTTTATAAAATCCCAAAGGGTTCGAAATTTAAATTTTGAAAAATACCAATTTTCAACCTAAATTGTGCGGGGTGGAAATATTTTGTAATGAATTTGTTGGTTGTCTATCACACTTTATTAAGACAGATGTTTTGCCGTTTCCTTGACCAAATTTGTAAATAAATGTTCAAATTTGAATACTGTATGGGAGCATTACCTATCCCTAGGAGATTATGCAAAAAAATCCTATTTTCACAAAATTTGGTGCCTGGGTGTTTGTACAATATACATACATATAAGATATTCACTTCATCATCAATTGTAACTTAGCTGAAGGTTAGGGAGGAGGGGAGGGGGATTTAAATCCACAAAATAAAATTTGATAGGAATCATGGAACCCTAAAAGGCACTAACATTCCATACATAACTGGCGTCGTTCAAGCTGGAATTTTGCGTGCCTTTTGAGCCCCTGTTGGGAATGTCTCCCGAAATCTGATCGTTTCACATGAAGTTTCAGAATAATTACAGATAGCGGGTTAAGGCTTCCCAAAATTAATTTTTTTTAGAAATAAGGCGCCTTCAGAAATTATTTTTATTTTCATGCTCCCTGAAAGAGGCGCAATTTTCAAAATTGGCATTTTTGCGATTAATATCCAAGTTACAAAGTAATGTTTTCTTTTTGTTCTACAATTGTAAGAATGTTTGTTAGATACATCTTTTCCTCCGGTTAAATAATAGCATAGAGGCGCCACTGTACAGACATATAAATCACGCGTAAGTTCGTTTTGTGGAATTCCCTGTCCACCTTAGGCTACAACTGCTTGGAAACCTCACAATCGACCTTCGTTCATAATTAGGCTTTTGGAGATTTGTACTTATTTTCGGTAATTTCGTCAAATTTATCAACATCCACTTGAGCTTCCGTTGTAACAGGTAATCCGCCCGCACTCTCCCCGGGCCTAAGGAGTGACACACCATCAACTCCCATTTGCATGCAGTTGAAATGCAATATAAGGACGGTGGCACGTTGGATGCGAGTTTCAAAATCTAGGCACATGTGCAAATTCTGTCCGGGAGTGTAGATATCCAAGAGTTTCGCACAAAAATCGACCGTCGGCAGAAATGGAAGAGGTATTGGTATACAAAAAGGGGGAGGATTCCTTGCTGAAATTTTGCCATTTAAATAACGTGTTAGTCGATAGAAAACTTACCTGAGATTGTCGTCGAAAAGATAGACTCATCATTCATAGACATATCAACTGAAATGGAGAACTCGTACGGGTTATAAGTGAACCTCATGCACCCTATAAAGATATGATTCTAATAATTATAGTTTTGCTCAAAGGAAAGGAGAAATGCAAGAATATATTGCACAACACGAGAACGCTTAAGGGAAAACACGAAACAAGAGCTATATCGTCTTACTAACTTTAATTGGTGTTTTTGTAATAAATTACCTTCTCTGTTGAAATTGAATTGTTGAAAATTGAAACCAGCGCAACATCCGCAGTAGAACTCCTGGCATGTGCATCCATTACTTCGAAAACCAAATCTGCGTAGAACGACTTCCGCATCTACCTTCGTATTTGACTGGTGGAAACCCAAACTTGAATTTGACAAGCTATTTTGAATTGATGTTATTCGAAGGGGTAATCGAGACCTTGGCTCGTAGTATATAAGCATTTGAGACATATCTGATTCTGTAACAAGATGTCTCATAAAAGATGGTTTCTTTCCATCAACCTACATGAAGCAATTTCATTTTTAGTTCAGCTATTCATATTTTATATCAGCTTGCAGCAGGATGTGCAGCTCGTAAATAGACCGCATAAACTTTTTGCAATTGAAATGCAAAATCGTTTTCTTTCTTAAGCTGGCAAAGAAAACTTTCAATTCAAAGCTTAGAATATTTTAAGGGATACAGATATACCTATGCCTCAATTTTGCATTGTTATCGATACTTCGTTCAAAATCTAATTTTAAACTATTCTTGTATAAGATTTTCGTACAAATGTATGTATTAAGAACACAAGCTTGGATTTGAAAAGTGCATTTGGATATATATTGCGGTCCATCTTGCTAATTTCTATCAAGCTTTGTACTGCCAACGTTTTGTAACAGCGTTGCACAAGATTTTCAATTTAAAAACGTACGTTGTCAAGTTTGTATAACAACTTCTTTACTATTTACTATCGATTTCTTCCTATTCGGAATTTTGTATTACAAATAATTGGGAATATTCAATATTTTTGTATCTAATTGGACCGTTACGTAGGAGGTTAGGAGCTTTATAGAAATTGCGAATGGGCTGAATACTAAAAATTTTCCCTTTAAACCATTTTTGATTGAAGTACTACTACAACGTTTGTTCATATACTTCCTTATAAAGACCTCCTCAGCTCTGCTGCTAATACACCTAAACTATACCTTGTAACGGTAGCTCTAAATTTGGATCTAGTTTCTTCTGGACATTTTTGCGGTAATAAAGTTAGGAGTTTGAAGTGGAATGTAAGAAGAAATAAGCGAGCATTCGGTGGTTTTTGCATCTTTTAATGTTTTCCTAATGGATTGCCGATCAGATGTCGGGCCCATATTCAGTTATATTAATTAGGGCTATTTGATTATAACCGAGAATTGGGCATGATGTCATTAACTTTTATTTTATTCGTAGGGCAGGAATTAAGCAAACGAATTAACGATTTAAGATGGCCATCTGCGTTAATAAGCTCCCTTTTTGTAGGCGTCCTTTAATTAATAAGGAATAAAAGGGATTAGAAGATTTAAATGATTGGTGGTTAAGCACTTCAACTTCAACAATGGAAGCAGGAAAAGAATTGTGACAACGCTGCGTAATTTACGTCCATAAGAATAACATTTCCCTATGATTTACATACTGAACTTTAAGTATGACTCGCTCTGTAACAGGGGATTAAGGGATTGTGTCATTTATTACACCATAATGGGAATTATTATGCAACCTTAGGACCTTAAAATCTCATTATGAAATACACGAGTTTTCATAGCATAAATTGTGCTCGATTAAGCGCAGATTAAATAAATGCGCTAGATTCCTTTTCGCTAAAAAAATTCAGCTCTTCCGCCGTTAGTGAACAAAAGGAGATTAAACTTGCTGGAGACCGTATTTCCATCACTCTTCCAAAAGGTTGTTGGGCACATACTGCCCAGGAGGTTGCTGCAAGGAAAATAGAGAAAATGCACTCCAGTTTCACCAACATCAGCCTGAATCACGCTGTCTGATGGATTCCGTGCCTACAAACCCAACTGGTGATTGGAATCGGAAAACCGCATGGCTCTTAGAGCAGAACGCATACCCTCCCAAGCTCCATAAGGAAAAACAAGACAGAAAAATGACCAACTTCAAGCAGTAGAAGCTCAATTAGCTGCTGAAATATGAATGGCCACCATCCACCCCACCTTTGCCTTCTTGACTACTCCGTTGACGTCGTTGTTGAATCCGAGTCCAAAATCACTCCCGGACGTACAGCGTTACTAACAATTCCGAGATCCATACCTGGTCGAACGTATTTTCATTGTCGAACTCTCCCCTCTATCTTTGGTAAATGGTTCTAAGTTTCCGGTTTCCGTTACATTCGTTACTCGCGATATAAAAAATTGTAAAATAAATTTCTTCAAGAAACCTCTTTTTTTTCTTTTTACTTTTCTTTGGGATGCTTCGAACCTGTTGTTCGATTTGCTACATAGTCCAGCCATTCTAGGAAATATAGAACAAATAATTCGTGTAGCTCAAATTTTTTCAGAAATGTGTGATTGATGGTCCCCTGGTGATGGTCCCCTCCCGAGCGATTTTGGTGCCGTAGGAAGGAGAGAAGGCAGTTGAGCGTACAGTTATGCGGTTTTTCGCCCTTATCTCAACAGCGGTGTGTCGTACAAAAAAATTGTCTTATCCAAACCGAAAGCTCATAATATCTGCTACAACTTTGTATATATTTTTTTAAAAAACGCATCGTTTTTGAGCTACGCGCTCTTGAAATGTAGTAATTAAAAAAACTCACGTTCTTGGCCAAACTTCAATTTTATTGAAGAAACATTGACATTTGGTGATTTATCTTCAACTCCTCAAAAATTAGGCAAGTTCGAAAATTTTGAGTATCTATATTTCGAATTCTTTTCATATTATTTTTACTGTTGTATCAACTCTGACCAACCCCTACCACTAATCATGTATGTATGCATACTTCATACGTAAACGGCCACATCTCGATTGTAAACTGATGTTCTTAGTCACATAGACAAGGGAGTGAGTGAATAACCAAACAAGCACCTAACAAAAAAAGTAGTTTTGTGTGCAATAAGTATAAAAAAAGTAATATAAAATAGTTGCACCTTAGTATAAAGTAGCAATAGAAGTGAATTGTGCTGGTCTTGAGTGGTGGTTATGCTTCCCCCTTTACCTATAGGAAAAATTTGACGTCTAACAATTCTTCTCCATCAGGATCGCCTACGTCCCCTTCATCTTCTGTTAGGATTCTGGATTGGTAGAGAGTTAAAACAGTCTCTTTGGCAGTTGGCACAGATACAAAATATGCTGGTCTTCTTGCACCCACAGCTATCCCCGCAGTTGGTAGTAGCACAACGGCAAAAATGGTTTGTAAAATTTCCTCTGGAGCTGGCGTTACTGGTTGAAAGTCATCGTCACTTCTCTTCAAACCCCATTGTTCTGGAGGAAGCGGTTGCTCCGGTCACTGTTGAACTTGGAGACACGCTCTGAGGTTTTCGATGGAGGTAGAGAGGGTAGATTTGGTTTGAGTGTGATGGTGGACTGGTGCTGGTCAAAGTAACTTTCATCGCTAGAGGCCTGGGACATGCGGAGGAACATCTTGAATAACTACGCCGGGTGTTGAGTGGGGTTGCAATAAACTTGGACGATTGAACTGATTTTCTTAGCGTTCTTCATTTAGTTCTTCCGCCATGATGTCAGAAAGTCGTGTGTACCGTTTGCTGCATTCACTGTGGACGAATTCACTCGAAATGAATTTTCCAACTTTCCCATTTCGTCTTACTGGCTGGTATCAGTAACCAAACTACTAATTCTTCTGGCACCTATCCGGGGTCCATCACCTTCTTTTGCTGTCCTATTACAAATTAAACGCAGATTTACTTCAATTTCGATCGCGACAAGCAAGCACTGAGCTTTCAAAAAGCACTACACAACAAGAATATTCCACGATAAACAAACCGTTGGTAGCTAAACCGGACGAATGGCTTGGAGTCGAGGTGGAGTAGAGAGCAGCAGGGTGTACAATGCATATTTTTTGGTTTTTTACCTCTATCGCGGTGCGTCGTAAAAAAAAATGTTCTTCGAAACAACTAACATTTGCTACAACCTTGTTTCTATGAATTTTTTTGGAAAAACCGTACCCATAGCCCTCTCCCCTCTCGCCAGCTGGCCCGAAACCGCTCGGGAGTTTATTACACAATCATCAGGGGACCGTCCCCCACACATTCCCGAAAAAATTGGAACTTCACAGATTATTTTTTGGCATGGAAACACTGGAAGCGAAAGACCAGAAGATATTTTCACAATAGATTCCCCCAAAAATGTCAAAATACCTCAAAATTCCTACTAAGAGGACACTAAAATTACTATAGTGGTTTACCCCTTAGTCGTAAGTCAAAGTTATAATCACTGATTGTCTCATTTTGAGGATGAACGTTGGAACTTGGTCAAATGATATAATTTCTTAATGTTTTTGTTGCAGAACAATGGAAATTTATAATTATAACATGTTCAGATTAAATTTTATTTATCCGTTCATTTAGATATAATAATCCAAGCGTTGCTATCGTAATTAAGGCAGTTTAATCAACTTGTGCTTGATGAAATTATTGTGTAAAACAATACAAACTGTTAAATTAGCTCAATCTTACCCAAAGTCGAAGCACTAACACAAACTAAAAGAAGCGCACATAGAATTAAAAACGCACTAATTTTGGCGGTTTCCAATTTCGGCTTCCATGCACTACAATACATCTCGTGAAATTTTCGAATGTCGAAGTCGATATCAGCTTTGCGACTGCTGATGACATGTGTGGTCAAAAGAGTTTCGCACATATTGAATATATGACTATACATCGATGATTTATGTTTAAATTGTGTACCAGGTCAACTTTCACTGATAAAAGAATCGCGTAATAAGAGAATGCTATGCAAACCTATAAATTAGTGTGTTATTAGCAGTGGAGGCGGCAATTAGCAAAATTTCGTGCTTAAATTAAATATATATTTGCGCGTAACTTGCTAACGGAACAAGTTGGCACATTTGTAATACATCGGAAACGTAAATAGTCCCCAGAAAAATTCCTCTGATGATTTACGTTGAGATGAAAGTTAATTCCTGTTCCACATTAATTGATTCATATTATTTCTGCTGTAAAAGTAGCACAATCGTCTGGATCCCGTTGAGTTGTACAATGTACATGTCATGAACACGCCTCCTATATTTAGTAAATTAGGCGCCCACCCTAATGACACTTCTGTAAAATTTCTCTTATACCTGAAATTTACAACAGAATTGGTCAAAACTTTTTATGATTATATAGTCAATTGCATCTCTATTCAAACGCAGTCGACTTCTTCTTGTGAGAGGCAGTTTTCTAATTTGGCTTCAATAAACTTACCACAGGTGCTAATCGTTCTAAATTTTAGAGGGTGTGCATTTCTCGCAAAGTGAGTTAGTCCAAAGGAAATGAGAATTACACGACTTCTATTTTTTTTAATAAATGTAATGGATATGAAATCTCAGGACGGTATACCTACGTGTAATGGGTAAGCGTCTTAGGGGATGGCACATTACACATATTTTAAGTTCTAAGAACTGAAAATTTTCTTTTTAGTACTTCGGAGCGGAAATGAAGTAAAAAGTTTTAGTGTGTTAACGTGAAAGGGGGCTGCAACGAATGTTCCGAGGATCCCATGATGCTACCGTTTAATATTCATAATGTTGACACTTTTAGTGATAGTAATGGATGTATAAGTGCGAACTTATTTCTACGGTAGGATTGTGTAGCTTGGGAAATCGAAACGTGCGCAATTCGCTCCTGTAACTTATCGAAAAGAAAGACAGTGACTTTTAATGTTTAAGCTGTCATAATAGTAGGGGAGTTGGTAAAACATCTTCATTGTGAATTATAGCATAATTGTGTTTCTCCCTCCACATGTCCATGATTTTCGGCTACAAGATTCCATAGATCTGAAATGGGGTTAGAGGATACATGGCAAAATATCTTCCTTTGTCCATGCCCTTCTATTTTTGACAACTTCGGTATGATGTTTTTGGAACCAGGCGTAAATTTATTTGGGATATTTAAGATACAGAGTCACTGGAATTATAGCAATTCTCAAAAACGTATCTAGAAGTTACCCCCGCACTTCTAAAAAAGAGGATTTTTTAAAGTATTATATAAATATATAATCATCCCGGATAAGTAATTTCTATGACAAAGGAAGAGATGTCTAAACAAAGGAAGAGATATTTAGGTACGACCATAAATCTTTTTACTTATTAACGAACTCCTTCTGTTTTCAGTAATAGATAGACAATGTGGTCAAGGGCCTAACTGATTAAATTTTCGTCATTTGGGCTTTCTGTCCGTCTGTCTGTGTACATGATCACTCCGTTCGCTTATATACATGATAACTCGCGAACGGTTTCCAATTTTCCAAGTCTGTATCAGTACTATGTTTATCATCACTGGTTACATTTTCAGTGACCCAGGCGACAAAAAGCTAGTTTAAGGTTTGTACTTTCTGTCCGTCTATCCGTTCGTCTGTGGACACGATAACTCACTCACGGTTTCGAATTTTCCAATTCTGTTTTTATCAATAGGTCAACCGGAAGTGACTTTGTCGCCCGTTGTCCATATTGGAGTACCCATTACCATTTGGGAAAAATCTACCTGCAACTAAAACGGTTCACTTTGCGCATACACAATCCATTTTCTTAACGCGTGGTTCCAATTGATCTTCAATTAAAATTTTAAAAAAAAGTGTTCCACAAATGAAAAAGTTCTATCTGCGCATGCGCAATCTATTTTTTCATACGTGATTCCAATTCACTTCTATAAAGGAGTACAACTTAAAAACCGGAATTTTTCATAAAAATCAAGTACTTATTTAAATAAACTAACGAGCTCCTCGGTCACTGAGCATTTAATCAGTTCTTCCTTGGGTGATGATAAACGAAATACTGAAAACAGAATTGGAAAATTCGAAACCATTCGGGAGTTATCTTGTCCACAGATGGAAGGGCGCACGGACGGACAGAAAGTTCAAAATCATGAACTCGCTAAGAGCTCGATGAACTAACACATTATTCAATATATTGTCCATCGCTGATTACTACTTCCTCACATCTTTGGAGCAATAATCGCATACCAATGTTTTTTGCTGAATCTATCCAATTTTTGACTTCTTGGAAAGAATGGAAGCAACTGGAACAAGTGGTAGTCGGAAGAAGCAATGTCTGGATTATACGGAGGGTATAATTTGAGCGTTTCCAATTAGGTTTTAATCGGTTTTGCAACATGTGGCCTAGCGTTGACATACTGTGATTGTTTCAACAACTCATAATGTACTACACCCAGCTGATCCCACCGGATACACAGCAATAGCTTCAAACCATGGATATTGAGTGACTCCAACAACGATTATGCAAGTTCTTCTTGCATCTGACATGAGTATTTATCCAGTAATGCCTCCAATTCGGCATCTTCAAACTTTTCTGGCTCCCCAGGACCTTCTTTATCACTATCATCAAAATCACTATTTTTGAAGCGTTGAAACTATTCGAAACATTGCGTGTTTGCTAGAAGATGTTCGTCATAAACTTCCACAAGTAAACGGTGAGTTTCAGCAGCAATTTTCTTTGCAAAAAAATACTCCAATAAAACTGCGCAAATGCTGTTTTTTTCTTTTTTTGGCTGTCTAAAAAATAATGCGCGCACATTAAATTATTTTTTTCACTGACGTTTAAACCTGTAAAATAGACTTTTCAAATGACGCACCTTGTACTAGAATGTATATAACGCCATCTTTTGTAAAATTTCGGTTTTTAAGTTGTACTCCTGCTATAAGAAACCTCTTCAGTTAAAATTTAAAAAAAAATGGTCCAGAAAGTTGTCGAGCTAATGGTCGAGTGTCGAAAAGCAGTCAAAACGAGTCTACTTAAATTATGGCCGATTACTGGATTCACTAAGCTCCTTCTAACTTTATATACCTACGCCCACGGGTTTCTCAGAAAACAGATTCCTTTTAATCTGGCCACGAGCTAAGGTTGCTATGGAATACAGCATCCTCTGAGAAAAACAGGTCGATTTTAGTTGGAAGGGCACATGTTCTAGTTAAAAATTTACACCCCTGCCGTCAACCTACTACACAGGGTTGGTACCCCTTCAATAATTTTAATTTGAACGTTGGGCCGATCGACACACCATTGAAAAGAGCTTTTAATTTCCTACGCGTCTATGGTTTAGTTTTAGTTTTTTGAATTTGGATGAATTTTCTGATAATGCCTTGGGTTTTAGCTCGGTTTTTAGGTACTGATGGTAGAATACTGATAGTATTTAATTTCAGTGAACCAGACGCACGTAGTTACCTGAGCCCTACAGTCAAGTTTATCTTCCAAAACGCTCTAATTTGAAAACTAAACCATAGGGATGTAGGAAATTAAGAGCGCTCTCCAATGATGTGTTACGTTACAGGTTAAAATTATTGTAGGGGTGGAAACCCTGCTTAAGGGGTTGATACCAGGGGTGTAAATTTTTAACTAAAAGATGTCCCCCTTCCGACATGCAAACAATTTATGCCAAAAAAACACACCGGTTTTTATTGATTTCAATGATGCTTACGGATGTGTTAAATTAGACATATTGCAGAGGAATCATTGGAATTCCCGAACCACGATCAGTTTGTATTCCCATTGAGAGATTTATATAAGAAGTGGCAAAGGTCAGTTGTTTTTGGGGGCCTTCCCGAAATACCTATAGCTATGATAAGTTTTTAAAAAAATGCTACGATCAATTTTTGTTTCAGTGTAGTGACGGACAGTGCCTACGCAGCGGCGAATCACTCGATTTCCATTCGTACTGGGTACTGTAGCGAGTATCCCAGATGTCGGGGCGCCAGCACGCGCCATGAAAGCGATAAGGAATGAAAGCGAATGTGATGCATTCTTTCCGTGAAATATGATAATCCTTCTAGACTTTTTTGAGTAGTGATTTCGCGCTCGGGTCAGATAAATCTAATAATAAATTCTTGTAGAAATGGGTTATACATAATAATTAACTATTATAAATCAAGTTTGAGCTTTGGTAACAATATGGGTATAAAGTGCTAAGTTTGAGATGGAAGCGACTCCTGCGATGGAACCCGTAACGGAAACAAAATAATAAAACTAAAAGTAAAATATATAAAACTCTTCACTACTCACTAAACTTCACACACTGGAAGATTGAAAAAAAAGGCTAAACCTGGCTCGATTTCCACTCTTACCGGGTACTGTAGCGAGTATCCCAGATGTCGGGGCGCCAGCACGCGCCATGAAAGCGATAAGGAATGAAAACGAATGTAACGCATTCTTTCCGTGAAATATGATACTCCCTCTAGACTTTTTTGAGTAGTGATTTCGCGCTCGTGTCAGATAAATCTAATAATAAATTCGAGTAGAAATGAGTTATACATAATAATTAACTATTATAAATCAAGTTTGAGCTTTGGTGACAATATGGACTTTTCTTTAAACATTGACATGGTCCTACCCGGAAATCCTCTCGCATTTTAATGGATCTGGCCGTGGAAGCCACAGCTCGGATACAAGTTTAACCCTCAGTACAACTGAGTTAATCCGGCATCTTTGAGTTAATGATCATACAAAAATTAGAACAAAAATTCTTTCTCTGCTTGTAAAATAATGCAAATAATTGCACATGTAGCATAATAAATTAGCTTTATAATAAAAATTAACTTTTTATGGTTTCTAGTGATTGTTGCATCATAAATTTGAACGTGTGGTCCAAAACAGTTATTTCTTTCAAGAACAGAAAACCAATGATGGTGGACGCTTTTGTAAGAAAATTACTTTGCTTTTTGAATGTGAATGAAACAGGAGTTTGGTTGGTTTTTAAGTAAACTCACCTCATTTTGAAAAACCGTGATGTACACCGCAAAATGCTTATTAAATAGTATGAGTCAATGAAATTTGGTGCCCAATAAAACGCCCTTTACCACTAAACAATATTGTACTTAATTCAGTACTTTCTCCACTACATTCGAACTTTTTATTATGAATATTTAAACTTCGATTGATGGTTGTTTATTTTCTCGAGCATTGTCGTCATAATCCTCTTCCTCTTCTTCCTCAACTACTGTAGGTATACCTCCCCCATCTTCAGGTCTGACAACTGCCACTCCATTAGCTCCCATACGTATGCAGTCAAATGAGAAGTCTAACAAAGTTACTCCCTCCCAATTCGCTTCCATATCAATGCAAACGTGCATGTTACGGTTAGCAAAGTATAGGTTTGAAAATTCCACGCATAGTCGTATGAAACGGAATGCAGGCAAACGGATGCACATTGGAGGAGGATTTTTTCCTGTAACCAAAAAAAAGCGTAAGTGCAAACGTAATTTTTCCGTTACTAAAAATTAGTTCATTCTAAGTGACCCGTTTCCTACACTGAGAAAAATCAGGTTGTTATACCAAGCATTATATGACTGTTAAGAAGAAATACTTCAATCAAACGACAAAGAGTTCACGCAATAAATAATCCGATGTTTAATCAATAACTTTTATTACTTGAGGAGAGTTCCTTGATTCAATGTTAAAAACTTGTTCAATTAGAGGTAAATGAAAAATGGTTATTAAATTAATCTTTTGTCCTGTTTAAAAAAACTCTGTTTAATACTAAACATAACAGTCTTAAAAGAGTTACATAGATATTTTGTGCATATTTAAACAATGTTTTATTTTGTTGACATTACGCATTTAGGTACTTCATTGAATACTGCACAACTAGTGACCCAAGAAATTTTAAGTTTACCATACTAATCTACGACTTTTCTCTGAATATACTTTATCATTAAATTAAGAATGTGGTATTTATTTCAACGGTTTTTGCATATCAAATGAAACGCAAAGCATATTGACGATGCGGTTTTGGATTTCTGCTGAATACCGTCATTTAAGTAGTGCGTCTCCATTGAATTGGAACGGTTCATTACCATTTATCTCTCAGTGCAGTGCGTGTGCTGTAAGGGTGTCTACATATTTTTGTTCAGTTTGAAATGGAAGAATTTTTTGGGCATATTGAATCAATTAAATTCAAAGGATCTGAGAATAAAGTTTATTTTGTCTTAAAGAAAGTGGACACCGTTAGGTATGATGAACATTACAATGCATTTGAAGTAAAGAAATGTAAAAGTTTATTTTGTAAAGAATTAAATAGTTTGAGCAGTGAATTTCCCACTTTAATATATGCATTACAGCATAAAGATTATGTAATTATTTAGTTTAGTTAAATTCTACATACCATGTGAATTTTATTTTTTTTTTAATAAAACGATTGACAAGAAACTAATGAGTTTCATTACAGACTCAGTATATTAAAAATTTGGGTATGGATATACCCCAAAAAATTGATGTAAATGTAAAAGTTGTTTGCAGGTATATATCCCGACGTCATTTCAGTGAAACTGCTGCTATAGTTGCCTTCTTTGTCACAAAGGATGCAAATCAACGTTTTCTGAGATATTTTGATTTTCAGAATTTGGTCCGAAACTTAAGCAGTCCGCGGGACCTCGATCTGTTTGCAACTTAATTACCACTCTTCTGAAACTCTCAGTGCGGTTTCATTTTAATTAGTCTACCAAGTTTTTTTTTGAAAATTTTTGTAAACGCGGTGTTTGTTACCACGCACTCACAAAAGAGTTGATTGGACCAAGAATATAGCCCACAGACAATGCATTATCTGACTAAACATATACTTATTTAACAATTTTCAAAATGCTGACAATTGGTAGTAAAAGTGTATTAGCGGCCATTGGCATTTTTAAAACCAACTGTTTTTTTTCAAATCTAAATGTCTTTAAAATCAGATGGTTCATTGTCCGACTAATTTTGTGCGCCATATTCTTGGTCCAATACTCCTAACTCTTTTGTAAACGCGTAGTATCAAACGCCGCATTTGCAAGAATTTTCGTGCATAAAAAAAACTTGGTAGAGTAGTAAAAATGAAGCTGCACAGAAAGTTTTAGAAGAATGGTAATCAAGTTGCAAAAAGGTCGAAGTCTCGTGAACTAAATTCAATCCACTAAACTATTGCTGTAACAAATTTTTGGATGTAGAATCAACAGTGCTAGTAAGTATGTGCAACATGCACAATATTTCCCTGAACACTGTATAAATGTACTTACAAATAACAAGAAATGTTGAATCAATAAGATAATTTCATTACATCAAATCATTTAAACGTAATTTTTCAAGAAACAAAGTACTTATCATAACATTTCAAGATTGTTCAATTGACATCTTAAAAATCTGTTCCCAATCTCGTAGACTGTTAGATGAGTCACCGCAACTCGATTCTTCCAATGTACAAGATTCTTGGTTGTTAACTCCTTAATCACCCTTAAAGCAATGTTTTAGATTTATTGAAATAACTTACCAGAGTTAGCATTTAAATGTTGTTGATTGAACACGCTCAGTGCATTGCTCATATATAACTCTCACAAAATGTTGTTTTAATTATTTATACGTTCCTGTAACCTTTTTTTTCGCTCAGTGTATGTATCATATTTCATTTAAATTCTTCCATAAATAAAAATGTTGGCACTGCGCATGCGCAAAACCAAATTTTGAAATTGGCGGTTGATTTTCCTTTATTCCAAGTGCCTATGTATCAAATTTCATTCAAATACTTTTATAAGTAAAAAAGTTTGCAATTCGGTTTATAAATGGTCGAAATGCGAAAAGGGCACTGTGAATTTTGAATCGATTCGATTCAACTTTTGGCATTGCGTATTATATGCCTAAAGCTATGCCCACATTGAATTTCATGCAATTCAGTTGATAAGTATCGGAGATGTAAAAGCGATCGAACATTTCTAAACAAAGTTATCGTTCACACGGACAGATAGATGGACAGGCAGACAAAGGAACAGACGGACAGACTAACAGGCAGACGACAGATAGCAATGCAAAATTATAAACGATCTCTAGGATCGTTAATAAACGGCAAAAGTGTAAAATTATGGAACATGTAAAAAACGGTTTCTTGTTTTTTTTACAATAACTTTTTTTGTAAGTGGCACAGAAAAAATTCCTTCCTTGGTGCAAGCCTCGACACCATAACGAACCAAATAGCGAAAAAAGTAGAACAAATAGCTCTTAAGATAAAGAACTAGTAGCGTCGCAAAACGAGCGGACGGACGGACGGACAAAGTGGCCACAATAGCGCATTTTTTTTTTATTTTTGTGGAAATGCGCTAAAAATATGTAAAGAAAACTAGTCGTTGCCTTTAAAAAAAATATGCCCCCCTTCACGCGATGCAGAAGTACGTCATTCACCACAAATTAAAAGGCAAATTTTTTACAATTTTGGATACCATAAAACCTGTTGTTTTGATATATTCAGTGTCCCAGACGACATTTTCATCCTGTGTAACTGCAACATCGCGCATGCCCTCAATTGAGGTTCACTTTAGAATATTCTAAGAAAATTCCTATCCAGAAAATCAGACAAAAGATAAGTAGTCAACTTCCAAAAAGTCTTGGAAAATCTCTTGGAAACTTTCTTACAAACCTGCTAAGAGAAAATAGTTTTGAAAAGATCCTCGAGAATCTTACCGAGATTTTTTAGGAAGGCTTCCAAAACATTCATTAGAAATCTTGGAAAATGTCTTCTTACTTTTTCTTTTTTCTTATGCAAGAAACTTCATTGGAAATCATTTCTAATCTAATTCTTCCATCTTATTTCCAAATTAATTATTTTTAGAGTTACTAACGCTAGCAATTTCTCTTTTTTACAGGTAAAAATTTGGTTATAAACCTTAATTGAATCATTTCAGACTCAATTCGCGCCTTTTTCAAAATTGCTACAGCAAGTGGATCCCGAATTTATTAATTTCAATGCACAACAGGAACCGTGGGTACAAGTAAAGCAAATTAATCAATGTTTATGTGCAATTAAAAAAAGCTAATTGGTCAATTAATTAATTAACTATCATACAATTAAATTAACAATTAGAAATGATGACATAATATAAGATGAGGAACAGAACAGGCGACTAAAAAGTAAGAGTAATAGAAGAGGACACTGATGAATCAAAATTAATTAACATTAAATGATTTGGCAACAATGCCATTACTTCGACTCGAGAACCTCTCCTCCAGTCATTGAGAGACGGAAATGAAAGATAATGAATGTAGATAAAGTTCAAAATTCCACGATCTTCTGTTATCTTTTTTACGAAAAAAATAGTATCGGTCGTGGGCTTATCTTGTTTTTTTCATTTTTATGGTGCACCCTGTATATCTAGGACACTTTCACAGTTTTTCAATAGTTTTTTTTTGTTATTCTGATTGGTTCTAGTACAATCCGTCATATCCCCTGTACTTTCTTCTTATTTTTCCTATTTCTTTTACATTTTTATTTTGCATCTAGGATTTTTATTGCTCTTAAGTTGTTGTTTAAGGGTTACCTAAACTTCGTTGTGCGTCCCTAATCACGTGGAGCTTCCTGCATTTCTATCTTATGTTGTGCGCGGGTGCACCATCCTGTTGAATCCAACAGTTTCCAACTTTTTTTTCTTTATATTGTAAATCGGAAAATTTCTTCGGAAGTAATCGGAATTTTCTGGTTTTCTTTAAAGTACGATAATAACTGTTTAATTGCACATATTTTCCCTAATTTGACCATCGTCCTATCTTCTATGGTTTCCGAGATCCCCATGATAGACGTCCTTATCTTGGACACGATGTACAATTGTACATGTATGTATTACTTTGTATTTGATTTCATTAATGACAATAAATACATTTTTTATATGCGATTTTTGAAACCATTGTGTCGGTTTGTTTCGGGGATAAGTTGGTCGGCGATAAAATCGCTCGGCAATTAGACATGACGCGTAGCGGAGTGCATTTAAACGTTGCAAGTTCTTTAATTATACACGCGTTTCTTATAGTGTTTCTTACTACACCTGCAATACCTATAATTTAAAAATAAGGGAAATAAAATGAAATATTGACGTTATTCTCGAATACACTTCTATAATTAAATGGGATGATTATTTGGAATTGCCATGAAAATATCACTTGACGTTTGCTTATAAAAACCACTGTACAAAAAATGACTTCGGTTGAAGAAGAAAAGACGACGTCCATTTAGTGGCTGGTTGCAGAAGCAGAAAAAAGTTGGTACCTGCAAAATCCAAATGCCTATTATAAACAATATGGAAAGGTTGCTGGAGTGGATGAATAGGAAGCATGTTTCAAACAAAGTTTTAAATGCCTCGTTAAACTTGAACGAGAAAATAGTCCTAGGAGTGTTCTAAGAAACATTTCTGGGAAAGTGATCTCAAAATAATCTTCTTGAAGTCTTCTTGTTCTTGAAACATTATGTAGATTACAGAAATCTTACGAATTCTGTTAGACAAATTTTCCCAGGCGACATCTGACCGCATCTTTTCGCTGTAATCGAATTTTGCTCCAAAGGTTTCTCAACGCCATGCAGCAGAAAGAGAATGCTGCATTTTCGCACTTTGTTATCTCGCACAAAAATAATGTTTGCGTTGTAGCCAATAACAAGATAAGCTCACGACCGATACGTAAACATCTCGTAAGTGGCTAAAGTGATACGTTATCAGTGTTTGTGTGACGTAATGTTTTTAAAGTAGATTTGGGTATTTTTTTGGTAAAAAAATAACAGAAGATTGTCGAGTTTTGAACTTTATCTACGTCGTTATCTCTTATTTCCGTCTCTCAATGAATATAGAAGAGAGGCTCCGTGGTCGAAGTAATGGCATTGTTGCCAAATCATTCAGTATTTTTGTAACTTGTGTATATCACATTTTGATTTACTTCTCATTTTCCTGTTTGTTTCTTTTCATGTTTCACTTCTTGTCGTATTTTTTGTTTCATTTGTTTCACACCGTGTTTCTCAGTTTCTTGTTTCATTCCTTTCAATTCTTGTTTCCATTTTTGCTTCTCTTCTTATTTAATGAAACCGATTCCCCTCACTAAGTCTAGTGAATGTATGAATTCAATTTGTCGTGGGGTGAAGGGGAATTAGAAAGGGATTTTGTGATTTGCTCTAGTTGCATCTTGGCTTTTGGGGTTAAATTACTTTTGATTTCAGTTGTTTTTTCGTTCATTTCTCAGCTAAATGGGATAATTTAATTGTCGGTCCATCAAGTTTCAGTTATTCTTGTTTGTCAGTTAATTCTATCGTTCGTAAGTTTAACCTTCATTACTTCTCTTTTTTTTTCTTCTTTTTTTAGGATTTCGATATCCTTCACTTAATGTTTCTTATTGTTTGTCAAAAACAAAACACAGATAAGAATAAGAAAAAAAGTATGATTAAGTATGAAACAGAAAAAGGAAACGAAGACAAACAAGAATCTTTATTTGAATGTTATCTTATTTCTCTTTTTTATGTCTTTTATCTCCCAATCTTCACATTCCCTTTGACTTGCCTTGATTCATGCTAAGCGGGTAGGTACTATATAACATTTGTAATATTCTATTCCGATGCATACCCTTTACTTCATTACGTTTCCCCTTAGTTTTCTTTTATACAACATTTTAATTGTACATTTTCCTAATGTTCAGTATCTTCTCCTTTTATTCAGATGTTTACTTTACTTTCATCAATTTTCTTTCTTTCTTTCTTCTGTTTGTTGCCTTCTATTTCTGATTTCATAATGCTTCTAATCATTTGTCCCTTTTTAGTGTCTGTTTTATTTTCTTGTCTAAGGCTTTCGACGTTATCGCCCATTCCTTATTGTATGATAAACTGTTCCACTATGGGGTTAGAGGTCATGCTTTAAAACTACCTATACCGACAGATCACAATTTGTGGAAATAGCGCATACATCAAATGGCCGTACAATGTCATTTGAATCAGGTCGACATATTTTGTCATGTGGCGTTCCTCAAGGCTCTATCTTGGGGCCGCTCTTATTTATTATTTATGTTAATGATCTGCCCCATAATTTAGCAGCCTGCTGTGATGTCATGATGTACTCGGATGATACCAGTTTTGTCGTTACTGGAACGAGTAGGAATAATCTTACCAACAATATTAAACAGGTTTAAGAGCAAGCTCGTCTCTGGTTCTCTGAAAATAGACTGCAAATAAACAGAAAAATCAAACATTATCGTTTCTGGCAAATCACCCACATTACTGAGTCAAATATAGGTATTTGATAATCTTAAAATTTCTTTGGTAAGCACCTGTAAGATTTTAGGTCTCAATCTTGATCGTGCACTAATTTGGGAAGAGCATATAACTCAGCTTTAACCAGGCGCGGATTTATGGGGGGGGGGCACGGGGCGATCGCCTCTCCCCCTAGACACCCCGAGACAGTGGTAGTTACGCAGGCGGTCACCTAGTGACTATTGGAAAAGACATATATTATATATTATATATTATATATTATATATTATATATTATATATTATATATTATATATTATATATTATATAATATATATTATATATTATATAATATATATTATATATTATATATTATATGTCATATATTATATATTATATCTATTCCAATTCTTAATTATTTAAAAAATCGTTTTAGTGAAAAAAAAATTATTAAATAACATTTTAATTGATAGTAGATAGAGTACGGTTAACCTGTCGTTAGCACAACTTTTGGGTGAAGTGCAGCTTATACACTGTGTCCCAGATGAGAAAACCATAGAAGATGGTCAAATTATAGAGGCAAGAAATTTGTTGATTTCGTTTTTATTCTTGTCTGATCTTATTTGAGCAGATGCAAAAAAACATTTTCTCATTGTCACTTATTGAGTTTTACAAGAGACATTGAGACGTTTCATTTGGGAGAAATCATTATCAACTTTATTTTGTGATATAGGTATGACCCGTAAAAAAAGTAGATACCTACTATATTAAATAGCAATAGTGGGAAACTGTTGGTTTCATCAAGATGGTGTACCTGCGCACAATGCCCTAATCGTATAAGGATACCTATATTGGACAAATTTCGTGGAAAGTAAATTTGCGCCGACAAAAAGACTCACGACTTTTCCAATTAGCCTTTTTCTGGTTTGTACTTTTCTTAGTTTATAAAGATTTAGTTATTTGTTATGTATTATGCCAAAAATTTTCTATTTTTAAACGTAGGTAGCTATAATAGAGGTTTTTTTAATATATTCACTTTAAAAATTGTATGCGCCCCTCCCTAGACCAAATCCTAAATCCGCCACTGGCTTTAACATGAAAACTAAATTTGTCATAAATATTTTCAAGCTGCAAAAGAGAGCCATTGGTGTTTTAGTTGGAATAGAGCCTCGAGACTCGTGTCGCCTCCTTTTATGAAATTAAAAGTACCAACTATATATAATTTATTTATTTTCGAATGTGTGGTTTATATACACTGTAACCTTCACTTGTTTAAACGTAACTCCGACTATCTTGCTTACAGTATATGTACACGACATGCTCAACTCATTAGAATACCAATAGCTAAATCTTCAATTATTAATAATACATACCTACAGTAATAGCTGTGAAGATATACAATTGCATTCCTCAGGGTATAAGGTCAATTCCTTCACTTGATATGTTTAAAAAAACGCTAAGAATGAGCTTCCTTTGTTTTCTATTCTTTAAATGAATTCTTTGATGTTTTCCAGGAATGAGTGAGTTTACGTAGTTTAGTATTTATTAATTTTTAACTATATATGTATACTTATATTTTCTTGTTGTTTACTCTTGTTAATAATGTTTGTAAATTTTTTGAATTATTCACACCTCTCTGGTAAAGAATAAAAGTATCTATATATCTCTCGATCTATCTAATC
Source organism: Photinus pyralis (assembly GCF_008802855.1). Taxonomy (NCBI): domain Eukaryota; kingdom Metazoa; phylum Arthropoda; class Insecta; order Coleoptera; family Lampyridae; genus Photinus; species Photinus pyralis. The sequence continues at coordinate 2,643,088 of NW_022170250.1, forward strand.
TCATTTGTTTATTCCTCGGATTGTCACATTGAATTGAAATCATTCGTTATCTTTATCTTTTCACAAACTTATTTAACTTTTTACTGGCATAGTTTGTCTGTTTTTATTACTTTCAGGCATTCTTTTGTTTTTTTTTTATTATCACGGCCTACTCCGGTATATAAACCGAGTTTATGTCCCATCCAAGAAAAAGTTGGTTACATATAACCGACTCGCGTCAAGCTTGGAGTAATTTAACTACAATATGATGTATGATGGCACAATATGACTCTTTATATGTAGTGAGGTAGGTACTTAAGTATGTCATTTAAAGGAAACCATTAATGAATTATTTTGACATTTTATCAACGCCTACTATACCAAAATGTTCAAAATTTAATTTTTCTCAGTTAACGTTTTGGTGTAAGTTTAGGCGTCAAAATAATTCTTTGATTCAAGAACCATATGTTACGATCTCTGCTATACTCAATACAGTATGTAAGTACCTACCTACTTTTTTTCCTGTCCATATAAAAATATGAAGTTGATGATGGTTTCTCAAAGACGAAACGTCGCAGTGAAAATCTGTGCGCGCCATCTTGTAAAACTTCAAAAGTTACTATGCGGAAGTGTTATAGGTGTATGTTTATTGAAATCTATTCCTTTCGAATATCTTCGGAACTAAGTTCTAAAATACGCAACTTTTTTGTAATTTAATCGACTGTGATGTTTCTCATGGTTTCCGATTTCCCCATACTGTTTATTCTTATCTAAGACACATTGTATAGGTGTTATGTATGGTGGGCTAATTCGGTAATAATAATAATATGTAAGTATTTCGTGTTTGTAATACAAGTAGTATTTTACACTTGTCAAAAAAGAAACATTTAAAAAACACACTTACAATTAAAATGATTGCAAGACATGAATTCTTCAACTGAGTAAAACGCTTTGCTAATCAATAAGTACTTTTCTGAGTTTCTTCTTGAATTCATTCAAAGGTGCAGTTCTGAGACACAAAGGGAGCTGATTATACATTTTAGGTCCGTAGTAGTTCATGGTGTTTCGACGTAGACGTTTTAAATTTAATAAATATTTATTACGGGTATTGCGGTTATGTGTCTCTTCTTGCGTTATATAGGCATCGATGTCGGTAACTTGTATTAGTGTAAATACACGGAAGTGTCAATAAGTTATGTTCAATAAACTTCTACCGTACGTTTTCTGTATACCCGAGGCCAGTGATAATTCTAATAATCCTTCGTTGAAGTTTGAAGAGTAATTTGGCATTAGGTACCTACCTACTAGAAAAACCCCACGCTGTAATCGCATATGACATGACACTTTGTTAGAGACGTATTGTTTTAAGTTTCTTATTAAATAAATGTTCTTCGATATTTTATGTGACATATATTGCATTTGTTTATCCCAGTTTAAATTTTCATCTATGTACACTCCGAGGAATTTGACCGGAGCATTGGTTTCTGATTTATCCGACAAGCATGTTTTGTTAACGAACGTGAAAATGGAGGGTCTTGGTTTTTGCATTATTTAGCTTGAGCCAATCTTCCATGTCTTTTAAAGTTGAAGCAATTACTTGGACCAAACGTTCATGATGAATTTCCTTGGATATCAGAGTTGTGTCGTCCGGGTCCGCATATAAGATTGTGTTAGAGACAGTCAGTCTACAAACCAAATCGTTTATGTGGAGTAGAAATAATGTCGGCCCTAATACGGAACCTTGTGGGACTCCCCGTGTAACTTTAAGCGAGTCAGAACGTACATCATTAATGACTACCACTTGCTTACGATTATATAAGTATGACTGTACCATGGCCACACCAGTACTGTCGAAGCCATACATTTGATATTTCTCGATGAGTAAGTATATCATGGGCTACACAGTCAAACCCTTTGTTAGGTCGCAAAATTGTGCCGCTACAGGTTCATGATCTTCAAAGGCGTCGCATACGTATTCCTGGAGCTTCAAGATTGCTTTTGTGTTCTAAAACCATACTCGGAATTGGTAAGTATTTTTTCATTTTCGATGTGGGCGTTTATTTAACGTTGTAGAATCAATTCCAGAATTGTGCCAAAGATCGGAACAATAGAAATTGGTCTATAATTAGTTAAATCCAGATGATCGCCTTGATTCTTATATATAATGGACTAACTTTGGATATGTTCAAATGGTCAGGAAATACTGCAAGTAGCTAACATTCGTTTACCAGCAGAGTTAAAGGTATAATAATATTTTAATCTGTCCGTCAGTACGAGACTGAATCTGTACTTATTACTCTTATTGTGGTCGTACGCTGGGGTGTGCAGAACATGTAGCAGTTGAGTATTCCTCGAGGTATTCCTTTTGCTAATGTAGGTATAACACAACACCTATTTCCAAGTCTATTCCCTTCGAAGCAAGGATCGCCTTGATGCGTGCGTTCACATTACCAAAATCTTCAAAGTCCTTTGCCTATAACACTTTCAAAGGCTTGTATGTGGTTTTCGTAACCTGAAAAGTCTTTTGGTTTGTCGTTTTAGAGTGCTTTCAAAAGTTTCTCTGATGTACTTTTAAGCTAAGTATTCCAGAAAATCATAGATCTCCCTAGAATCTATCAGAGCGTTTGGAGTAGGTACTTTTCGAACTTTCATATAGGTAGGTCGTTATAGTCGTTTCAGAGGTTCTCTGTATTTAAATCAATGCCAGAATATTCTGACATTAGAAAATGCAATCAACCAATGTGTGTGCTGTGAGCTCTGATATTTTAGTAGTAGAGGTCCGACAGTTAAGTCTTGAGGAACCCCTCGAACCGCCAATGTTATATAATCCGCAACAATTTCTGTATACCTACCCATATTATGCAAATCGGTATCTTTACCTACACCTAAGTTTGGTGAAATTGGGGTGTCAGCAGCAAAATTGCTTTTATCATCTAAACGCCAGCGATTTTCCTTTCATCCGTGTTCTGGAGAGCCGAGGGACTGCGCAAAGCCTTCTGGGTGGCCGAATAAAACGCGAAATCCTAAAACAGTCGATGCTTTTCACGTATCGCTCTTTCAATCCCATCGCTCGAGATGGGGTCGGGATGCTCGCGATTTTCCTTAACCAAATTATGAACGCATAAATTTTAATATAGGTAATCGAATCTCTAATTGAACATGAATTCAAAGGAACAAATTTTAAAAAATCGTATTCGACAACGGGCCGGAAACGAACAAAGGCCCCTTTACGTCAGAATCTAATCGTTAAAATTTCAACCCTCGCATTCCGCACATGATGCGCAATAATAAACGTCGGAATCAACCGCGGCGAAAAACACCCTCGCATCATCGATCCCGCACAATCTTCGTCCCCCCATTCATTTACATAGCGAAACGTCTTTAATTATTAAGCCATCAAACGTGAAAACATCCCCGCGACAGCTGCAACCCCCCTGCCGCATCTGCCCGACCCGGGCGTTATTTCCGAAAAAATCTCTCGAAACTATTTTTTTCGCCGCCGAGCGCGCGTATAGCAATTTTATCGAGCAAACCACCCCCCAACCCCCTCGACGACCCAGCGGATTATTAAAGCGGAACGGAGAGAGAGATGAGTGCATCGTCACGCGTGACGTGCGATTCGCTTTTGTTTATTTACATTTACGACAAGCCTACTTAAATTAATATTAATGTATACACGTGTTCGCAATTAGGCACGAAGCGAGAAAGCGTTACCTGACGCGCGCGTGCAAAGAAGCAAAAAAAAATGTTTACGTTACCTCAGAATGTGCAGATAATAGTCAGGGGCTCGACAAGCACATTGCGTCTAGTACCACTCCGGCAACGTGGCAGCATAAAAACGCCGGCAACCTCGCATCGCCTACATCCAGAGATAGTGTATTGCATGTTAAAATATTCCGAACTTCACGCTGCGATTTACCCAATTAAATCGAGACCGATCGCCGTGAAATTCACAGTACGCGTAGGTGAACTCATGCCAGGTCGATCGCGAGTTTTGAAATTTTAAAATTTTGACTAAAACTGGCCTAAATCTAGCTCGAACGAGTTACATGTCGTCTTAGTAACAAATAAAGGTATACTAGCCGTAGCTGGCTTGTTTCACCGCCAACTTCGACCCGCCTGACAAAAGCCACGCCTCGAACCAATCGTACCCAAACGTTACTATTGACGTCACGCGAAGCGCGACGAACGCGACCGAGGACGGAAGCGTTCTTTCGAATGCATTCCATTTTGTTATATGTCCCACGTGTGACCCTTTTTGTTAAATATTTCAGGCGGAATTGTTTCTATTTCGGATTGACGGATGTCTGCTGAGGCTCGACGCCGCGTGGGATTTTCGGATCGGCTCCGTTTTGCCAATAGCGTCGGCACGTGCTAATTACGCGCGCGGGGGGGAGCAGTCGGTAAAGGGTTTCCAGGAAATCGTGTTGCAAAAATGGGTTCCTAAATTATAATGGCGCGCCTTGCTTGTTTATTAGCTGTACTAGTTTTAAATATAAAAGCATTACGGATCGAGATTCTTCGTAATTTACCCGCCAAAAATGTGCTTGTCGCCCCTTTGATTGCTTGTAAATTGCGTTATTGCATTGGCGGTGGCGCGTGATCCATAAGGCACATTCGACTATAGCCTAGGTGCCTAAAGGGGCGGAAGGGCCCTAGCCCTAGGTATCGGTGCCTATATTGGTTTTCTGGCATCAGTTTAGGAGAACAGTAGATATACCTATACCTACCTACTTATATCTAACGCGTTAAATTAAATTAAGATAGGTACCTAGGTAATTTGTAGGTATATTACATCTATTCGTAGACCAGCATGGTTAGGTAAGGACCTACTTAAAAGACTTCTAATCTCTCCAATGAGCAATGGCAATTTATATATCTCGCTTACCTATATATATAGTGTCTAAGTATAGACCGTATATAAGCAGCTATCAACTGTTTCAGTTCCCATCAGTGGAATATATTCTGTTATAAATTAATGCGTTATAAAAAAACCCCGCACTACCTATACGCGGCTCTCCCAGAAATATTGTTCAGGGGTGCAACTGTATACTGTGACTTACGGACAGGGAAAGGTGGCGTAAATTGAATTTTGTAGTTTTCTCGGCCAACTGGCAAAATGAAAACGCATTATCCTCTTCCAAAATTTGTTTTTTATTATACCTGAATTACAATCTCCGTTTTAAACACTCAAATGCGTGCGAAAAAGGGCCTTTAAAACACACGTGCTTTAAAGTTGCTATACGTAATGATAGCTACTTCAAGTATGACTTTTGAAACTGTCATCTGGTGCTGAAATTAGAAATCCTCTTAGGTCGCTTTCTGTAAATGCAGAACATTTCTTTCGCTTGAACCTATCCTTTGGTTGAAGCTTTCACAAACGCGCGTAATTTAGGGTAAGCTTCCAAATTTGTTCCACTTTTTAATCGCAGTATTGTTTGAAGTTTTGAATGAATGCACCAAAAGATAGAAGATTTAAATACCTTTGACATTTCCTTCATATATGCCACCATTATCGATGCATTTTATTCGTAAGTAACTTCCTATTCAGTAATGGAAACAACTTTTCATATTCTTTATAATATCTAGGCTTTACTGGATTTGGATTTTACACCAGTAGGTACCTACTAACGTTTGTTTAGATTTTACAACACGCGATTTAATGGCTGGTGTATTATCTTTTTGAACGGAAATCCTTTTATTCGCAAAGACGATAATTTTTATAAGCAACCGTCAAGTGACATTTCCATGACAATCGTGAAATTACGAACACCCAGCCCACTTAATTATAATAATAATAATAATAATTAATAATTAATAATTTTTAGGATCCTACATAACTTCACCAGACACAGACACAGACACTAATCGTTAGGTACTTGATTTTAATCCGTGCGATTAGTTAACCAGGCTAGACCTGAATTCTCACGAGATACACCGACCATAATAATAATATACCTACATTAATTCCCAAGACAAATTTTGAATTGTATAGGATACGTCAGACACAAAAAAAATACAATTAAATACAATTTAAAAAATGTTGGTCATACACAATACAATGGACAAAAAAGAAAGAATGCAATATAAATTACACTAGAGATCCGCAATTTTTATCAATACAATTTAGAAATTCATCAATTGTATATGGTGCATTGACTAGAAGAAATTTTTTTAAAGAAGATTTAAAGCACTTTATTGTTCCCTGACTTCTAAGTGTACTTGGAAGAGCATTAAATAATTTAATGCCCATTGACGTGGGAGAATTATGGGCAAGTTTAAGCCTTGTTAAAGGGATGATAAATTGTTGTTTATTGCGCGTGTTATAATTGTGAAAACTGCTATGGCGTAAGAAATGTTGCTGATTATGGAAAATAAAAGTTAACAATTCAAGTATATAGAGTGATGAAAGTGTAAGAATATTCAATTTTTTAAATATCGGGCGACACGAATCAAATTTCTTACTACCCGCAATACACCGGACTATTCGTTTTTGTACCAAGAAAAACATTTTTTGCCGCGCTTGACGAGCCCCAAACAATTATTCCATACGACAATCTGGATTGAATTTGAGCATAGTAATAATTTAAAGTATGGTTCACATCCATTAATTCGTTAAGATTCCGTATCTGGTAGCAATAAGTGTTTAGTCTTTTAATAAGATTTTCGCAGTGACATTTCCAATTTAAGTTTTGATCTAAATAGATCCCCAGAAACTTCCCAGTGCCTAGAATATTAATGTTTTTGTTGCTTGAGTCAGACAAATGGTTATTTCCAAAAGTTGTAAACGGTAGGAAAAATGTTTTATCGTGATTTAAGAATAATTTGTTAAAATTAAACCAATTACTTAGCTTATTTAGAATCTCAACAGCTTTTGGATATATATTTTCTTGCTTCTTTCCGGATATTAATGCCGTCGTATCATCCGCATATAAAACCAAGCAATTTAAGAACATGACAATATCATTAATAAATAATAAAAATAAAATAGGTCCTAAAACAGATCCTTGTGGAACCCCCATATTAACAGGCAAAGCTGTTGATAAAAATTTTGCAATAGTGGAACCGGTTTTGAATTTAATTTCTACTTGTTGATACCTTCCAGAGAGATATGATGAAAACCAATTGGCAACAACGCCTCTGATACCGTAAGTATTTAATTTGTCCAACAGTAACAAGTGATCAACAGTATCAAAAGCCCTGCTGAGGTCACAAAATATAGCAAGGACATTCTGTTTTTTATCAAGAAGTGAAATGATGTCGTTAACAAAGGAGTTAATGGCAGTAATTGTCGATTTACCATTGCAGAACCCGTCAGTGGTGTGTAGCTAGGGGGGTGCGGTAGGTGCGGTCCGCACCGGGCCCCTGAAACGAAGGGGCCCTATAATTCATCCGTGTAACCGCGCGGCCGGGATAAAAAAATTATGCAACATTTTTGAAAATCTGTGGTTGATCGATACTATGCAGAAATCATCACATTTCTTGGTTTTTGGGAGCCAATTTTGGTTGAAATCAACGATGCGCAGTGCTACTTACAAAAAAAAGGGCTAAATGTACGTGATTGTGCTCAAAAATTGGAAGCGCTGAAAAAATTTTTGACAGATACTCGTGACGAAGTTATCAATGGCGGTTTAGCGTTTGCAGAGGAGAAGTGCAATGAGCTAGAAATCGATTCGGAACCCCAAAAGCGTATTCGCCGTAGAAAAACAATGCCAGGTGAAAAAGCCAGAGATAGTGACTTAGCTACAAAGCTGAAATTAGAAGAGAAATGGTTTCTTCCATAGACCGAATAATTCAGGAAATTAGCACACGATTTCAACAAATACAACATTTATCGGAACAATATGCCTTCTTAACCCCTAAAATCTTGTTAGATCCCGAATCTGAAGTGAACCTTAAAAATGCCCCGGAAGAAATCGACAAAAAGGAATTTGCTCTTGAACGAAAACGACTTCAAGACTTCGTTGCTGCATCTTCGGAAGGGGAACGTGACCAAATTTTTCAGGATGGACCATTAGAACTTCTCAACTTTATTCATCGGTACAAACTTACTGATTCAGTTCCGAATATAGAAATCGGCATTCGAATTTTCTTAACGATTGGAGTAAGTGTTGCAACATGTGAGAGAAGTTTTTCCAAGCTGAAGCTAATTAAAAACCACCTGAGATCGGCCATGAGCATGTCAAAACCTTGCAATTTTATCTATTGAACGTGAAGTTACTGATTCGATTGATTTCAATTCTGTTATTGCTGATTTTGCTAATACGAAAGCACGTTAAATAAGGTTATAGAACTTAAATGTTTTTTTTTTGCACAAAACGCTGTAAATAAATTTCCTAAACCAAATATAGCTTATTTTTGTTTAAATGTTTCCCATTAGGTTATCACACATATTTCGTATTTCTTTGGGAGCCCAGAAATTTGGATCCGCACTGGGCCCAGAGAACCCTAGCTACGCCACTGGAACTCGTGTTGTTTATTACTTTATAGACATGTATTCGAGTATAACGTCAAAATGATTTCATTGTATTTCCTATTTTTAAATTATACTGCATAATAAAAAATACTACCTAATAAGATACCTACACGTGTATAACTGGTCTTTAAAGCACTTGCAACGTTAAAGGCACTCCGCGTCGCGTCGTGCCATTAAACTCGTTGCGTTGACTTGATTATACCTACCTACACTTGTATCTTAATATACTATTAAAATACCTAAGACCCCTTGTATCATAATTCCGTTACCATATAAGATAGGTACCGAAAAAAGTCTTAGAACAAAATTGTATACGCAATTACCATCGCCATATTTCTAAAATATTTTTGATCACCAGGAACGTGCTCAATTCTATTGTGGCGTTAATCAAACTTGCGTTTTTTTAAATGGAACACCCCATATACAGTGGCGTAACTTCATTTTAAGGGCCCGTCTTCAAAAATATTTGGGGGCCCTTTCCCTTAATCCCTTTCCGCTTAATGTAACCACTTGAATTTCTAATGACAACCAACCTTAAACATATATACATTTCACTAGTAGAAATACACCCCAGAAGATTCGGATTCTTTAATAAAGATATCACCCTCATTTCGATCTTCTGGCGTTACTCGACTCTGAGCTTTAAAAAAAACTTGATGCTTAGGACTAGCTGCAGGAATTGCTTGTGAAGGCTTCAGGAATTGAGCAATTCTAGTCAATTTATTGTTTCGCTGTTCAGGGTTTGCTTTTCTCTTGGAGGTTCCACTATGGTATTTTCGTCCAGCGGTCTGATTTCAAAATTTCAATCTACAGACGCCGCTGGGGATACATTTAAACTCATTTAGTTTGATTAGCGATTTCAATTCTTTGTATATGTATCTGCCTTTTTTGAATGTCGCCAACTGTTTTGTCCGTGCAGAGGTAAATGGAGTGTTAAAATTACTTAGCGACATTCATCTCGAAATACAACTTCAGTCTAAGGTTACCGTATCTAGGACCTTCAGATACCTTCTTGACTGCAGAAGGTCCCTCTAATTAATAAAGTCTAAAGTCCATACACTATATGTAAGAGACTTCGGAATGTTATTTTTTACCAATGGGAAACGAGGCGAGTTGCTTTTTAAATTTGAAATGGCTACGTTTGAGCATATCAAATTTTGTACTAAATTAAGGTCAGATTTAAATTATTAATATTCGCTTCCTCGGATTGTTAATTTTTGTAGGTATATTGTGCATATTGCTCCAGATTTTTTACCCTCTGTGAACAATGATTCGGAATTTTCATCGACTCGGTTCTTTTGTCCGACGAGCTCTAAGGGAACACGGATTTAAATCCATTCTGTCTATAAATTTGTAGGAACTCTTTCGACCTTTTTGATTCATTTTACACTTTTGATCAATTATTCAATAAACTTTCTTTTGTTTTTCCAATTCAGTAAGTGTGTTATTTGCGTTCTACCTTTCCGATAGTAGGTATAAGCTTGGGTACGATTGAGCGCGACCTACATAATTAATAAAAGCATAACATTGAAGCAGTTCGGGAAATTTTAAATTTTTTTCAGATTTTTGTATAAATGAATTAAATTCTTGCAGGGGCCCTTAAGTCGGGACCCGTCCTCATTGCGTACATTTGAGACATTGTAGTTACGCCACTGCCCATATAGATATTTAATTACTGATTTCGAACTAAACAATTACTTATCCTTATGTAACATCCCTAACTTTAACGATTTCGCTTTTACAACCTTTTTTCGTCAAAAGTTGACATTTGACAGTTTTTCGAACATTTTTTGGAGGGAAACTAAATCGCGTAGGCGGCTAAGTTTTGGACTGAGGCATAGGTTAAGACCTCTTCTACAGTCACATAGTTTTTTTAGGTACTTAATCGAAAAAATAAAGTGTTTGATTGACTTTCGCCAAATGTCATATTTTTTAAAAATTTCAAATGGCCCCCCCCCCCCCCAAGTCGAAACACCAATTTCTAAAAAAAACGTTCTTTTCCGAACCCAATGTATTTTTTCGATTTTAATAGCACTTATGGACATTTCATGCCTTAACGAGAATACAAACATGAAATAATTTCTGATCGAATGACACCAATGCCAAGTCTGTAAATGGTACAGTTCCGGAGCCTTGTGACTAAGACAGATAGACAGACAGACAGACATCAAGAGCGCATAAGTGCACTTTTTATTTTTTGAAAGGTGAAAGTACACTAAAAACAGAAAAAATACACAAAAACTTTTGCAAAAAAATTATGTATAGGTACAGTATTGTTTTTTTTTCTAAAACCTCGCCCCTCCTTTTAATATTTCATTTACCTACAGTATAGTGGCTAAATTACCGCGACTGCCGTCAATTTCGATACCTTATTAAACATTTATAATCCACCTCTGGTAATCCTAGAGTAATATTTTATTAATTTTAGGGACGTACCTATTTGTCCGCGCGTCCTTCAACTTCCAATAACCTGTTATTTGTTAAGAACCGTAAAAAACCGAAAAAAATAATAAGGCTTCCGGTTCTCAATAAGTTTTCATTTCTGAAGGAATAACGGTTTCGGTTCGGTTTTCGGTTCTAAAAAAAAACGGTTTCGGTCCGGGTTTCGCTAGAGTTTTCGGTTATTTTTCGGTCCGGTCCCCAGGCCCCGGGCTATATTTAGCTCGGGGACCCCGCAACTAATGTTTATAATATAGTAAAATTGCGTACTTAGTGACCGAGCTTCATTAGGATTATTTATCTGTATTAGGTAATTTCAGGAGTGGATTGGACCGGCGGGATACCGGGAACTTTCCCGGTGGGCCGGTAGGATCCATGAGCGCTTTGCGGCTGGCAGCATCACTCAAATGAAAACACAAAACAGAGATAGAGCCAGGCAACGCCGCCACTTGCAAGGAATTAGTTTAATTAGGTACCTAATATTCGAAGGTAACGGTGCAAATAAAAAATTATCAAAGACCTCGTGTCTTGCTAAAAACCCTCCACAAAATAGTAGGTACTCAATTTTAGGGGCACTTCTCATAGCTCCAGCTTCTATTGGCGACACGAGAAAGAGAGACCGCGATTAGAGCACTTAAGAAACTTTTAGGTGCGCACAATCGGACCAATACTGTAGAAGAAGAAGGAAAAATCACCACGTTAGTACAACACGCTTCGGGATGGCTCCCAGATGTCGCCAACCGCATCATGTAGTAACTTTTTAATTACACGACGCCAGTAGCACTCCTTGTCTAATGTCTTCCTCCAAGCGTTGTTCTACAGACCCGCATTTGCTGCTAGCCAACTAGCCAGCCGGCTCAAGTGAGATTAAAAGTTACCTTTGACACAAATTTGCAAAGATGCGCTAAAAATGAAATAACTAATAAGGATATTTCAGTCTCTTAAAATCACGCCATTGCATCGATTAAAGGTAGGTATAGATTTTCACAAAGTATACAGATTTCTGTAAGGATCTTTCCTTTTTAAATTCACATAATCTCCCTCATATTAAAAATGAAGTATTACCTAATAATCCACTGGAAAAACGTTGGGAAAAATTGCCAGACCTATTCGATTACGAGAAGAAATTTTAACATCCTGTCGGGGGCAACCACAATTGAGATTTCTTGAAAAAAAAATATATAAAAATCCCGTTTACCGCATTGCTTCCGAACCATGCAGATAAAAAACAAAATGTAGATGATTTCTCTAAAAATGCCGTTTGTGGTAGTTGTCAAAACTGTTTTAGATGATGATTTTAGGGCGATTACCAGTAGAATTCATATCAAGAAACATTATAGCGAATATTCCAGAAATTCCGAGGCGCCATGAAAGAAGAAGAATCGGCGATGAAGAGCGAAGACAGATGTGACGCAATCTTTCCGCGAAATACGACGTGTTTGTTAGAGAAGAATACTCGAGAGTCTCCAAAAAGAACGGCGTTTGCTATATAAGCAAATCGAATTGCGTTTCAATCAGTTCCAATTTCAACGCCATAGTAATGATTAGTTCGCGCTTATAATTACTGTTATAAATTACTCCATTCTAAGATTTATTAGTACATTAATTAATTGATTCTTATTCTTTCGCAATTCTGAAATGTATAATTCCGATTAAGGAACAGATTGTGTAACAATAATCTAGACGCATTTATGTTCTTGGGAAATAATTTTCAACAATCAGTGTTATAAAAAGCATAAATGATTGAAATTAGGGCGCATTGAGTACCCCCTCCCCCACCCGCTAAGTGGGCCGATAGTCAAGTATATTTCACGGACTGGTTTATGGTTCCCCATCCACCCCTGACTAATTTTGAAACAAAATGCATCAAAAAGCACAGAGGAGAGGAAAGCCCCACTGGCAGAAATAAACAAAAGCGTTAAATGATAAGTACAAGTTATTTTTACACATTTATTTTGACAAAAATTATTCACAAATATATAATTTAGCACATCTTGCCCCCCCCCCCCCCCCATTTATAACCCGAGGCCAGCCGGTCTTATATAAGTAAAGTTATCACAAAAAGTTGTACATTCCACAAATCTTAAAAAGAAGTATGGTGATCCTTTCTGTTTATGATTAGTATTCGATTACCAGTAGAATTCATATCAAGAAACATTATAGCGAATATTCCAGAAATTCCGAGGCGCCATGAAAGAAGAAGAATCGGCGATGAAGAGCGAAGACAGATGTGACGCAATCTTTCCGCGAAATACGACGTGTTTGTTAGAGAAGAATACTCGAGAGTCTCCAAAAAGAACGGCGTTTGCTATATAAGCAAATCGAATTGCGTTTCAATCAGTTCCAATTTCAACGCCATAGTAATGATTAGTTCGCGCTTATAATTACTGTTATAAATTACTCCATTCTAAGATTTATTAGTACATTAATTAATTGATTCTTATTCTTTCGCAATTCTGAAATGTATAATTCCGATTAAGGAACAGATTGTGTAACAATAATCTAGACGCATTTATGTTCTTGGGAAATAATTTTCAACAATCAGTGTTATAAAAAGCATAAATGATTGAAATTAGGGCGCATTGAGTACCCCCTCCCCCACCCGCTAAGTGGGCCGATAGTCAAGTATATTTCACGGACTGGTTTATGGTTCCCCATCCACCCCTGACTAATTTTGAAACAAAATGCATCAAAAAGCACAGAGGAGAGGAAAGCCCCACTGGCAGAAATAAACAAAAGCGTTAAATGATAAGTACAAGTTATTTTTACACATTTATTTTGACAAAAATTATTCACAAATATATAATTTAGCACATCTTGCGAGGCCAGCCGGTCTTATATAAGTAAAGTTATCACAAAAAGTTGTACAGAAGTCCTTTCTGTTTATGATTAGTATTCAACTATCTTACTGCGCGTTAACCAATTACCAATTTTGTATTGATATTAACTTGCACAGGGTGATTCAGAGGCTCACCAATCTTTGAAAACAATTGAGATATCGTTGAAAAACTGAAAACGTCCAATTTCGTTTTCGTTTTCCCTAGCTCAGACGGTCGAAAATGGACTTTTTTCAGAGAATCCGAATATTTTGTCAGAATCTCCATAACACGCTAAAAGTAGAAGCTACAAGCTACTACTTTCTTATGGGTGCCATATTGGATTTTTACGGAATGAGATAATGGACAAAACAAAGAGATTCATTTGAACGCATCGCCATCAAGCCATGTTGATTTGCCAGATCTAGTATGCAGCGTTTTTTTAGTCACAGAAAGGGACAGTTTCCCTCATTGAAACTACACTCTATCTCTCACCGTTACGGAAATGCCATTGGCGAGCAACGAATATGAACCACCCTGTAGATCTGTTCCGTGTGAAGAAGAACTAGAAAAACATAAGTACAATCACTTTATTGTTTTGCTTGAACGCTTTGCTTTTCCTCCGTGTAAAATTATAAATGCATAATTTGTCATTTTTAAAGTAGGTTATGTAATATAGCATCTTTCTCTCTCTTTTTGCTCTAGGTATAAATCGCATAGCATAGGAGAATTAATTAATTGATACAAATCAAAGTCTAATTTCAAAAGAAATAAATTAATTCAATTAAGTTCGCGCCGTTTTTGCATTCCCAACGCTAAACTATTCATCCGATTTGATCAGATTTGAAATGCATAATTAGTCATTTTTTAAAAGTAGTTTAGGTTTTGCAATACAGCACCTTTCTCTCACCTTATTTATTTATTGAACGCTTTGATTTTGCTTTATTTGCACTCATCTCATAGATTACCATAAAATCAAGGTCAGGCCGTAGCTACGGCACCAAGACAATGACCTTGGTCCATAAACAAGGCCACTCCTTAGTTACGCAACCGAGAAATTTCCTTCGCCAAGCTCATGAGTTTTTTCGTCGGGGAAATCCCAACGCCTCCTCACGTAACCAGGGAAATGACCATGACCTTGGCCCAGAAACCAAGGCCGTGACCTTCTGACGTCACGAAAAGTGTCCGTGTTCTACTCTCGACTTTTAAACACCTTGTCTTATGATATTTGTATTTTAATATACTATTATGGCTCTTAAATGGTTCTAAGGCTGCCCAAAGAGAGTAATATCCCTTATTAAACTTTCACTGACTCCCATAAATGTATGTTTATCGTAAATTTCCTTCAGCTAGTCCTCAAATACCTCAAGTTTCCTCTGAAGTAGTCTCAAGTTATTCCCACTTCCACTCAAATTCTCCTCAAATTCTATTAAATCTTTCCCAAGTTTTTCTTGTTGTCATTGTTTCCCTTAAATTCCACGCAGGTACGGATACAGAGCATAAAGAACCCCTAAAGCGGATCAAAAAAAGTGACAGAGCACCTACGGGGTCATTGGATTTGGCCCATTTTCAATAGGCTTCTATGCAGTATTGTGTGCGCGCGCGTTATCGGTGTATTATGACGCCCTCACTAAGTATGTTTACATAGCATCATGCAACCAATGGAATATAATACGTCTAGATATTGAATGTTATCCCGTATGACATCACGCGTCGATTCAAGAACTACGGTCTTTATTGCACACATACTATGCTTACCAAATTGACAAATACGTTTACGTTTGCGGCTTAGCTAAGACCAATGAACAAAAATACGACCACAGATATTGTCGCATGCTCTGCGTTAGACAAGGAAAGTGGTTCGTTGTGTCACTATTCGGTACACGGGGAAAAATGTATGTTAAAGGTAATTAAAAATATAATAATAGCTATCAAAAAATATAATACGTATAGGGATAGCTATGAAGAATTATAAAATTTGTCATACACATATTGTTGCAAGTGTATAGCTAGTTTTACTATACAGGGTGTTTTTTTGGGAGCTTTAGTTAAACGTTTCTGGGAAAGTAAAATAGGTAGCTTTTTGAAAATTTGAACTTAGGAGTTACTCTGAAGGCCGAATCGATGTAAAATATTTTCAAAATGGCCGCAGTTCCGGAAACACCAGAAGCAGATAGTAACTTCATTATTTTAAATGGCAACCCCTATTTTTTATTGCATTTTTGGATTCTACGTGAAATTTCAATTCTTTTGATACCCATTTGTCTATATCTGCCGTTTATGGTTTTTAAGTTATTTTGACTTTAAGAAAAAAAATGGCGGATGCAGATGGTACCTTGATAATTGATTACTTGAAAACGGTTGTAGTCATGGCAACCCATTTTTATCAGTGCATAGAGAATGAATAGGGCTTTCTTTTAGTGTACTTAAAAAAAAGTTAAATTGCGTACAACCGGACCTATGGAGATCCAAATTTAAGAAACTTTAAAGTCTATAAACTCAGTTTTTTTAAATAGAATGACCCTGTTCTTATTATTGCATGAGATAGAGAATCGAAATTGGCTTATTTTGATATTACATGTTCGCTATCTTTAACAGTTTCTGGCTTATTCCCATTTTATTGAATTGACACTATTTTTTTCGGATTTTCTTTTTAGTAGTCGGCCATGATTTTATAACAATCGAATTTTAAACAAATCTAGTGACACTAATCCGTCACCTACTGTTATATACAGAAAGTTTAACTAAAGCTCCCAAAAAAACACCCTGTATATTGTTTTAACTCATACAAAAAAAAACTGTATGTAACGGCAACCATCTCATATGCATGCTTTTGTAATACGGTAGTAGTTGAATTAACATCTTATTCTTATTAATTTTGGTGAGTAGAATCCAAAACAATTCGTACTTTTTCGATCAGACTTCTCAATCAAAAGAGACTAGAAACCCATTTCGAAAGAAAATTCAAAGGGCTGTAACTTTTGAACTAGCAGCCCAATCTTGGAACTGTTTGAAATTATGGATTCTACAGGCCTCATTCTATAAGAAAATTTTTTTCCCGGGTCGATCTGAGACAATTTTTTTTTCGGAGCTCAAAAAAAGGCAGTGTATAACCTTCCTTTTTTACCAAAAATCGACTGCACCAAAATTTCTAGGGAAAACACTTTTTCTTATTAATTTTGGTGCGTAGAATCCAAAACAATTCGTACTTTTTCGATCAGACTTCTCAATCAAAAGTTATAGACTAGAAACCAATTTCGAAAGAAAATTCAAAGGGCTGTAACTTTTGAACTAGTAGCCCAATCTTGGAACTGTTTGAAATTATGGATTCTACAGGAATTGTAGAAATACGTCTTTCTCTTTCAGAACTTGTTTTAAAATACAAACGTAAATCGCTTATAATAACTACACAAATATTAATTTAATTAAATAGAATGTTTGCACGGTTGTCATAAACGCCTAACCCTTCAATCATCTCGTAGATGGAGTTCCGATTCGCTGCTTGTATGAAATCATCAACATCGCTAACGGGTTTCGTACTTACCTTGTGCTACCATTATCTCTTTGTGGTTCTGATTGTTGCTTACTTTTTCTTGGTAAGCCGGATGGCATTTTTGGGTTGGACAACTTTTGGCACAGAATACCTATCGCAGTCAGACTTACGGAAGTGATGCTTTTATATTTGGTCGTTATGAATGTACTTAACGGATTTTTTTATCGGTTAATGCAGCAAAATGCAATATAGTGAACAGGTTACCCTGATGAGATTCACATGTCCCAGACTACAGTGCCCGCTATCCGTAGCAATTATATTTTGAAAAATTTACATCTGAGAACGGCGAATATGATTTAAGATTGCGCACCAAAGTGTATATAGGTACTTATTAATCATACTCCAAACCTACGGCTGAGGAAAGTAGGATTCGGTGAGTGCAACGAAAAACGAGAATGCTGCAGAATAGAATGATGTCTGACCCGAATTCGCTTCCTTTGTGTAAAGTATCTGACGCCATAAACAAATTCGTCACATCATAAAAACCCTAGCAAAAAAAGTCGACCATTTTCGTCGCCATTTTAGCATCAGAAGCGAAATTTCGGAACCTTCACTTCTTGTCCGCGGTTGCATAGGTAATTCACGTGTAGAAAAAAAAACCGCGGGACATAGGTACCTACTGAAAATATCGTGTGGATCGCTCCATAATTAGACGAGGGTATAGAAAAGAATCTACGACGTCGTCGGCGCCGTCATAGTCTAATTATAACTTAGACTAAATATGTAATGTTTAACTCCCTCGAGCACAATAAAAATGAAAAATACGCTACATTTAGTAGGTAGTTCAATTTATAAAATAACTTTTTCCACGAGAAAAGCGATATTTCCACAATTTGTCGTACGTCTCGTTCCCTGCAGCAGCTTACAGGTTGGTGGTATCGATTTTTCAGGCCATCAGGCGATGCTAAAACGTTCATTTTTCTCCCTAATTATCCTAAAGGACTGTAATTTTTTCCATTTATTATTCACGAGTGAAAAAGTACACCGTATGGATTAAAGATCGATTATCAATTATGCCCCTAAGGGCTTGGAAATGTCGAAACGCGCACTGAAGGCGACAAGCGAAAGATAAATCGGAGAGGAACAATTCAATTTACAAACTCTCAAAGTGTGATTTTTCAATTAAATTCACTGCAGACTCAAACAAATCGCGTAGGTATTTCAAAGCGAATTCGTGCCACACAAACCGCTGCTATATAGATTTACGAAACGAAATTACAAAAGTATTGCTCCACGTAATATTCCTGAAAATGATTTTTAAATGTAAATCGAAAACGGAAAATCAATGACTTTCAAAATCCTCATTTCAAAATATCTTTAAAATGGTGCATTTGAAAGTCTTCATTTTTAATAATTATTTACACAAGTCAGGATAATGACACATTACTGGCGAGGAATATTGATGTACGAGGTCTCTTTGAGGCCGAGTACTTTAATTTCCGAGTGTCATTTTACAGACGAATTTTGTTTCAATATAAAATTTCAATTTTCATTTAACATTTTTGACTAATTGTGAGTGATTATAGACATTACCTACCAATGTGACAGATGCGGCCGGTAAAGTTCTACTGCCTCTGTCATGAAAACTAAACTTTTCTGACATGTAGTAGCCATGAAAATGAAGGTTTCATGACGATTTTGGGTATAATCTACTAAGATTCTAATAGAATATTCTCCCGAAATTCTGTATTTCTTAAAGGATGTAGAATTTATTAATCCCAACATTTGAAGTTCTGTTTTTTTTTTAATTCAAAGTGATTATTTTTAAAATACTGAAGGCAGGCTCCTAAAAGTCTCAATTCGTAAAAATCTGAACCTTTGAATCGAAAGTTGCTTTTAAAATGCTCAATTTTAAGGTGGGAGCTTTAAAACTCATGATTTTGTCATTATCATTTAGTCATCGGCGATAAGATAAGAACGAAAGTGGACGTGACGTAATCTTTCCCGGAAATATGACGTGTTTTGTTTTAGAACATTCAATAACAGGCTCGCGAACACTTAAGAGCGCTCGGGTTTACCTTATAAGCAAATCGAATTGCGAAGAATATCGAAGTGAATTGGAAAATTCCAAAGTCACCACGCTAAAATATTGTTTAAGCTAATTATCTAAGCGTCTTCACGCGAATGGGTAGTGCTGTAATCCTCTTTAGGAAATGTTATTTTCATACAATTCCTCTTTGGGAACACGTTTCCCTTTATGTGCCATAATTATGTGTTAATTTAATTACGTATTGTTGTTTTATCTATCTCGCAATCTGAAACCTATTTATTAATGGGGTACGTAAGTTCGAATTAATTGAAATTACGTCTGATTTTTCGCATTGTAATTTTTTGATATAAATATTTTCCTTTGTCCTTTGTTACGGATGAAATGCAAATACCTACTGGCTTTCGAATTGAAGAATGCTAACTGTCGTTTAGGTTGAACTGATCTATTACATTGTATCTAAGGTGGAAGAATCTCTATCGCTACGCAAATGTTTATCGCAAACACAGGAAGTTTCAAACTTGCAGGTAACCTGTTGATAATTGCCTTTGCCGTTAGTTTATCTTGCCGTTTATTTTTACCAACGTCGCGTCGTGGCAATTACAAAGATCGGATGCGGCCTTAATAAGTTGGACTGGCGAAATATGCTGGAGGTCGTACTCCAGAGCACCGGAGTGGAAATATTGGCCTGTTGCTTTAACCCCACAGGAACTTCTCAAGCCATTCCTAAGATGGCGGATTGTTTTCCGTTCAGGAATGGAAGATGCACGAGGGGACCATCAAGTTCGCGTTACCGAATCAGAGTTGCCATGAAATATTAGTCATTGGCGATAAAGAACTAAGGCGGATGTGACGTAGTTTTTCCGAGAAATATGACGTGTGTGGGTGAGGCGTTTTAGAATAGTCGGATGCTTTCGTAAGCTTTCGAGATCTTTCGAGAAAAAGGGGGCGTTTGCTATATAAGCAAAAGAAATTGCGTTTCAGTCAGTTCTTATTCTAAACGCCGAAGTAATAAATGTTTCGCGTTGTTATAAACTGTGGATATGTGAGTGATAAATAATATTTTAACTGTTATAAATTAATTCATTCCAATACAGTTATATATGTATTATTATTTAGTTGTAATAACTAAATCATGTAATTAAATTTACGTTACAATAATTTTTAGAATTCGAAGTTTATAGAATCATGGATTTACTTTGTAGGCCGAAAATTTCGATTCCTAGGCTTCAGTGCAGTCAGAATAGCTAAATATTTGAGCCTAGGGTTGACAGGAGGAGGGGGGGGGGGCGGACTGGTATTGTCCTTCATGATATTCTAATTAAAAGTCTCAACCGCAAGAATTAATTCTTTCTGTCCTCTTCTCCAACATCGAGAGTACACGCGAAGGCAAAAGGAGACGTCTGGACGAGACATATCAGTTTTTGATGTCAAAAGTTTAAGTGTGAATATCTCGAGAACGGACCGCTGGAGTGGAATATTCACAGGGCTATTGAAAGATCTGACCAAAGTGTATCTATTGGTGAAGTCAAAATGAATATCTCGGGAACGGAGGGGGTGAAAATGGAACACACAAAGAGCGATTGGAACATTTGTGCAAGGCATTTTATGGGTGATGAAAAATTTCAAGTGCGAATATCTCGAGAATGGATTGTCGGTGGTACTGACAACGCGAAAATATAACGTCTGGGCGAGACAAATCTCATATCTATTGGCTACGTGAGTTTATGTTATCTCGATAAGAGAGTATCCGTGTGAGGGGGGGGGGGGCTATATTAGTGTATACTTCGCACGCTCTTGTCAAAATTCGAGAATATCTACGTCCATTTCCTTAAAATCCCTTTCTTTATTTTTTCTTACTTCCTTTTTGCACTCTGCAACCATTCATATCTTTTTCTCCTTCGCGCTCTTTAATTTTGTCGGTTCTTTCGCTATTATCCTTCGACATTAATTTAATTAGTTCATGTTTTATCCCAATTTTTTCGTATACTTTTTGTATCATTTCGTTATCTGCTCTTTCCTCTGCTTCCACTTTTTGCCTGTTCTCTCTTTTGTTAATCTTTGCTTCTTCGTTCAGCTACACTCTAGTAATTTTTTCGTTAGTTTCTTTATGATGCATGATAATTCCTTATTTTGTTTCTATTTTTAGTTGATTGCATTATTATTACCCTCTTTACTTCACTTCATTTTAATTGGCTGTTTGTTGTTCTCATAATCTAATTACTAATCTCTTATCTCTTATTTTAACTATGATCTTTAAATTAGGTTTGTCTCTTTTTTTGTCAGCTTTAATTATTATTTCAGTTTTTCCTTTTTCACGTTCATTTTTTTATTTTTTTTATTATATTTGCTGCAATACTTTTACCATGTATCTTTTTCGAGTTCTTCTATTTTGCTGATTTCCAATTTTCTTATTTTAGTATCGTCTCAAATCCATGTGCCTTTTCCCATCATATTTCTCTCATTTTATAGGAAACATTTGCTATTGTTTGCGTTTTGTCCGTCCGTCTGTTCGCTTGGACCCACTTCTGCGGTTTTCAACTACTTTCAGGGGAATGGCCCTAGAGTCCTGGAATTTTTTGCAATACGTAGCCTATACCTGGAAGTTGTGCCAGACGGCCATCAAATTTCACGGTCTCAAGCCCCCCCCCCCCCTTTCCCCGCATGAATTATTTTTTGAGATGGTGTTTTTTAAAGTAAAACATGCAACTTTTACATGCCTTTAGTCGTGCCAGATGTAAGATTTGTGCAAATAGGGGGGGGGGGGTGAACACACGTTGTACCCTTCAGGGCATTCTTAATTGGTTTGTACAGACTTTTCAAGTTCAGCAGGTGGTCGGGGAGAGGAGGGAGAGGTAGAACTTAATTTTATCTTTCATGGTATTCTAATTAAAGTTCCCACCAACTACCGCCCTATTTTGTGACTCCTTGTCAAAAGGGTGGTTGAGGGAGGAAGAGGGTGGAACTGATTTTATCCTTTATGGTACTCTAATAAAAGATCTGAACTAAAGGAATTAATTTCTACCAACCATAGTCCTCCTCCTCGACCTCTTCTCGTGATCAGATATAAATAATTCCTTAAATCTCCAGAACAGATTGTCAGAGGATGGTACTCACAGAGGGCGATTGGGAGGTCTAGAAGAAATAACTCGAAAACGGTTTGTCAAAGGAAAGTACCCACAAAGAGAAAATGAATTGTCTGTACGACTTTCTAAACCAATTTTCTCTTGCCTTTTTTCGTGTTCCGCAACCGTGTTATATCTTCTCCCTCCCTCCCACCAAAAAAGTAGACATAGAAACAGATATGTAAATTTCAGTCAATTTAAACGTTTTAAAAAATGTAATCATTTTGCCGGTCCATCATCGGGCGGCCTACATTTTTCCTTTTCAGTTCTTAAAAACATAAAAAAATATATGCATGCTATGCCTCGTTTTTTCCTGTGTCCTGTGTCATCCTTCATTTTTAACGCATTTCTTAAGAATTTAAAAAAATGCGCTATTGTTTGCCTTTTGTTCGTTCGTCCGTCTGTCTGTCTGTCCGTCCGTCCGTCCAGACCCACTGTTTTTGGATTACTTTTAGGGGAATGGTCCTAGAGTAGGTAGCCTATATCTTGAAGGTGTGCCAGGCGGCCATTAAATTTCGCTGTCTTAAGCCCCCCCCCCCCCCCCCCAATGAATTATTTCCTGAGAAGCTGTTTTTGAATGAACGTGCATAACTTTGACACGCGACAACTAACTGGTTTCAGAATTTGCAGTGATGCCAAATCAAATTTTTGAAAATAGGGGGGGGGGGGGTTACACCAGTTGTACCCTTCATGGTACTCTAATGAAAGGTCTCAACGAAAGGAATTAATTTCTACCAACTATAGCCTCCTCCTCGACCCCTTATCGTAATCGGATATAAATAATTCCGACTGGGAGGTCTAGAAGGTGATGTCACAACTGTACGAGCGAATATCTCGAAAATGGTTTGTCGGAGGAAAGTACCCACAAAGGCAAAATGAATTGTCTGGACGACACATATCTATTGGTGAAGTCTCCCCATTAATCATCTACCAAGAAAGAAAACATCGATAAATGTGGCATGCCCCAACTGCGGTTTTAAAAAATAGGGGTGAACAAATTATACTTATTTCATTTTCCAACTTTCTTCCGTCATTATCTTTGAGATCCTTTTTCTCCATCCCCTTCACTGCATTAATATTGTATCGTGTGTGTAATAATTACAAGATTGAAAACGTATGAAGCACAAATAGAATTTCGCATTTTCAGGTCAACAGCAATTTTCGACTAAGGCCATTTACGGTTTAATTATATGGACGAAAAAACGGCACTAAATTACGGACTTATATCGTTTATGAGCTATTTAGAGAATTCCTTCATACAAAAAAAGAATGATGTACGATTAATAGTAACAATAATAGAATAATAAATTTTATTTTCTTGTAGAACCAGTTGGCCGATTGCATTGAACTAATCTCTAGTAAGGAGAAAGAGCCTTAGCTCTAAGACCAGTTTTAATAAAACCACTATTTTATTGCAACAACTTTACACCGATCGCTTATCGCGGCTCGGTTGCTAACGTAAAAATAGAAATAAGTAATTCACTTTCACAAGGTCAGTTTCAATATCGCCACTTAAAATACCAACACTCGAATAAACGCACACAGAAAAACGCATTGAGATCATTACGTCATGCGTTTTATTTTTACGGTTGCATCTTTTCTGGATGAAAGCCCTATTTCATCGTCCTTGAGCTTTTTTCAAAGGTTCTGCAGTTGACTACGTGACAAAGTTAGAAAGTACCCCTAATCGGCATATTCTTCTTATTTTGTTGCGATTCAATATCGATAAACGAGTACCTACTCGCAAATTTTTTTGTGATTGACTGGGGGACTTCGAAATTTTTGAAAATTGAAATTGAAAAGCGCACGAAATTATTAGAGCATCGAGTAGTTAGTAAAAATCTGATACTTAGACGGCTTGTTGTGCCGACAAAATTTCCTAGACCACAGCAAAGATGCTGAGAAAGCAACAATAAAGTACCAAAATAATGAGAGAAAGAGGAAAAGCAAAAGGAACTGTTGGAAGAAATCGGAAAATGAAAAAATGAAAGAAAAGAGAAACAAAAAAAGGCACAGAGGTTAAATTAAAAAAAAGAAATTGAGGGACATAAGTGGTAGAAAAAAAAACATGAATAAGAAAATAATAGAGAAGCCTAATTTAAAATTAACAGTAAAAATGAACGCATTATCATGTTATGTTTGAGAACCACCGAATGGAAGTGAACACTTAGAAGAAGAGTAAATAGGATAGGTAATAATAATGAAATATCGTAAAAATACAGACGAAATAAGTCATCATAACAAGAACAGAAAAATAAAGAAAAGAAAGTGAAAGGTTTAATATCTCCTACACAGGAATCTCATTGGAATACGAGAAGCTCATAGTAACATCGCATGCAGCGAAGAGGCATGGAGAAAGAAGAAGAAAGCTTGAATAGAGTGCAAGACAGATGGGATAAAAATTAGAAAGGAATCTAAGAGATTGTAACTTAAGGAATGATCACAGTGTAGAGAAAAAAACACGTAGAAAAGAAAGAGAAAGAGAAGAATAGGTAGGTACAGAGAAGAGGAGAAATACAATCATAATATAAACAGTATGAAGAATAAACAAAAAATGGGGAAAATTTGAAATTCTCGGTGCAATTCTTAGTTGACTTGTTTTGTCCTGAAAAATTTCTTAAAGCGCAATTATGGTCACACAGAAAACAGAATGGAAAAGATAATACTTAGAAGAGGAATAAAGGAAAAAGGAAAATTAGAGAGGAAGAAAGAGAAATCGAAAAATGATCAGGAAATTGAACAAATGGATGAAATAAAGAAATAAAATATTATGAGAAGAAGACAAAAATTAGGAGATACAGAGATTTAAGAGGATACTAAAATAAGAAATTCGAAAGAGAAGAAAATTGCAACAAGGAAAGAAATAAAGACCATGATAAAAAAACTGAAGTAATAATTAAAGCTGGTAGAAAAGAGACAACCCTAATTTAAAGATCAATGATCATCAATATGAAAGGCTTGTAGTAAATTAGCATGTGGAGAGAAAGAAGAAGAAAGGGAGATTAAGTAAGTTAAATCTTAAACACGTGAAATAAAAATAGAAAAAAAATCATAGAGAAGGTAACGATAACATTACCAGAGTGAAGCTGAACGAGGAAGCAGAGATTAGCAAAAGAGGGAAAACCGGGACACGTAGAATGGGGTAAAAATAGAAGAGACAGTGAAATGACAGAATTAACAAAGTGCCTGCATATATAAAAAGTACGGAAAATTCGATAGGAAATGAGGGAAAATAATTAAAACAATAGTAAAACAGGCGACAAAATTGAAAAGCGTTGAAGGGGGAAGATGAAGTAGAAAAATGATTAAAGGAAAAGGGAGAATGAATACCGTAGGATAAAATAAGTGAGAAAATGCAGAAGAAAAAAAAGAAAGCGAAAAAAGAATAGAGAATTGCAAAAGGGAAAGCATATGAACGGTTGCGAGGTGCGAAAAGAACGTAAGAAAGATTCCTTTTAAAGTGACGCAGATGATTTTGACCTTAATGAACAAAAAAAATGGAGGGCAGAAGGGCACGCAAAAGGATTACATTGTTGAACATAGTTTCTGACAAAGGAACAAGCAAAATAAGAAACTTAATGGCGAAGGACGATAGCAAAAAAGCGAGAAAGAAGTAAATGAAGAGGGAAAACGATTAAAAAGCAATTGAAAAATTTGTGGACATATCCTCGAAATGTTTACGTGCGAAGTATAACTTCCAAAAATGGTAGGTAGATGAATGAAAAATTTATCAGAGCACAAAGAAGATGATGCAGAAGAAGCAACTAAAGAGATTCAAAGAAAATGGCACGGTAAAGATCGCCAGAAGAGAACAGAAGAAAATTAGAGAACTAGGAGAAATCGCAAAATGTGTTGGGGGGAGTGTTCCTTTTGGGCGTTGTGTCCCTTATGAAAAGTTGTGAAATATGACTATAAAAAGTCCGGTGGGCGAAGTGTTCGATTTGGGTGTTATGGGTCAACATGACAGTTGGGAGAAGTCTACCGAAGAGGTGGGCAATATGGTACAAAAAGATAGGTGTACATTAATCGATTAACCGAGTTCTAACGAACGGATCGAATCGGCGATGTGGTCTCATTGTGGATCTATACCAAAAGTGGTCGAGGTGAGCGTTGTGTCCCCCGTGCAGGTGGACTCGCAAAGTCGACATTGAAAGGAAGAAATGTCGTAGAAAGAGAGACCTGTCGGTCTGTCAGACGTTCCACTTGCATCTCTTTCTACACTTCGTTTTTAGAGATATTCGCTCTTAAAGTTCTGACGTCACCGATAGATATATTTCGTCCAGCTTCCAATCGCGCTTTGTGAGTACCTCCTCCGACACTCCTCTCTCTGATCACGAAGTCGTGGACGAGGACTGTGGTGGATAGAAATTAATTTCTTTCGACGAGACCTTTCGTTAGAGTACCATGAAAGATAACCCCCCCCCCCACTTTAATAAGGGGCAAGAGAGAAAGGTGATAGTTGGTAGATACTTTTAATTATAATACAGTAGAACATCGCTAATCCGGACCTCCTTAATCCGAATTTGCGCGCAATTAATTTGGGTTAGCGAGGTTCTACTGTACCCTTAAATATAAAACCGATTTTTCATCCCCCCCCCCCCCCCCCTATGGCTCTAGAAAAGGATTTGCGGATGAAACTTATAGGTTGTATAAGCCAATTCCTTTTGACGGGGCCTTTCATTAGAATACCGTGAAGAGTAAACCGTGCCCCCCCCCCCCCCCCCATTTTGAAAAATGTTAATTGGCATGTTACGCGTGTGCAAAATCGGAGACAAATTGGTTGTCGCATGTCAACTTTACGCACGTTTTACTTTCAGAAATAGCAGCTCAGGAAATAATTCGGAAGGGATCTCCCCTTCCCCCTTCCTCTTAAGACCAGACAATTTGAAGGCCGTCTAGCACACCTTCATGGCATAGACTATCAATTGCAGAAATTTTCAGGACTCTAAGACAACTCCCCTAAAGCTAAAGTGAGTCCGGACGAACGGACGGACAAAACGCAGACAATAACACTTTTTTTAATTAAAAAAAATGATCTAAAAGAAGGTATCAAAAAAATACCACAGCAAAATTGATGAGGGAAGAAGACTAGCAAAAGAGAGAAAATCGGGACGCGTAGGTACAGCATGGAAAAAATAGAAGCGGGAGAAGAAAATAATGGACAGAAATCACGAAGTAATATACAGGGTGTTCCCAAATACGGAAGAAGCTAATTTATGACTCAAAGTCCGCCAAACTCGATTACGGGGCGATTATCTACGGCTCTGCTAAGCCTTGATACGATCCAGAACATCGCACTTCGCATACGGCCAAGTGCTTTCCGAACAAGCCCAACCAGCAGCCTGGAAGTCCAATCTGGAATTCCTCCTCTCAATATCAGAAGACCAAAGCACTTTCAACGTACACCAAAACCCACAAGCACAACCAAAGATTAAAAAGCGAATAACCAAGTGGGTGCCGAAATATCTAAGGGATCTAGATAGACCTAACTAAATTAGTGTTTCTAGTCGCACGTAATTTTCATAATTAATTAAAATGCACCATGTATAATTAGCTGAGAAGAAATTACAACTGATATTAATTAGGTAGGTACTTAGCTAATTAACTAAATTAGTGTTTCTAGTTGCAAGTAAATGTTTTGCTTAAAAATAAGAAACGTCAACTGGTAGCTAATTTTTGTATAATTAATTATTAAAAATTGAGGAGTAAGATTTTTCAACTATCGTTAATTGGGTACAGCTAATTTCATACAAAGGCGAAAGGTTCCAGCGGAGCCATGATTTTTATAGCCATCGAATTGACCATTCATTACCCCGATCTGATCCTTAGTTGTAAAAGTGTTAGTTAGGGGACGGGCGCGGGGGGTGGGCTGCGACGGGATGGTTATAAAGAATCCGTAATGGTCGTCAGACGGGGTCCGTGACAGATCTGTGCTGCTGCCTAAAAGTTACCTCTGCAGAAGAGAGAGAGAGATGCATTATGTTTGCGCGTTGCCGAAAATATTGATCCGTCATCCGACCCTCGTTTTGTTTACCGAGGTTGGGGTTGTTTCGGAGTGCGTTTCGTGTATATATCATAACTTTCCCACTTCCATCTTCTTTATGAGATTTTTAGTTTTAATTAATTACACCGAAATTAGAGTAATTTGTCTTAATTTGTCCGACTTTTATGAGAATGCGAAAGGGTTGATGATAGATGAGTGGTTTTATTTCCCAGGGGACAATGGTTTTTCTTAATTACACAAATCCTGAAGTTCAACCGTAATTAACTTTGGAATTCAAAGATTCAACGATTCTCAACCATTCACTTTAAGGCTTTGATGAAGCAAAAAACAAAGTAAAAGTGAACGATTATACAAGATGAATCGTAAAATTTCATCTTTGAATCAAAAGAGACTTTTTTTGGCAGCATTTGTAGGGGCCACCCGATAGAAAGTTTTATGCTCTTTTTAAAGGTCTTCTTTGAAATTTGCGTAGAGGTGACGGGTTTCGAGGAGAACGTCACAAACCTACAGCACACGTCAGAAATAAAAGTGCACCATTAACTTTGCGCATTTTTGCCGAATGAAAGGAGACTTTTTCCAAGAGTTTGTAGACTTTCTCATTAGGAAATTGTAAGCTCTTTCCAAAAGGTTCTCCGTGAAATTTTCGCAGGGTTGGCGGTTCTCGGGGAAAACGTGACCAACCCTCCAGCATACGTCAGTAATAAAAGTGGATCCATTGACTTTGCGCATTTTTTCTGAATGAAAAGAGACTTTTTGACAGCGTTTGAAAGCTTTCTCGATACGAAATGT
The DNA here is from genome assembly GCF_008802855.1 of Photinus pyralis. Classification (NCBI taxonomy): domain Eukaryota; kingdom Metazoa; phylum Arthropoda; class Insecta; order Coleoptera; family Lampyridae; genus Photinus; species Photinus pyralis. The sequence goes on from NW_022170250.1 coordinate 2,672,256, forward strand.
TGTGCTCTGTTTAAAAGGGTCTCTTTGAAATTTGCGCAGTGGTAGCGGAAAAAAATATTAATATGATAACAGATTATGCCGTTTAACCTCACATTCCACGGAAAATGGGAATTGCTGGACTGTTGAGATTTCATTCCGACTATTTGGATAAGTATAATTAACCGTAATTAGTTGAACGGGTTACAGTAACAGCCTCCGTTTAAGTCGAGAACACAGCGCTCTTAAAAAGCTTGAATTTTGACACCAATCCCGTATTTTGAAGACGTCTGCGAAGGGCGTAATTAATAAAGTTCAACATTCCGCCGAACAGGAAATGGTGTCGATCCCTTCATGGCATAGACGAATTTTATATAAGATATACGCTTAATTTAAAGGCGATCTTTTGCAAGTTACGGAAGTGTTTTTCCGTAAATTTATTTTACCCAGAATCGTCCTGAAACCTTCATTTTCATGCCTACTTTCTGTCAGGAAATTTTAGTTTCCCTGACAGAGGCAGTGCAGACTACGTTTCCTGCCTGTTGTCACTCTACTGGCCGCACCTGTCACTTGACCGCCCGCACCGTCACTTTTCCGGCCACATTTTTGACATTTCCAAATGTCTATAATGACTCCTGTCATCACTGACAGATTGACATTAATCAAAAGTTCTATATAAAAATTGAAATGTAACATTAAAATACGATTTCGAGTAAAATTTATTCCAAACTCGTCAGTAAAATGACATACGTGACTCGGAAATTAAAGTACTCGGCCCCAAAGGGGCCTCGTACTTTAATATTTCCTCACCAGTAATGTATCATTTTCCGGACTTTTATGTAAATAACTTATTGCATTCATAGGTACCGTTTATTTTTTACTTTTACATTAAGTTTACCGCACCGTATCTAGGTATAGTTTTTGCTTTTTCTTGCACAGTAATTTCTACCGCTCCGTTAATTGCAAGGTAAGCTTTTTGTTACTTTCCGTTTCATTAATTATAAGGAGGGGGATATTGTTTCGCTTTCCTACAATTGCTTTCGCGTAGATACCGCTACCGAATCCGATTCGTTACTGTTGCCCTTTCGAATTCCTGGACCTGCCGTGTACCCAATTTGAGTTTGCCCAAGGTTTCCGAAACCGATTCGTCAAACCGCTGCTACCGCAGACATGGACCCTTAGCGGCGTTCGAGTTGGTACGTCCGTACGTCTGTTCCGCCGACAAAACACCCAGGTTGCCGCCGCTTGTCGCTACTTTCGTCCGCTCACATGACTTAGTGACTATAATTTGTAAATTTATTTCTTTTTCTTGTAAATTAAATGATAATCATTTTTCAGGCAGTGTTTTTGCGCCTAGTATAGCAAGCCTTGTACGACCAGATTATGTGTATTATTAAGCTTGCTTATTTTAATGGTTGACCGCCTGCGTGCGGGGTAATATGTCGAAACAAGCTTTGTAAGGGTATTCAAAACCTTACAACAGTTTTCAACATGGATCTTTTCAATATCCGTGAGATTCTAGTAGTGTTTCTAAAGGTTGTATAAATTTATATGGTTTTATTAATCCTCTACACTCCTTTTCAACGTCGTTGTTTCTATTCAAAAAATGATCAATGGTTTCTACCTTTAACGCGTTCAATAGACCCATAACAGCCTTTGCAAATTTTGACGGGATTTTAATAACTTTAAAGGTTGAGTCACCAAAAACTTTCAAAAGATCTCAGCGGTCCTTTATAGAAACTTTAAAAGCTTTCATCGGATTTTAGTCTTTAAGACGGTTTTTTTGCATTATTTTACAAACCCTTACCTCGATCTCCAGACCCATTTAATAAGCCTCAAAAAACAAAAAATCCAAAATCAAGAGAGTCAAGGAGCTTCTAAAGTAGCATATGAAACTTTTCACAGCTTTTAATACGCTTCATTCAAGATTATAAGATTGCGGATTGTGGTATTCGATTTCTGGACCCAATTATTTGAGCCTCAAAAATCCAAAAACTGCAAAGTATGGCGACTATGCTTCTAAAATGGTTTCTACAGCTATGCACCGTTTTCCAGTCCTTTATATGAAGATTTTGAAATTGTGTGTTGCAGATTTGGATCTCCGGATCCAATTATTTAAGCCTCCACAATCTAAATCTGAAGAACAGCAACGACATTTGAATTTCTAAAATTTTGAACCGTTCTCAAGTCCCAAACTTTTAGATTATACAATTGTAAGTTGTGGTGTCGGACCTCTGGACCCAATTATCTGAGGCGCAAAAATGCAGAATTTGGAGAGTATGGTCAGTCAGTCAGAAAAGTATGAGAAAACGCAGCGATGACATCCGAATTATGAGCTCGTAAAATGATTTTTAAATTTAGCACCATTTTGAAAACCTTTATTTCCAAGTTTTTAAAATTGCGAGTTGCGGTTTTGGATGTTTGGACCCTCAAAAATCCAAAATCTGCAAAGTATGATTTCTAAATTACGCACTACTTTCAAGGTCTTGATTGTAAAGTTGTGGACTGTGGTGTTGTGGGTTGAGGTTTTGGATCTCTGGATCCAATTTTTGAGCCTCAAAAATCCAAAATTATGGAGGAAAAATGCCAAACTTAAAATAATACGAAATATTCCCTTGATTGTGAGCAATGTATAGACGTATGCATTCGCATCCCATTTATGAGTAATGTCCCCGACCCCCTGTTTACTGAAACTACTCGCACACTTCAATTTGAGTCCATACTAACCAAACACAAGTGATACAAAAACTGATAGCGTTCAAGTCAAGTGGACATAAAAATTCCTCATATGCTCGAATGTAAATGTCGAAACAAACAAATATCAATGCTATATGCTAATTAGACACCTCAAAATATAAATATTTATCGTAGCCCGCATAAATAAACAATTAGGTTGTCAAGTTGCGTATTTTTAGTCGAAATGCGGTCTTACGACATTATTAACACTTTCCCGTGCCATTCAATATTCAAAACTCGGCTTGTATAAGTAGACGGTAAGGTAAAAAGCCAATGAAATTCATAAATCGATCCGCTTTTTCAGCCTTGCATTTTGCGTTTGAATTTTTGATAATTTAATGTCGATCTTCGGCGAAAAGGTCATGGAAAGTTGACCTTTTCTCTTCGCATAATTTTTTCTATCTTGTCTCTCTGTCCCCGACGTCTCTTTTTTCTTTAATCGTATTTTTTACTTTTCTTCTATTCTGTTTAATTTTTCCCCGATTTTCCCATACTCTGTATATGTTTGTACCATTTCTATTTCTTATCTTTTCTGTATATATCCTTTCTTCTTTTCGTCTGAGCTACGTGTCCCGATTGTCTCTGTTCTTTTTAATGGATTTCCATTACTTCGTTACATTCTCTTCCTCTTCCTTTTCTATTTTTATTTCATTTTTCAACAGGATACCTTTTTTTTGGTTCTCTCATTTTCCGATTGTTTATTATTTCTAGTTTATTTTATTTACATAGCCCTCACGAGGAATAGACAAGCCCTAAGAGATAAAAAGGTATATATCGATAATGACCTGACGTTTAGAGAAAGAGAAGTGCAAAAGAAGATCTGAGAAAGGATGGAGGAAGAAAAAGAAAAAGGCAATACAACAAAAATGGGATATATGAAGCTCATGATAAATGATACATAGTATGGGATACATGGGATGAAAGAGATGGTAATTTAACGACAAAAAACTAAACAAGCATACACAATCAGGGGCGGAGGGGGGGGGGGGGGGGGGGGAGATCACACAAACAATTAACAAAGGAACAACAAGTGACAACAAAAACAAACAAAAAAAAGGAAGAAAAAAAGAAAAAAAAACATGAAAAAGGGAAACCAAAATTGAATTCTGGAACGTGGCGGGAATCAGCAACAAGGATGAAGAATTTTGGGAGTACCTACATGAAAACTTATGATGTAATCGGCATGACAGAAGTATGGGTAGAAGAAAAATATTGGGAAAATTGGGAGAAAAAACTACCGAAAGACTTTGAATGGGAATATCAATATACCAGAAGGGAAAACAAGAAAAGAAGAGCCAAAGGAGGAATATTAACAGGTGTAAGAAAAACGATAAAAACTGAAAAAACGATGCGGAAACACGAAAATGGAACACAAGAAAGAAAAATGATACTAAAAGATGTACGATGGAGAGTGTTTACATTACCTATACATTATTATTATGGTCGGTGTTTCTTTTGAGAACTCAGGTCTAGCCTGGTTAACTAATCGCACGGATTAAAATAAAGTAACGATTAGTATCTGTGTCTGTGTCTGGTGCAGTGTTATGTAGGGTCCTTGTCCAATGCACGTGCATTGGCAATCTAGGGATTATTATTATTATTATTATTATACAGGGTACAATCACATGAATATGAAAAGGATAGTGGACGAGCTGAACAACATAATAGAAGAATCAGAAGATGATGTTATAATAATTGGAGGGGATCTAAACGCGCGGATAGGCAAGGAAGGGTCGTGGATCGCTCGCACAGAAGAAGAAGAAGAAGAAGAAGAAGAAGACAACAAAAGAAAATCAAAGGGTAACGTAACAAATAAAGAAGGGAAAGAATTGATTAACTTCGTAGAAGAAAAAGGGTGGTACATCCTCAACGGAAACGTGAAAGGAGACGAAGAGGGATAATATACATACTCGTACATAGGAAGCAGAGGGCAGTCGGTAATAGACTATATTATTCTAAAAGAAAAAGAGAAAGAACACAAAACATTTTCAAGTAGACCAAATAATAGAATCCAATCACCAACCAATACCCACAACGATGAAAGGCAGTGCTGACACAGAATACAGAAAACAAACAAAAGAAATTACAAAAACGAGACAAATTTGGACAGAACAAACAATAGAAAAACAGAAAACATCTAAAGCAAATAGGATTCAAAGAAACTGAATGTGATGCTGCACTAGAAGAAATCAAAAAGGCAATAACTAAAGCGGTGACAGAAAATACATCAAAAATAAACAACTGGACACCACGAAGAAGCAAATGGTGGGAGTCAGAATGTAAAGAGAAAAAACAAATTATAAAAAAAGCCCTAATGGACTGGAAAACAGGAAAAGACACAGGCGAAGAGTACAGAACAAAGAAGAAAGAATATAAGGATGCATGCAAACGCAAAAAAGAAGAATTACAAAAAGAGGAAATAAGAGAAATACAAAGCATAAAAACGAAAATGAAGGGTGGAAATTTATAAACAAAGAGAGGGGAAAGAAAGATGGAATGCCGGACGACATTGGAGAAGAAGAAGGGAAAAACTACTTTATGCAAAGTTTAAACGGACAGATAAGCTTCAGAGGGGAAAAAACAAAAAGAAGACGCGAAAAGGAGGATGAAGGAATAGGGGACGAAGAAATGGAAGCAGAAATAGCAAAGATGAAAAAAAAGCTCCTAAGCCAGACCAAATAACAAATGAGATGATAATACATGCGCCGGAAAACGTGAAAGAGCAAATCAGAATAATGATTAACAGAGTATGGAGAGGAGGAGGATTTCCGGAAAGTTGGAAAGAAGGAAGAAATATGCGCAATATACAAAAAAGGAAACAAAGATGACATCAAAAACTATACCTAGGGGAATCACACTCCTAAACTCAACATTTAACTTTACGTTAAAATACGAAACAACCGCTTAAATGAAGAAGTAGAGGACAAAGAAATACTAGATGAAACACAAATGGGCTTTAGGGAGGGAAGGGGGACGATAGACAACATATACATAATAAATCACGCAGTACAACAAGAACTGGAAAAGAAAGGAGGTAAAGTCTACGCCCTATTCATAGATCTAAAATCAGCATTCGATAATCTAGACAGGAACGAATTATATAAGAGCTTGGAAAAGAAAAATATCGACAGCAACACAATAGAAAGGATTAAAGAAATCTATAGGGAAACAAAGAGTAAAATTAAAGTCAATAACAAACACACAGTCTATTTTTGGACGGAAAATGGAGTATTTATTTATCTATTTATTTAGCGTCTGTTGTTCTGGGCCCTCAACAGGCTTGCGCCCAATTACAGAGCGACCCGCATAATGCTATTTAGAGAAAGGATAGAAAGAGGAGAAAACGGTTTACCAAAAGAAACTCTCAAGGAGAGAAAGAAGACCACAAAAGCAAAGTGGACAGAAGAAAGAAGAAGATATTTCCAAAGGAATGGGTATGCAAAAGATGAGGCGGAAAGATTAAGGAGAGAAAGAGTAAATATACCAGTGATTATGAAGGAGAGAGACAAAGACAACCGATTACAATACCAAATCAATCGAATAGAAAACAGCACCTACAATACCACGTACAGAGAAATAAAAACATTACATTTGCCAAAATATCTACAGAAGAACAACAAAAATATAAAAACCATTGCAAGATTTACATGCGGAAATGAAAACAGGACCGGGAAATGATGGAAGGAAGAAAAGTGCAGACTATGTAAGGAAGAAACAGAGACGATAGAACACGTGATGAGCAAAGCAGTAAAGGAAATATTACAGGAAAATGGAAGAGGAATCGGCTGGATGAGAAGGACGCTGTAGAGAAGAGGGGAAGCGAAAAGAGAGGAATAAGAATAAACATTATTTAGCTATTTCTAATGTTCTTGGATTAAAATGCAATACAAATTTTATTTGTTTATATCGAAACATACTTAGTATCATATATATGCTATGTACATACCTAAGAGTCCCCGAAACCGAAAGGCTATGGTTAATAAATAATAATAATAATAATATACATAGCTCAATTTCTTCTTATGGTCTTTTTTGTTTCGCCACTTTCTTCACTTGTCTATTCCCTCTGACTTTCGGCACGTGTTTTATTTGGCTCACTTGATATCGTGTTTCACTTTTGTCCATTTCCCCACTTACTCTTTTTGCTTTCTGTCTTTTACTTCTAGTCTTGGATCACTTCAGTCAATTTACTTGTTACATTACTTGCCATGTGGCACGTGTTATTTGTTTTAGTCTGTTCCTTACTGTACCCAGGCTTCTTGTCATGGCATGCTCTATTTGTTTCAGGTTTGGCACACATTTTTCGTTGGGATCCATGCGTGTGGAAAACCCAAAGAGTTAAACCTATTTTTCTAGTTGAACTTTCTTGATTGTTGATCTCATTTGTATTTTCCTATTGCCTTTTAAGAGCCTTTTCCAGGTTTCTTGGCTCATTGGAAAGTTTTTTAGATAATTGCCAGACTCTGGATCGTACAGTGGATTTAACACAATTAATTGACAATAACAAAAAAATTATTCCGAAACACATACCCAATAAATTATCAAGGAAAACCTAAAATAAAGAGGGACACAAGCCTGTTTTTACATTTACCCCGCACGCAGGTGGGCGACACAAATAAATACAGTCGCTCTGCCGTTTTAAAAATTTGATTTTGATTTTGTATTTTGCTAAGCATAGGGAAATTTCCACATGTACCGCTTCATAGCTAATGAAAGTAAATCTGGCGATAATAAGAAACGTATTGCGAAAAGCGAGCGCGGTTACCACGATCTCTTCGGGCCTAAAACTTGCGTTCGTTCCATTTGGAAAAGCCGAAATGCGGGTTGTTCTCGGAGTTTTCTATTGGTTGTTATAGGGCACGCCAATCGAGGTCACTGCGTTCAGAAAAGAAGGCCCATTTCCCTTTAAATGTCGTGCCTTTAAGATCTCCCATGAGATTTTATATTTCTAGGTGCTAAAAAATGTTTAGAGTCGTATGAGAGCAAGTATTTAAGGGTATTTGATAGCCGATTTGAGCAATTGAATGTTGTTACAATATCCTATTCTTTTAGAGAGAATCTTTAAGGGCCTTCAAGCGTTTTCCATGTACTTTCAAGGGCCCTCTGAAGACATTTGGCTTCAGAACTCTGCAACAAATGGATTTTTGCACTACACAGTGCAAACTATTTTTGTATAAGAACTTTCAGGGGTATACGAACCTTTCAGATGTTTTATTTTTCTTTGTGCTCTAGCAGGTAGTCGCTTAGCCGGTTACAAAAATTTGGTTGTGAACTTATATTTTGATAAACATAAGGAAATTAACACTTATACCGCTTCATAGCGAACATAAAAAAAGTATACCTGGCGATAGGTGACACCAAGAAACGTATTGGGAAATGTGAGCTTCGCGCCGTTGCAACGATCTCTTCCAACCAAAGAGTTTCGTTCCGTTGTGTTTAAAATCGAGCGCGTGACAAAATGCAGGTTTACTATTCGTAGGCACGTAGGTCGTTGCGTTCAGAAAAAGGGTCACGTTTCAGAACTTCTAACGGGCGATATTCGAATAGCGAGAGAAGTGGAAGAGCGATCGTTTTAAGCTGATTTTCGCGAGCGAACACGTACTAATTTGGGTACGCTAATTATTATGACTCTTGGTTTTTTTTTCAAGTAAACATGACAGGTTTTTTATTTAATTTCAAGAGCAACCACGTACAAACACCGGTATGCGAAAAAAAAACCACATGTTTAGCGGCGTTGCGAGAAATATCTTTATGTATGTGTGAAAATTTGCGGTTGTAGCTCCAGAACCGGAACGTGAGTGAAATCAATCCAGATAGTAGTAGAGAATTAGCAGTTTAACTTCGGGTAAAAACATATTAAGAAGCGGGGACTCCTAAATCTCGTAACGAAGAAACACTTTCGATTCGAAGGAAGGCCCTTTATTTACCAGTGGCAAAATATAGGCGAAGGAACATTTTCAAGTCGAAAACCCGCTTTTCAAATCAAAAATGGAACGAGAAGTTTTTTTCGGATCGCTAACAGTAACGGCTGGTTAAAAATAGGTTTTTTAGGCGGTGCATTTTCCATTTTGATAGATGCAGAAAAAAGGACAGTGAACTGATTTTTTTTCTGTGGGGGTATTCTATACCCCCGATGTTACGTTATCCATGAAAACGTTCAGGCCTAAGGAGTCTCGTAGTAGTTTTCTATAAAGGACATTGAATCTTGCTTTCCCCATATCTCGCGGTGTTACGCTGTATGGTTCCTTTCCAAAGGGCACTACGTTGAGGAAGAATGGTAAACCTGGTGGTCTAGTGGGTATGGCATACTCTCCCGCGAAGCGTCCGAAACATTTGAAAAGTGTATAGAAAAAAAAGCATGGAATCATTCCTTTCTTCCTGGGGATCCACCGGTTGTACGTTATCAGTGAAAACGTTCAGCCCTCGGGAGCATAACATTGTCGATCGGACTGACAATTGTCGATCGGACCTACAATTGTCGATTAATAGTTATTTACGTAAAAGTCAGGAAAATGACACATTACGGACGAGGAAATATTGAAGTACGAGGCCCCTTTAGGGCCGAGTACTTTAGTTTCCGAGTCAGGTAATGTAATTTTACTGACGAGTTTTGTATTAAATTTTACCCGAAATCGTATTGTAATATAAAATTTCAATTTTTATATAGAACTTTTGATTAATGTCAATCTGCCAGTGATGGATCAATCATGACAGACATTTAGAAATGTCACAGTTGCGGCAAGTAAAGTGACAAGCGGCAGGAACCGTAAAGTCTGCTCTGCCTCTGTCATTTAAACTAAAATTTCCTGACAGGAAGTAGGCATGAAAATGAAGGTTTCAGGACGATTTTGGGTAAAAGTTATAAAAAGTGTACAAGTCGCTATGGGCCCTTCTACGACTTCGTAATTTTCTGGTTTGTTCTTTTCTTAGTTTATTAAGAATTTAGTTATTTGTACAACTAGAGAAGAAAGCGGAGTTTTTCAACTCGAGAGTTGAAAAACACTTTCTTCTGAAGTTTTACACATAATTTTTTCTGAAACTACAATCAAAATTGAAAAATTATCGTATGCAATAATGAAGGTTGACACATAGCAATCTAGATAATGGTATGTTTCAATTTTAAATGTTATAATTAAGATTTCCCAGCAATTGGTTTTTTACTTTCCTCACTAGAGAGGAAAATCACATTTTCTTCGCCCTTTTTACGAACGAAAGTAAAACTACCCAAGTGATATTCATTCAGTCAGTAGGAACAGATTGTTCTTTTTACCTTCAGCGTCATTTTTAATGAAAGGTGATCTTTCAACCCTAGAAATTTAGCGAAGTCCAACGTTTCTCAGGAGGTAGAATTACGAAACGATAGCTTGCGGTTGCGCTTATAAAAATGTTTATCTTACGTTTAGGAACAGGAGCAAGTATCAATGAACCCCTGTAACCAAGGAGATTACATTGAATGAGTAAATGAAAATAATTAATTATTCCATTATTCCGATTAGTAACTACGTGAACAGTTAACAAAGTCCCTTAATTAAAATAAGGTGTGGTCGACTAATTAGTAAAGGCCGTCTTCTCTGTACAATAAGTTTATAAATTCGAACGTAACTACCTCCTCCGCTTTCTGCTCTCCTGGTCGATCCACCGATCACAGTACTAAAAACAAACACCCATCGCCCTACGTTTATGCTTGTACTAAAAGTACATGCGGTCGTATCCTAATTACGAACTGCTAATTATCAGTAATTAACACCGCAACTTAGGATGACTCGCTATGAAGTCTCAGGCACTTGAAATTAAAAAAAATATTTTCAATAACGTAAAAAAAACTTTCCTAACAACAACATTTGGTCCTGGTGGCCTTCCGTGACCTTTTGCGTGCGCAGGCGCCACCGTCGCCGTGTGTTATCGTATCGATCGTCGGCCGTTTTTCTCTCTAGCGGACCTTATAATTATCCGAATTGCACGTACTCGAAGTACGCTAATTGCTCGGCGAATTTTGCCCGGGAAAAAAGTGAGGACGAGCGGAATTCAAGGTCCGAAACTCGATGGGAGGTCCCGGCTACGGTTCTGACGTAAGACGACGCCTTCGATTTGTTTGGCCGACTGTACTGGTATTATCGTCGAGGTTGTGTTTACAAATTCCGAGCGCGTCATTTTGTAAAGTGTGGGTTTTTAGTTTGTTGGATTATGCTAAGTGCGAGACGAATTATAACGCGGTCCAGTGGCGTAGCGCGCGTATAGGGGTCGTTTTACCGCGCGGAATTGGTTCGATCGATATGCGCACGTATAATTAAATTTTAACAATCGTGGTTTGCCACACGTGAAAATTGACCGTTTTTTTCGGGCAGTCGGTAATTGCACAATACGGCAATTTTGCAGAAAATGGCCGACGTGTTTGAAATTGGCGCCCGAAGCGCACCGTCCAATACGATTCGTTCACTTCGCTTTGATCTGAACCGATTGGCTTCGATTATGCAAATGTTGTCATGGTGATTGATCGATAGATTTGCGTAATCAAATTGACAACAAAATCAGGTTGATATCTCAATGAGCAGAGTTGGGGGAAAAAGTATTACAGAGATATTATACGGTATGCGGCAAAATAAACAGTACTGAAATTATATGAAACGTTTACTTACGTATTTACTTTTATGTAGAGTTACAAACATTATTCAAAATTTTTTTCAAAATTTAACAGATTTTCCACGAAAACGTAGCTATTCGCCAATGTTTAGCGTAGATGAGGATGAGAGTACCTATCAATTTCAGTCACATTCAGTAAAATATCGCGATGCAAAATTACAACTTCGTTGTTTCTATGAAATCTGCCGTATTCCTGCTGAAACTTTTAAAAGATCCTTTCTAAAAGACCGTAAATTGTTATACTAGATAAGTTTATACCTATACAGTTTTTTTACTATATAGGGTGTTCCTAAATATGATGTATATACGCTAATTCTTTGGCTTGCTTTATAAACAAACAGACAAATCCGCAAATGCTTCGTTACCGATCTACAGGGTGTTACAATTTCAAGATTGTTTAAGTTTGTTCTTTATATCTTCTGCAGTTTTTGAGATATTGAGAGAAAACGTAACTTAACAACTCGACGCTAAAAATAAAAATCAATTTTCCGTAGAACACTTGATCCCGATCTACAATCTAAAGATGTGAGCGACTTCCGGGATAGTATCGTGTCAATGTTGAACAAAAAGACTTTTCGTTCAACATTGGCACGATCGTATTCCGAAAAACATAGATTGTAGACCGGGATCAAGTGTTCTGTGACCGGCAATCTTTCCTGGCCAGAGTTATAGGTAGGTACATAATTTTTAAAATGGTCCAGTAATATCTTGTTTTTATTAGTTTTAAGTTTAAAGTGTATACGCGCGGTAGAACTATAACACCCTGTAGATCGGTAACGAAGCGTTTGCGGTCCTATGTTTATATGAACTTTTAGTCATAAAATAAGCTAAAGAATGCATTTTAATTTATTTTAATGTATTCAGTATGTGCATCATATTTAGGAACACCCTATATACCTATAGATACCAGCAGAACCTTTTATGTTCAAAGTAGTATTTGTCATGTTTTCCTCGAGAACCGTTATAAAAATTTGGAAGGGTAGATACTTTTCTGAAACTCTCCCACTAGGTGCTTTTCCACCAGTAGGTAAACACTTTTTTCCATTTTTGCTGAGCAAAGCGATTAGTGTTTCTTTCGAAATAATTCGTCACTCCCACAGAAATTATAAGGAGAATTTTTCTGAAAGGCATTTTCATTTTTGGCCGAATACGCGTGCGCTTTGTCCTCTTCTAAATTTGACCCAGTCTCGTCCATGGTGCCAATTAAAAGACGAAGGGAGGAGTTTTAATTTCTAGAGCGTTCAGCGAAATATTTAACATCACACGTTCTGCGCTCCATTGTATTCTAATAAAAGGTCTCATTGAAATAAATTAGTTTGTACAAACTGTAACTTTCCCGCGCGACTCTTTTTCGAGATCAGTGACGGGGGCTTGGGTGGCGGGGGGTGCAAATTATTTTATCTTTCATGGTACTCTAATTAGGTTTCAACGAAAGGAGAATTTCTACCAACCATAGTCCTCCTCGATCCCTTATTGTGATCAGATATATTCCCTTAGGTATATCTCCAGAACGGATTGTCGGATGAGGGTACTCACAAAGGGCGATTGGGATTTAGGACGTCTGGAAGAATATATCCATTGGCGATGGTGGTGACTTTAAGAGCAAATATATCTCGAAAACGCTTTGTGTGAGGAAACAACTCTCAAAGGCAAAATGAATCAACTGGGCGAGTGTGGACTGGTGAAGTCGAACCAAATACGTTGACAACGAAGTGTGGGAGGAGGGTACTCATAAATGGCACATGTGGAACATCAGGACGAGATATATCTATTGGTGATGTCAAAGCTTTCAGTGCAAATACCTGCAGAATGGAAGATATTGGATGTATGCCAGGCGGCCTTTAAATGTTTATGTGTAAAGGGCCTCCTCCCCATTAATCACCTACCAAGAAAGTAAACATCGATACATGCTACTACCTATAACTATTTACTAAGATATTTCGGTTTAAAAAAATTCACTTTATCTGCACAAGAGCTGTGCACAATTCATACTTTTTATGACCACCCGCATGTTAGGGAGGGGTAAAAAATGACCCCCCACTTTTTTTGACGAAAATACACGTTTTGAAGCACCAGAAATCCGAATCAAACAAAATCTCGATGATGTCGGTCTGTCGGTTCGTCTGTAGGTACTAATTAAATTAATGACGAAGGATAATAGCAAAAGAACCAACCAAATTAAAGAACGCGAAGGAGAAACGCGATTAAAGGAAGAGGAAGAAGGTATGTCGTAGAAAAAAATTCACATCGAAGACATTGGAAATTAAAACCGTAAAACGCCATATGTAAAAAACAAATAACCCTTATCCACTCGGGATTACCTGCTCAACTCGCTCGCAAGCTCGCTCGTGTCGCAAACGTATGCTTGTAATACTATCACGAGAGATGTGCGAGAATTTTAGATTGGAATTAACAAAACAATTGCGCACTAAGTACTAAAATAAATAAGAAAATGCAGAAGGAAAAAAGGAAGGACTCACTCAAGCAGGAAAAAAATGTATTGCACGAGGAGAAGGAAACGAAAGGAGGGTAAACGGAAAACGTGAACGGTTGCAGAGCTCAAAAAGGAAGTACGAAAAAATAAAGACATAGATATCCTCACATTTTTTGCTGATAGGAGCGTGCGTATAGTATACACTATAGTACACCTATATAGGTAGCATCCAGAAATGCTAGGTACCCTTCATAGTTTTACCCTGAAAAATTGCTCAGAGCACAATGATCATACAGCGAAGATGATGCAGAAGAAATTTTAAAAAACGAAAGAAAATTTTTCTGTTGTTTTTGAGGGCTGCAGATAGGTTCGTCTTTGATGAAAGATGGACGCACAAAGGATTACATTTTTTAGTAGGTTTCAATTGAATCTTCTGTTTATCAAATTTTTATGATTATGGTAATTGTTTGGAATAATTTGTCACGTATATTTACGAACCCAGTAAATTTTAAGTTTCGTGTTAGTTTGGACAAACCAAATTATATTTACCATGTAAATTCAGAAAAAATGATCAAAGTCCTCGTGTGAGATCGAAGGGCATTTTTGTGTGGCAGATCAGTATTCTATTAGCCAATTTTGACCCCACAATCAATAAGATCTTGTCGAAGGCTACCAAATTTCTGTGTCGTTACCCGCTTTCGACGTCCCGTGCACCCACAATTTGCGTTTGAAGTGTTGGCTCCACCATCAGTAAGATCTTGTCAGGGGCTACCATATTCCCTTTGTCGGTACCCAGTTCTGACGTCCCGTTCACCCGCAATTCGCATTTTGGTGGATTTCGCTAAATAAAAACCCACAAAATAGTACTCAATTTTTGGGTACTTCTCATAGCTCAAGCTTCTATTGGCGACACGAGAAAGAGAGACCGCTATTAGAACGCTAGAGAATAAAATTCCGCCACCCAGGAGTTGTGCGCGTTTACAAGACCTTTCCAACGACACTCATTTGAAAACAATCGGACGAAAACTGTAGAATATAGAAAAAAAATGAAAAACCTCCAGGTTAGTAGTATAACACGCTCGGGGATGGCGCCTAGGTATCGCCGACCCCACAGCATGTAGCCCCGTGCCTAAAGTTGTTAATTACACGGCCACGGTAGGTACATGTACACTCCTCTTCTTTTCTACAAGAGTTCTTCTACGGGCCCACATTTACCTACTGCCATCCAGCCAGCCAGCCAGCCATATTGAGATTAAAAGCTACCTTTTTACAAATACATTTGTAAAAATGCGCTAAAAATGAGTTCTAATTGTTAACGTTAACAACAGATTTGTCTCGTCCAGACGTTCTATTTTCTAGTTGTCAGTACCCTCCTCCGACAATTCATTCTCGAGATATTCTCACTCAAAGTTTTCACATCACCCATAAATATGTCTGGTATACAAACGTTTCAATCGCTCTTTGTGAGTATCCTCTTCCGATACTGCGTTCTCGATAGTTCTGTGAATACTCTACTCCAGCGTTCCGTTCTGGATTCCCACTTAAACTTTGGCCATCCAAAGTAGATATGTCTCGCCCAAATGTCCCCTTTAGCTTTTGCGTGTACTCTCGTCCGACACTGTTCTCGAGATATGAGGAATTATTACATCTCGAGAAGATGTTAGAGAAGAGAACAAAGGGAATTAATTCCTGCTGTTGAGACTATTTATTAGAATATAATGAAGAAAATACCATCAGTTCCCCTCCATAAAATGGTAAGAGATTATAACCAATCTTTATAGTAGGTTGCGGATAGGGAATGCAATCCCGCAACAAAATCTCAATCCCGGTATTTGCGGGATTGCTAGATGTTAATTCCGCGGGATCCCGGTATTTGCGGGATTCCGCAAAACTTTAAATAAATTGGTAACTAAGCAATTCTGTGCGGTTAACTTCTGCATTAAAATAAGTCGCTAATTATCACAATATTTAACAAAAAAGTACCTTCGGCCTAACTTAGAACTCAAAAAAACCTCACCTGTAAAGCACAAAAAGGTGAACTCAAAAATCATAGTAAATTTTTAACGAAAAAAGTTTAACAATTATATAAAAAATAACTTCCATAATTTCAAACAGTTCAAAAGTTACAGCCCTTTGATTTTTTGTTCGAAATTGGTTTCTAGTCTATAACTTTTGATTGAGAAGTCTGATCGAAAAAGTACGAATTGTTTTGGATTCCACGCACCAAAATTAATAAGAAAAAGTGTTTTCCCGAGAAATTTTGGTGCAGTCGATTTTTGGTAAAAAAGGAAGGTTATACACTGACTTTTTTTGAGGCCCGCAAAAAAATTGTCTCAGAGGTGACCCGGAAAAAAAATTTTCTTATGAATGTGGCCTGTAGAATCCATAATTTCAAACAGTTCCAAGATTGGGCTACTAGTTCAAAAGTTACAGCCCTTTGAATTTTCTTTCGAAATTGGTTTCTAGTCTATAACTTTTGATTGAGAAGTCTGCTCGAAAAAGTACGAATTGTTTTGGATTCTACGCACCAAAATTAATAAGAAAAAAGGTGTTTCGCCGAGCAATTTTGGTGTAGTCGATTTTTGGTTAAAAAAAAGGAGGTTATACACTTTGACTTTTTTGAGGCCCGCAATAAAAATTGTCTCAGATCGACCACGGAAAAAAATTTCTTATAGGAATGTGGCCTGTTATGAAATCCAAATTTCAAAAATTCCAAGATTGGGCGTACTAGCTTCAAAAGTATACAGCCCTTTGATTTTCTTTCTAAATTGGTTCTAGTCTATAAACTTTTGATTGAGAAGTCTGATCAAAAAAGTACGAATTTGTTTTGGTGGCAGTCGATTTTTGGTAAAAAAGGGAAGGCCTAATCACTGCCTTTTTTTGAGCCCCGGAAAAAAAAAATTGTCTCTGATCGATCCTGGAAAAAATTTTTCGTAATCAGAATGTGGCCGTAGAATCCATTAAATTTCAACCCAGTTCCAAGATTGGGATACTAGTTTCAATAAGTTACAGCCCTTTGAATTTTTCTTCTAAATTGGTTTCTAGTCTATAACTTTTGATTGAGAAGTCTGATCAAAAAAAGTACGAATTGTTTTGGTGGGCAGGATCGATTGTTGGTAAAAAGAGGATGAGTTAATCACTGCCTTTTTTGAGCCCGAAAAAAAAATTGGCTCTGATCATGCCGCGACAATTAAATTTTTTCTTATATGAATGTGCGCCTGTAGAGATCCATAATTTCAAACCAGTTTCCAAGATTGGGATACTAGTTCAAAAAGTTACAGCCCTTTGAATTTTTTTTTGTCGAAATTGGTTTCTAGGTCTATACCTTTTGATTGAGAAGTCACTGATTGGAAAAAGGTAGCGAAAATGTTTTTGGATTCTACTCAACCAAAATTAATAAGAAAAAGTGTTTTCCGCGATTTAATTTTGGATTGGCAGTCGATTTTTAGGTAAAAAGGAGGTTTTAAACACGGCCTTTTTTTGAGCCCCGAAAAAAAAATGTTCTTCGATGATCCGGAAAAACAATGTTCTTATAGAAATGTGACTAGGGGAATGCATCCCGCAGCAAAATCTCAAATCCCGGTATTTGCGGGATTGACTAGAATGTTAAATGGGATCCCGCTTAAAACTTTAAATAAATTGGCAACCAAGCAATTCTGTGCGGTTAACTTTGCATTAAAATAAGTCCGCTAATTACATCACAATATTTTAACAAAAAAGTTACGCTGGGACCTAACTTAGAACTCAAAAAAACCTCCCTGTAAAAAAGCCACAAAAAGGATTGAACTTCATAAAGTGCCTCAAAAAGTCATAGTAATTTTTAACGAACAAAGTTTAAAGTTTAAACACCGCTTCCATTTATGTGCGGGATTAATCGCCGCCAAAAATGCTGCGAGATCCGTATTTGGACCGCCGATTCCCGGTATGGCCTTCCGCCTAGGTTTGCGGTAAAGTTGTAACGGCGTTCCCACTTCAGTTTTGCCAAAAAATAATATACGAGGGTTTGTGGCATAAATTAAGAGTCTTCCAAACGCTTTTCACAACACGATTTATTGCCAAACCAATTGCAGCTGATTGCATCTTTGATTTTTAAAACTATTTTTTAGCTACCCGTAAGTTAGTAAAGGAGGTAGGTATTGCATTGGGTAAAAATGACCCCCCCTCCACTTTTTTTGACGAAAATTACAACGCTTGAAGCACCCCGAATCAAACAAAATCTCGATGATGTCGGTCCTGTCTGTTGTGTCCGTCGGGTACTTTCACACTTCCGGTAAAAACGGCGTGCACGATTAGAAACCAAATGTGGTAGCACTTATCTTAACCCTAAAGAGCGCAGAATCAGCATCACGGTTTGATGCTTTTGAGTTTTAGAATATTTCGGCCCAAAACCAAATGGAGAGCCCCCCCCCCCCCAATTTAGCTGAAACGACGTTATTGCCGTAGTACTTCGATTGTGCTTAAACTATACTCTATTGTGCCGACTGCCCGTCGGTGTTGTCCGTCAGTCTCAGCCTATGATACCTATTTTATATGGCAAGAAAAGCATTCAAGTTAATTTAATTTTTGATTATTAATTAATCGTAATTGCCACTGAGCTATATCTTATTCCCAGATTTTTTGCTGCAAACTACGTTTATGCCCTTTCTTTAGTTAATACGTAACTCGGACGACGATTCGCATCGGACTTTCATTTTTCTTGCGGTAGTTAAGGATGTCCCGCTATCATTTTGATTAGGCAAATGCCCCGAAGTAATTATTTTCGATTTGGCTGCTAAAATTGCAACTAACATTTTTTCGTTATTATTTTGGGTAGTTTTTTATTGCAGGAAGATCGTATTATTCATTCATTTGGTATTTTTAATTAATAATTTAAAGATAGTCCGATATCATTTCATGTTAAATAGGTCTACAGATGTTAATAGAACAAAACCGGTTACAGAGCGCGCAAAACAAAACGGTTACAGAGCGCGCAAAAAGTAAACTAAATTAAAAAGAAGTGGGATAAAAAATGAAAAGAATATACGACAGAAGCAGATAGAAGAAGTTAAAGAACGTGAATGTAATTAATTAGGGAATAAAGTTCGAATTTAATTAGATGTATGACAGTCTTTCAGGAACAAAAAAAGAAATCTAAATAATTAGATGATGTATGAGAGGAAAATTACAAAAATAAATTAAAAAAGAATAGGAAAACGTATAAAGAAGTAGCGATAAAAGTATAATGAAGTAGTTTTTTAAAAATAAATTTCAGGACTGTGAATAAATCACAATAAGTACACCCTCAACCCTGCAGCATTTAAACATCCACATCTGCTGCACCTGTTACCACCGTTTCCTGTCCTCGCCATTAACAACAACCATAAATAATTTAAATATGGCCGCGTCGCTTACACCTTTTTTCCTGGTAGCTGAATGGCAATAAAACAAAAAATAAGCACGACATCGACATGTGCGCGATTAGTTAACACAACAAATTTGCGAATGGGGTGTCGAGTGCAAAGGGGGTGGTGACACTCCCCGTTTTCTTTGTGTATCGCAGAGGGATAGCGAGTCGCGATTTAAAAATAGTTCAAACCCGTATGTAGATACCTGATTAATTTATGACTTGTGGAGGGTAAGGCGGAAGGTGTATCGATTTCTGAAGGGAGATATTGTTCCATAAATTGCGAAACAAGGGAAAATGCGCGCATTCATTACCGAAGCGCACGATTTTATCTCTTCCTGTTTTAACAAGCGCCGAAGGCTTGAACTTAAACCTCTCTCACGCCGCCGTCGCTTGTTCGCGTTTTATCTGATCGAATAATTCAAACGGGAATATGGTTTAGAAAAATTAATATGGCGGATTTTCAACAATTCGAATCCGTACCCCCAAACTATTTCGGAAGTTCGCGCGACCTCTATCGGGTAAGCGATAAAGAGCTACCCTAATTCTCTTAGTTTAGTTGCCAAACATTCCGCTTAAATGAAGGAATTATTGGCGGACCTTACTAACCCTTAAAGACTCAGTTTTTAAAGAGTACTGAAAGGTGAAAGTCTCGTAAAAACTTAATAATCATTCAGTTTTCCCTCTGTATCAACCATAATTATTCAAAGTGGATGTTAATTATGCCGGTGCGGTTATTATTGTTATTATAAAGCATGCTATGGGGGCTCTCGAAGCCCCTCGATACCTAGTAGACGACTATTAAAAAACTCTTAGAAACCCATAAGGGGTCATAAACGCTCCTTAAGGTCCTAAAACTCTCCAGTATACGACTTTCAAAGGCTTTTAAAGCTCTAAAAGCACCCGATACCTCCAAAGGTCTCTTGGCGTCATGTGCTCTTTTTGGTTAAAACTTAAAATGATAAAAATTTGAAACTTTTCCTTCGCTTAAATGATACGGGGGTAAGTCCATAAAATTGACAAATTTCAGAATAACCGTATATTTTCTTAATTAAAAGAGACACAACATTTTATTTATAATAATTGTTGAATAATCTGTCGTATAAGTATACGAGGTCAGGTAAAAAAGTTATTGGACCTAACCTCACTTTTTAAATGTAACGTCCTGTAGATTTGAATCCAGAAAAATAATTGTCTTTTCAAAAATATAACACAAAAAACAAATTTAAAAAAATTAAAAATATTTTTTGGATTTTTTATTCAACTTTTTTGAATTTTTTTAAAACTTTATTAACTTGAATTTTTTAATTAAATCTATGATGTGTTATGTTTTTGAAAAGAGAATAATCCAGGGTGTTCCATTAAAAAAAATGAGGTTAGATCCAATGCTCGCGTATACTAATTCTGAAATGGAAGATTATTATTATTATAGTCATTATAAAGAAACTTTTGTATAAACCATATTTTGCCCTACGAAAGTATGTATGTCTTAAACAGGGTGCTGAAAACGTCCTAAAAACTTTCAAAAAGTTCTAAAAAACTCTAGAAAACCCTAGGAATCACATAAGGGCTCTTGAAAACTTTTGGTGATTCTTATAGATTATCAATGTTTATAGGGTTTTAAAAACCCTAAACATTATTTTATGACTCTTCCTGAGTCTTGAGGGTCTTTTAAAGCCCTTACAAAGTGTTGGATATTTAAAGACACATACAGATATTGAAATGTACCTGTAGAAGAAGAAGACTTACTTGCGGGCTTTAAAAACCCTTTGAGCGTTTAGATACTATTGCAGACTCTTAGAAACCCTTACCGATAGAGGTGTCAATTTCCGAGGGTATAGACCCCCCCCCCCCCCAGTGGACAGTGATTCCATTGGCATTTCCAGAACGCATGAGAGTACCGAATGTTAGAGGGAAAGGAGTTATTGAGTTGGCCTTTCCCGAGAGCTTTCTCTGACGGGGGGTATTCCATAACCCCTAGACCGCCTTCCCCCGGCATTATGTTCTATGCAATACTTCTTTGCAGAAGAGGATCCGACTGAGGGCTAAACGTTTTGTGTGTGGGGGAAAGTGTTACCGAGGGATTTGGGGGGGGGGGGGGGTATGGAAAATACCCCAGTGGTTCCATTGTCATTTCCAGAACTCATGAGAATACCGAAGGTAACAGGGCAAGGTGTTATCGAGTAGTCCTTTGCAAAGAGCCCTTTTTGCTGGGGGGTACTCCGTACCCCCCAGACCTCCCAGTACTATGTTCTACACAATACTTCCTTGCAGAAGAGGAACCGATAATTTTCCAAAAAAACTATTATGAGACCTCTGAAGGCTAAACATGTTGTGAGGGTAAGTGTTACCGGCGGTCTGCGGGGTATGGAATATGAGAATTCCCCCCCCCCCCAATGTACAGTGGTTCCATTGTCATTTCCAGAACCCATGAAAGTACCGAGGGTTAGAGGAAAAGAAGTTATCGACTCCTCTTTTGCTTTCTCGTAAGGAATCTGAACTCTTAAAGGGACTTCCAAGCACGCCTCTTAGATACTGTTAAACAGGATTTTCAAAGCCTCTTAAGGACTTTCAATAACCATTCCGAAAACAGATTTAAAGACTCTAAACGGCTCTGAAATACTATCAAAGGCTATCTTCAAGGCTTAAAGGCTCTTAAAGGCCTGTGAGTAGCTCTAAAACTCCGAGAGACTGATGCGAAGTTACCGACTCCTCTTATATCAGAGCTTGTGAAAGTGAAAGTGAGAGAGGAGAGGAGAAAAATAATGGAAAAACGTGAAGAGGGAAAATGCGGCAGAAGAGAAAAAGAGATAGAAGGCGATTGAGAAAATGGGAATAAGAATAGAGCAATGGAAAAAAGAAAACCTGATAGAAAGAATTGTAAAACTAGCGAAGGTACCGAAAGAAAAAAAGTGAAAGGAAAAAGTGGAGATATAATGATTAAAAGAAAATTACAAGTAGAGGCTAAATTGTTAAAAAAACGAGAAGAATTTGAATATAGAGAAATAAAATCATAGTAGAGTATAACATGAGGAAAGGAAAGGAAAGGAAATATAGGTAGATGATGAATTGACTTTCAAAGAAAGGAGGGTACTGAAAAAAGAGAGAGAGGGGAAATATGGTATGGGCAAAGAAAGAAAGAAAATGGTGTAATGGAGTAATAAAAAGGAAAGTTATTGAACATAAACAAATAAGAAATCGTGAAGTCGAGGACGCTGAGATAACTTCTGTTAACCAGATTCGACAAAGAGACTTTGAAAGGGGTACGATGCAAGAGAGGAAAAATAGATGAAAGAAATTATGGAGAAATAGGTAGGTACTGTTGGTAAATCCAGAATTATCAGGTTTGGAAACACGGGAGAAAAACACAGAAAGGTAGAATGGAAGTGTGAAGTTTCTCAGATAGCCTCTTCTTTCCTTTTCAAGTTCGCTTCGTTTTTTATTGTTTTTCTATACCTTATATGCCATTCCATATTCCATATTTGCAATTTTCGTCTCGTACATCATAACATAATTCTCTTTTCTTATTTTTATCTTGCAACTTTCCTTTACCATCTCTTTTTCCTTCGCATTTTTCAATTTTATTCTATTGTCATAAACCATTTCTGCCATATTTTTTCATTTTTTCATCGTCCATTTCATTATCTCAATTCTCTTCCTTCTTGACGCTTCAATTTTGTCACTTCTTTTATTTTTTCTTCTTTTTTAGTAATTTTTTATTAGATCCTTTATTGCTTTTACAAAACGAATTCTTTATTCTGTTATTTTCTGCAGCTACGTTTCTTTGTATCTTTCTGTTGCTCTTATTTCCCTTCTCAATCCTCTGCGATAAATTTTTGCCTTTTTTTAAATTTTTTCTTTGCGTTTGTTTACTATGACTATACTAATTACGCTGCTATTTTTTCTTTCGCCTTGAGGTCCCGATATTTTCTTATTACATATTTCAATTTTTACAGCTTCATGTTCATTCATTTTTTCCCTTTTTTGAAATTTTCTTACCATAAACCTTTTGTTTCCTTTCCCTTTTTTCAATTGTATTTCTCTATTCTTCAGGTTCCAGGTATTTTTGTATTTTTCTATAATATGCTTACGATTATTTGGATTTGTCGGTTTCGTCCAATCCTCTAGACCCATATGGTTCTTGAGAATCTTTGATTTCTTCAGTTCTTTTGAATTATACTGTGGTTCTTCGTAATCTCTCTACACCATTTCAATCTTTCTGTTTCAGTTTTTCATAATATGCATCTGATTCTTATATCAGTTTTCATACTCTTTCGATTGTTCACTTCTTCAAATATTGAGAACCCTCCCTTACCGATCATTCCAGCCCTTGAAATATAAATTTTACGATTCTTTTTATTCTTCCGTACAATGGTTTGAATTTGTCTCCTTGGGTTCTTGAATTCTTCGGATTCTTCCATTGTTTTCGAGGGCAACTAGATACCTCCGTTTCTTCAAATACTCGCAATCCTCACGTTCTTGAGGTGTTTCGGTTCATTCAGTTTCTTCTTTCTTGAAAAACCATCTCAAGAGCGAATGAAGATTAAACAGGCGTTTCGCCTTAGTCAAGGAAAAAAAGATCTTCAATTTCTCCCAATTCCCAGTTCAAATTCTAAGCATTTTTTGGATGTCCTACTTTGTTTCATGGAATGCTTTCGATTTTTTAAATCCTGCACATCCATCAGATTTTTTGAATTTTTTAGTTCCTTTCAATTCTTCCGAAGTGTCTTCATTGGACTACTTTGATTCGTAAGCTTCGGAATATATGGATTTTTTAGATTCTTCCTATTCGTCAATTTCTGTAGATTCTTCGGCTTCATAAAATTCTTCGGTTTCCTTCTTTAAATTTATCATTTTTTATTTCCAATTGCATCCTTCCAATTCTTCAAGCTCTTAAATCTCTTCAAAATCTTAAGATTTCTTTGTTTTTCCGTCTTTTCGTTTTTTCCAAAACTTCTTCTCATGGATATTTTTTAAGGCTACTGTACTGTTTTTAAATTTCTTCGATTCGTTTGTTTTTTCAGATTCATTAAACGCTTGTTTCGCATTCTTGCGATTCTCAGGCAATTGGTCGTGCAGTTTCTTTAAATTATTTAAGTTCTTCAACATTTTCAAAATCATACCGAATTATTCAAATCTTTCCTATTTTGGGTTCGGTTTTCGGTCTTTTGCTTCTTCCAATTCGGATTCTTCAGTGCCTTTGACTTCCTCCTGATTTTCATATTCTATGGACTCTAATTCGTTGTAAGTGGATTTTTTTCAATTGTTCCTATTCTTATGATCCGTCGTTTTCTGCAGAAAGTTCCTGCATTTCTCCGAATTATTTCATTACTCCTATTTTGATTTTTCAGATCCTTCCTATTCCTCTTTTCGTATCCTTCCAATTCTTCTTCAACTTCTTCAAATTCTTGATATTCTTGAAATTTTGGCAATGCTTCTTCAAAATTTGAAAATTCGTTTGATTCTTCCGTATCCTCGAATTCTCTCAGCCTCCGAATTTGAGGTAAGAATACGGTTCTGAACACAAAATATCGAGTTCACACCAATGCCGAGCGAGCCGAAGGCGAGATCGGCATAAATTAACCGCTCGCCCGGAATTTGGGCCGGGAATACAGTTCCCGTCACGAAATACCGAGTGCATACCAACGCCGAGCGAGCATAAATCAACCGCTCTTTTTGTTCTACCTGTTTTAGTTTATTATTTTTTTAGAACATATTGTTATTTTTTGTCTGTTTTTGTGTATATCCAATGATGAACTTGGAAATAAAAGTATCTATCTATCTGAGTTTTTTTAATACTTTGGATTCCCCTCAAAAAGTTTTAAAGACACCTCGGCTTCCATTTATTCAAATTTCATTGTTCTTTTGTTTCTTTACATTCACGAATTCTTCCAATTCTCACGTTCTTGAGGTGCTTTGAAGATAATTTAGTTTCTTTAATTCTTCGAATTTTCCAAAATTCGCTTCAAAAGTTCTTTTGATCCTCCCATAGGTATTTGCTTCGATTTTTCAGATTCTTCGACTCCATTTTTTTTTAGTTTTTAGGATGAGCTTCCAAAATCCTAAAACCCTTTGGCCTAGAATTATTGAAATTCTTGGATACTCACTTTCTTAATAATAATAATAATTTTTCTTTTTTTTTCTTTAAGTAATTGAAACTCATTTCATTTCTCTAAACTCTTTAGCAATTTTTCTTCTTGTTAAACTCTCCGTTTTTTGAAGTTTCTTCGATTCGTTAGTTTCCTTTTAGATCCATTAAGTTTTCATGTTTCTTCGAATTCTCATTAGGTCAAGAGATTGTTCGAATTGTTCAGTTCCTTCGGACTTCTTTCGAATTCGGATTATGTTTTTCTTACTTTTCCCTATTTTTTAAACTTCTCTTCTGCTTCAACAAATTCTCCGGTTTCTCCCAGTTCTTCAGATCATCACATTCTTCAAAATCGCAAGGTTTCTATCTCCGAACTTCTTTCAGCACTTCTGTTGTGATTTTTCATACTCTTTCAATTCTGCTTTCTATTTTTCCCAAAATCCAAAATGTCTTTTTTCACATCGACCTGGGATAACTTTTTTCACTCGCCACTTTATATTAAAGACTTACTCTGTTTCTTCTCCTTTTTTCATTATCTTCTTCAATTTCGTTTCCAATTTATTTTAATTTGCCTCTGTGACTGTTATAAGTGCTACAAATACGGGACAAGCGCTCTTGATTAATTTATCAGACGGTAACGGGCCATCCTAAATCAAAACGTTAATAATTAATTAGAAGAAAACATTTTCATCTCTAATTAATTCAATTTGAGAAACTTGATCCTTCGCGCAGCGGGTGTTTCAGATTTCCCGTGAAGTTAAGAACTTTAAAAAAACGCTATTTTATCGTATTGGGAAGCGTTCGCTGTGCGGTCCGGCGATTGACGAATTTTTTGGGTGCACGTCGCACTCGCGCACCTTTCCCCATTTGAATGCCTCGGTCACGTTGGTGAAAAATTCGTTAAGAAACATACGCTAATTACTTCGTAAGATCGCAATTTACCGATAGGGATGGTTAATGTCGTTCTCGACTCGGAAACTTGAAGGTTTCTCTTTATCGAACTTTGTTAACGTGTAGAAAAATTACGCGAGCCCAGACCTGTCCATGATAATGACAATTTATTTCCGCGCGTTTGTGTCGTACGTGGTTTTCACGTGACGTTCGCCGTCTTCGTCGCACCTCACCGAGAGGCGTTAGGCCGACGTGTGTTTGACGTGTTCGGGATGGAATGACAACGTTAACGAGAAGGAACTTCAGGGGTTACACGGTCTGGGAGACCCACGTTTACATTGTAGCTTCGCGCGACTAAATTTCGGCGGTGCCGAATTGGGCGTTAATTGCAATTAGAGCGCTAATTATTCACACGCATAGGCGCGCTGGCTCCGTTTAACAACCCACTTTCTCTGTCTACGCCCTGATTAATTCCGCGTGATTAATTGGCACACACTTTCAAAGTGCAATTACTTATCCACCCACACCTGAAGTTGATAACACGCGGAGAAGCGGCACGAAATTACCAACAAATCGACCAATTTCCCCTAGTCGCAATGTAAACGTAGTGGAAAGCTCGATGTTTTTTTGTTCTATATATAGACCCACTAAGTGAGGCCTATAATTATTTATGTGAGCGGCATGTAGTTTATTCGAGTACATAACACGAACGTTCGCGAACTTCTCCTGAAGCATTTCGAATCGTGAAATTAGAAAAATTAGTTATACAGCGCGCGCCTCTTTTTTTTTAATTAAATCTCATTAAATAACTTCTCCAAGGACGGCTTGAAAAATGTCAATAAACCCTTCAAATTTAAAGCTATTCTCTCGAAATATTGTATAATGTTTATTTATGAATATACGGTTGTCAAGCGAGGTGGAAATATGTAAATTTCGGGCGGCTAATTTTATAAATACAAATCTCGGGCGGAATTAATTCTAATTAGCCCCGTTAGAGTGCGTAATTATCTAATTACAGCAGTCGTTAAATTTCACAGAATTGGGTGACAACTCGGGGGTGGCGTCAAGGCGCTTACCTAAACGAAATTGCACTCCAGAATTGTATATAACTAAATGTCGCGCCGTTTCAAAATATAGTCAATGGGGCGGAACGTCGTTTTTTATGTGGAAATACAAAGGCTTTGTGCCTAGTTTAGGCTATACAGAATATATTGAAACGACAGAATGCCTAACAAGATACGAAAATCGCCACTCGGCTCGCATTCGGAAACCAGACTTTTAATCCGGCTCATATAAAATAGCACTGATCCTTGAAATCGATTGGCAAAAATTTGGCATCTCCATCTCTTTTCGTTGTCGCAGACGGACAAAACCATTATATTTTTAGGGGAATTTTTCAAAAGAAAAAAAAATCCCCTAAAAATGGCACCTTTTTTAGACGCAACAAAGCGCACACGGACATTTCGGCGGAGTGCGTTTTAGCGAACGCGACGTTTCGGAGGGCGAGGGCGAGGCGTTTCGGCGGGGGGACATTTCGGCGGATGGATGATAAAGATGGAGCGATAAGAGAAAAGTGGGTACCTAAATGCATCAGAAGCTGTTGCCGAAGTAGATCCTGAAATCGAAACAGAAACGGAACGGTGATAGAGACGAAAACGAAAGTGAGAACCAGTCGGGAACAGAGACAGAAAGAGAGGTAGGGCCGGAGACAACGATAGCAACGGCAAACGGAAAAGGGGAACGAGAGCGAAAACGGAAACAGGGGCAGTAGGTACAGTCGCAAACCATAGAAGATAAAGTATAGATAAAAATGCAAAGGAAGTCGATAAAGTAGTCAATGCGCGGAGTATCTACCTATAAGAAATAATAATAAAGACGAAAACAGAAACAGAAATGAGCCGAGAACGGAGGCATCAACAATCGTAGAATGCAAAAAAAGATATGCAGAAACTGTTCCAGAAACGGAAGCGGAAGCAGCTTCGGAAACGGAAAAGGTGCCTGGAAACGGAAACGTTGAAGTAGGTATAATCAGAAGTAAGATACGAGCAGAAAATGGAAACAGAAACAGAGACAGGGTCAGAGACACACATGCGTAGATCCCGAAATAGGCACAAATGCAAAGGTAGGTATATGCAGAAGCAGAAAACAGGACCAAACCACGAGAAGAAGCGAAAACTGGTCAGGGTGCAGCGCAAAAAGACGAGCAATGGAGTCGAAAACGTGCCGGAAGCAGAAGGAAACAGAAGCGCAAATGAAAATAGAGACAAAAACAGAAACAGCTGTTGAAGACGAAATAAACGTAGACGCGGGAACAAAGGAAAGGACTGGAGCGGAGTAAAAGTAGTCTCAAAGAAGACTCAGAAACGGTAACGAAAACGGAAACGGAAAAGGCAAGTGTAATAGAAACAACATGAAACCAAGGCAAGGATAGAAACAAAGATAGAAACAGAAGCAGAAACAGATCCAGAAGTAAAAAAGGTAACGGAAATAGAAACGAAAATTAGATGAGAAAATGAGTCTAAAACAAAAGGGGTAACCTAAACGGAGACACAACAGAAACAGCTGAAGAAGTCCAAACAGACACAGAAACAGAAATAAAAAATGCAGCAAAAACAACAAAAGAAATGGAAACAGGAACCGAAATAGTGGCAAAAACATCAAAAGCAAAAGTACACGCCAAAAAAACGTGTAAGCGCAGAAGTAGAGTATAGACACAAACTTAGAGCCAAGCGCAGAACTCGACACAAAATCCAAAATGGTAACATAAACGGAAACGAAGATAGAACCGGAACACAACACAAACATAAATCAAGAGATAAACAAAGGCAGACACACGTAGAAGCAGGCTCAGAAACAGAAAACGGAAAAGGAAACATACACAATTTATTGGGAAACTGAAAAGGAAACGCGAAAGAGAACATGGACGCGAAAACGGAAATTGAAACATGGGTAGACGGAAGCAGAGAAAACGACGGCAGAAGTTAAGGGAGAACTTAAAATAGAAGTACCTAGACCCAAAAGCCGAAATAGAAACGGAAATGTGTGCGAAAATGCAATTGAAAACTAAAACAAAAGTCGAAGTATAACCAAAACGGATGTAGAAACGAAAACGGGTAGAAATAGAAAGTTCTCTAAAGCAGACAAGGTGCTTCTTCGATCCTTTTGTTTGGCGGATGTGGTCAACAGTTGTCCCTACTTCTCTTACTTTCCGGACGTTTTCTCTCTTGCTTACCAGTTGCCATCGATATCCATTCTTCTCTATTTCTTGCTCTCTTCCATCTACCATACTTTTATTTTCTTCTTTTAAATCTCTTACAGCTTCCCTGTCGTAACTCATTATCACCCTCACGCCACATTTTCTCTGTCTCTTTTCCCTTATTCCTCATTCTCTTCCTTTCACCTCTGTTCTTACTCTCATTCTCTCGATTTTTTACTTTCAAGCCTCCCATCGTACTTCTCTTAGTTTTCGCCACTTCTTTTTTGTGCTACTATATCTGTATTTTCTGTCTCCTTTTTCTTTCTCTCTTTGTACCTTGTACCTACATATCCTCGAATGTTAACTTGTCTTCAAATTTCCTTCTTCTCTTCTCCGTCTTTCCTTTCTGCGTACTAGTTGTATCCATGGTCTCTGTCCATTTCGGTTTCCGTACCGGTTACAGTCAACGGTACCTTTTCTATTTCTGTTTCTCGGTCTACTTCTGAGCCTGATCTTTGTTCTGCAGCTTCCCCGTTTGTAGGTTTCCTTTTTTGTTTCCCATATCCGTTTCGTCTCTGTTACCATTTCCGGTTCTGTTTCTACTGCTCTTTCGGCTTCTACTGCTGTTCCTTATTTCCGTTTTCAGTCGGTTTCCGTTTATACCGTTTCGATTTTGGATTGGATTATCTGCATCAGTTTCTGCATTTGCGACTGCCGTATCTCGTAGCTCCCACTTGTGTTTGTTGTTGTTTCCGTTTCCATAGTCCGTGGCCGCCTTTGTCTCTGTTCTTGTTTGTTTTCTTGTCGCATCCGGACCTCGTTTCTGCTTCTATGACGCTCTCGGTCTCATTTCCACTTCTGTTTCTGTCATCCGTTGTCTCTGTTTTTGTTAGTTTCCGGTTTTATTTTATCCTTTTCATGCTTCAGTTTAGACTTGCACATTTCTTCTGCTTCTAGTTTCTCCACTTCTAATTTCGTGTTCGACTTCAGTCTTCTTTTGCTTCTATTTTGTTGTGTTTTGCTTCTGCCTTTCGACCGTCGAAGACTTTTGGTCTCTTTGCTTCATTGTGTTTCTACTTTTAGCCTAGTAGGATTTAGTAGGTTTGAATTAGTGTCTTTTTAACTGTAAGAGTAGATAAAGTGATTACTTTAACGGCGAGAGTAGATAAAAATGGGACGCGGATCGCGAAATAAAATGAAGTTCAAAACCAAATAGAATATTGTTTCCATGGAAACGGCGAGAGAACCTAAGCTTGCTATTTGGGACGTGGGAAATAATTCCCGAACTCGCGCTCTGATTGTTCGATTACTATCGATAGCATCGACCTTGTTTGTGTGTGTTTTTGGATGCCAAAGAGTGTGTATGTAGTGATGAACGATCTAATTAATTGGTTTTGGGTCCCTGAGATAATAGGAAAGCTTATTGCAACCATTTCTTCAGAGCTTGTAAGAATTACGTTTCAAAACGTTTAGTTTAGGTACCGCTGACTGTCTTTAAAGATTTAGAATTTTTTCAGAACTTGTGAAAATTTTCGAGTTTAATTTTATACAAATTCGTCCGTTTCAACAAATGATCAAACTACTGATCCAACAGTCTGTTACTTTAGATCAGTGGTTCTCAACCTTTTAGACATTGCGAGCGAGGTTGAGTTTGAATTATAATTGTTTTTAATTACATAATAAAAACGCCTACAATATATTTTTGTTTGTTATTAAATAAATAATTGTAAAATAATTGTTTTTCATTATTTTCCTGTATTTCGCGACCCCCCATGGACACGTTCTGCGACCCTCGGGAGGTCGTAATCGGTTGAGAACCACTGCTTTAGATAATGAGAAAATGTATACCGATAAAAAGATGATTGATGGAGAGAAAAAGATTTTAATTAATTAGAAATGGGATGATGATCCCTGTACCATTTCTTCAGAACTAAATTTTAGGAAGATATTAGAATGAGTTTTGTAAGCATTTCGAAAATATTCACGTCGAATATGTTTTGGGGAGGTATAAATACCCCAGACTCACCGATTCCACATTCTTCCGCCAGAATATTTAGTGTATTTAGCATTGGACGGTGCTATATGAAAAAGTGTCTTGGAAGCATTAAGGGTGAACGTTTTGAGGTAGAAAGTAGTACCGGGGGGTCTGCGCCCCAGTGCAAGGAAATATGTTCGTATGATAATTGTAAGGAAAGGAATGGGGAGTTTGTATTTTTTTCCCGGGGAGTATACCATACCCCCTAGAGCCCCCAGTTATACGCTCTTCTCCCAAAGTTTTCAGGCAGAACGTACTGTCGGGGGGTATGGGGAGTATAGAATACCCCCAACGCACGATAATATGATCTTATGATAATTGTAGGAAAAAGAACGTTGAATGTGTCTTTTTTCCTGGGGAGTATTGCATACCTCCAAATCCCGCAGTTATACGTTCTTCTCCTAAAGTTTTCAGGCAGCATGTACTGCTGGGGGTCTAGGGGGTATTGAATAACCCCCCCCAGCGCACAAAAATATGATCATATTTAAATCATATATAAATCATATGATTGTAAGAAAACGAACGTTGAATATGTCTCTTTTTCCTGGGGAGTATTCCATATCCCCCAGCTCCCACAGTTCTAAGTTCTAAGTGATACCCTCCAGCGCACAATCGATATTATGATAATTGTAAGAAAAGGAACGTTGAATATGTTTTTTTTTATGTTTTTTCCTAGGGAGTATTCCATACCCCCCAGAACGTTCTGCCGGGGGGTCTGGGGGTATATATAAATCTATGACCTTATGATACTTGTAAGAAAAGGAACATTGAATGTCTTTTTTCCTGGGGAGTATTGCATATCCCCAAATCCCCCAGTTATACGTTCTTCTCCTAAATTTGTCAGGTAGAACGTACTGAAGGGGGATCTAGGGGTTATGAAATATCCCCCCCAGCACACAAAAATATGATAATTGTAAGAAAACGAACGTTGAATATGTGTTTTTTTTCAGGGGAGTATTCCATACCCCCCATATCCCCAAAGTTTTGAGGTAGAATGTACTGCCGCGGAATCTGGGGGTATGGAATACCCCCCCCCCCAGCGCATGGAAATATGACCTTATGATAATTGTAAGAAAAGGAACGTTGAATAATATGTCTTCTTTCCTGGGGAGTATTCCATACCTCCCAGGCCCCCAGATCCCCCAGTTATACATTCTTCTCGCACATTTTTGAGGCAGAAGGTACTGCTGAGAGATCTGGGGGTTTCACATACCCCCCAGTATGTATATGATTTTATAATAATTGTAAAAAAAGGAACGTTGAATATGCCTTTTTTCCTGGGGGTTATTCCATATCCCCAGAACCCCCGGTTCTACATTCTCGCCCCAAAATATTTAGCGTATTTAGCACTTAAATAGGGACCATCCAAACGGAAGGTCCTTTATGAACAGAGCTGGGTAAGGCGTTCTAAAATTCGCATCGAGCTGTTTTGCAAAGGAAAAAGTGCTCGTGAGCGGAAACAACACTCAAGAGCGGAAACAACACTCAAGAGCGGAAAAACGCTCGGGAGCAGAAAAAACCGCTCGGGAGTAGAAAAAACGCTCGCGAGCGGCGCTTAATTCTTCAGCGCTTGAGGGCGGTTAAAAGCGCTCACGAGCGAAAAAAAAAACGCTCAGGAGGGGAAAAAGCGCTCGCGAGGTGAAAAGAGCTTGTGAGCGAAAAATCACTCAAAAATCGCTCATGAGCGGAAAAATGCGATCGAGTCCGAGCTAAAGTGCGTTTACTTATAAAGTAGTAAACGCGCGAGTATCGAACATCAAGGGCCGCTCCAAAAAGGGCTCGCGAGCGGGAGCTTTTGGAGCGAAACGCTTGCGAGCAGTACCCAGCTCGGGAGCCTTAAGGCTGAACGTTTTGAGATAGAACGTGGTACCGGGGGGGGGGGGGGGGGGATCTGGGAGCGCACGAAGATATAACCTTACAATAATTGTATGAAAAGTAACTTTGAATATGCTTTTTTCCTGGGGGGTATCCCACACCCCCCGGTTCAACATTTTCCCCCAAAATATTTAGCGCATTTATCACTTACAAAGGAATTATAATGGTACGGGGGGTGAGGGAGTGGGAGCGCACGAAAATATGATCTTATGATTATTATAAGAAAAGAAACTTTGGATATGTCTTTTTTCCTGGAGAGTATTCCACACCCCCCAGACCCCCAGGTTCTACATTCTTCCCCCAAAATATTTAGCGCATTTAGCACAATTAGATCATGGGAGCTTTAAGGTTGAACGTTCTGATGAGGAACGTAGGACCCCCTCCCCCCTCAGCGCACTAAAATATGCACATTGATATGTCCTTTTCTCCTGGGGGGTATGCATTAACTCCGGACCCCCCGGTCCTACATTCTTTCCCCAAAATATTTAGTGAACTTAGTGGAGTACCATTTTCGTTCTTCTGTGTTTTCTTCTACATTCGGATGTTTCCCGCTTTCCGTTTCCGTTTCCTCCATCCCCGTTATACTGTTTCTGTTTTGAGTGCTGGGTCTACTACTTCTACGTTTCCTACTGTGCTGTTTCTGTCTCGCCTTCTGTTGCTGTTTCCACTTCTGCCTGCGTACCTTGTGGTCGCTGCGGTTTCTGTTTTTGTTCGTTTCCGTTTTCGCTTCCGGCTCCGTACCCTTCTCCGTTACCGCTTCCGTTGTCGGTTTAATGCTTTTGCTTCTCTTCATGCTTCTTTTTAGGTTTTCGCTTCTTCTTCTGCTACCTCTTGTTCGGCTTGCATTTTTTTCTTTTCCTATTGCAGCGGCTGTTGACCTTTGAAGACCTTTCGTGGTGGTGCTTCTGCCGCTGATTCTTTTAGAACTTCTATAGTTCTACTTCTGTTCTTTTTGTTCCGCTTCCGTTATTGCTTCTACTTGAAGACGTTTTTTGTTAGGGAAATGGATTCGATTATAAAAGCTTATGATGCAAGTTTGATGCATAACTTTGTTCTCTAATTATAATTAGAGAATAAAAAAGAAAGGATATGCAGTCTTTATTAAAGCTTTTGATGTAAATTTAATGGTAAATCTGTATTTCTGAACAATCAAAAGAGCCCTTTTTTTCTCATTAATAAGTTAAGGAATGCAAATGCAACAATAAAATTGCAGATAGTGGCCACACCCTGCCGAAATTTTTTCCGAGGGTGAACTATTATCGATTGGTCAAATTCTTTGCATACAAAACAGGCGCGATTGTTTTTTCGAAGGTGTAATTTCATTAAAAATCCCGTAGTTAGGTATGCCGTACATATTGTCTGGGACACTGCGACAAAAGACAACAATCTGGAGTGGCGAGAATATTAAGTAACCATTCTTAGTATTCACTACCGGCTGTGTACCAAACGTAAACCTTCGAGCGGGTCGACCGGACCGCGTAGGTCCAGACGACCTCGTGCGAACCCTTTCAGCCACTCATCTTTAAAAATCGCACCCGATCGACGAATTTCACTTTGTCCTTTGGGTGGAAAAATTCCGACGGAAGAGCGAGTTTAATTAGAAGAAGAATTGACGCGCGGCCGTATCGAGGCAACCTTCGATTTTCTTTATTGTGTTTTCGGTACACATTCCCCGAGGGTTTTAAGGTCTACGAATCTAGACGTCTCCCTCTAACGCGTACGTCGGTCTTACTCCCACTAACGTGGAAGAGGAGCGGCTTGCAATAGAGAAGGCCTCTCTCTGTGAGTCTCTTGCTATGTATTGTTAAGTGCCGGAGGGCATGATTTCACCAGGAGGGTTTGATATTAAATTTAAGCGCTATTTTGATAATTAAATACAAATTCCATTTTTTTTTGCTATACAATCTGCTTTGAGAAGCTTAATTAAAAATTGGAATTTATGCAAATTCTTGTTACGTCTAATCTTTGTGTTTACCTACTTTAGTAAAAGTCTTGTGCTTTTAGTCGACATACATATACGGCCGCGCTTGTTCCATTGAGAATTGTTCCTATTGCGAATTTTCTTTTCTAAAATGAAAATTACTCCATTTCTATCCCTCAGGAGGATTGTCCTGGGTTGGTAACAAGATTTGTGAAATTGAAATATATAATAATTCCCAATGTATTCGATGTTTGAAATGTAGACCAATGGGATATTTAAATAAGCTTGTTACGATCCTTCTAGAACACTC
Organism: Photinus pyralis; assembly: GCF_008802855.1. Taxonomy (NCBI): domain Eukaryota; kingdom Metazoa; phylum Arthropoda; class Insecta; order Coleoptera; family Lampyridae; genus Photinus; species Photinus pyralis. The sequence goes on from NW_022170250.1 coordinate 2,707,741, forward strand.
TCGAGGCGCCATCACGTCGATAAATGATCAGTCACGGGCGATAAGGAATGAAAGCGGTTATGACTCATTCCTTCTCTGAAGTATATGCCTTCTACATTTTTAGATTTTAGCTTAAGGAAGAATTGAAGATGTTGGTTAGATCAAATTAAGAGAAAGTAATAAAAGGAATGAAAGATAAGATCATGAAATGCACAAATTCGGCCCATCGCGGATTAGCTAAATTAAGGTACGTACAACAGGCCACAACTACTTTGGAGCTTCTATTAAATTGCCCAGCGAGCCGAGGGCGAGTTCGGCACAAATTTGGCCCATCGGGCATTGGCTAAATTAACAGGCGAGGAAGAGAGTTTCTATTTCTACCGCATTCAGCGAAACATCGCGATGCAGGGTATACGTACAACAGGCTACAACTACTTTGGAGCTTCTGTTAAATTGCCCAGCGAGCCGAGTGCGAGTTCAGCACAAATTTGGCCCATTGGCTAAATTAACAGGCGAGGAAGAGACTCTCTATTTCTACCGCATTCAGAGAAATATCGCGATCCAAGGTACGTACAACAGAGTACAACTACTTTGGAGCTTCTATTAAATTGCCCAGCGAGCCGAGGGCCAGTTCGGCACAAATTTGGCCCATCGGGCATTGGCTAAATTAACAGGCGGGGAAGAGAGTTTCTATTTCTATCGCATTCAGCGAAATATCGCGATGCAAGGTACGTACAACAGCCTACAACCACTTTGGAGCTTCTGTTCAATTATCCAGGGAGCCGAGGGCGAGTTCGGCACAAATTTGTCCAATCGGGCATTGGCTAAATTAACAGGCGGGGAAGAGAGTTTCTATTTCTACCGCATTCAGCGAAATATCGCGATGCAAGGTACCTACGTACAACAGGCTACAATACGTTGGAGCTTCTGTTAAATTGCCCAGCGAGCCGAGGGCGAATTCGGCACAAATTTGGCCCATCGGGCATTGGCTAAATTAAGAGGCGAGGAAGAGAGTTTCTATTTCTACCGCATTCAGCGAAACATCGCGATCCAAGGTACGTAGAACAGGCTACAACTACTTTGGAGCTTCTGTTAAATTGCCCAGCGAGCCGAGGGCGAGTTCAGCACAAATTTGGCCCATCGGGCATTGGCTAAATTAACAGGCGGGGAAGAGAGTTTCTATTTCTATCGCAACAGACCACAATTACCTTGGGGCTTCTGTTAAATTGCCCAGCGAGCCGAGGGCGAGTTCGGCACAAATTTAGCCCATCGGGCATTGGCGAAATTAACAGGCGAGGAAGAGAGTTTCTATTTCTACCGCATTCAGCGAAATATCGCGATGCAAGGTACGTACAACAGCCTACAACCACTTTGGAGCTTCTGTTAAATTGCCCAGCGAGCCGAGGGCGAGTTCGGCACAAATTTGGCCCATCGGGCATTGGCTAAATTAACAGGCGAGGAAGAGAGTTTCTATTTCTACCGCATTCAACGAAATATCGCGATGCAAGGTACGTACAACAGCCTACAACTACTTTGGAGCTTCTGTTAAATTGCCCAGCGAGCCGAGGGCGAGTTCGGCACAAATTTAGCCCATCGGGCATTGGCGAAATTAACAGGCGAGGAAGAGAGTTTCTATTTCGACCGCATTCAGCGAAATATCGCGATGCAAGGTACGTACAACAGCCTACCCACTTTGGAGCTTCTGTTAAATTACCCAGAGAGCCGAGGGCGAGTTCGGCACAAATTTGTCCAATCGGGCATTGGCTAAATTAACAGGCGGGGAAGAGAGTTTCTATTTCTATCGCATTCAGAGAAATATCGCGATCCAAGGTACGTACAACAGCCTACAACTACTTTGGAGCTTCTGTTAAATTACCCAGCGAGCCGAGGGCGAGTTCGGCACAAATTTGCCCATCGGGCATTGGCTAAATTAACAGGCGAGGAAGAGAGTTTCTATTTCGACCGCATTCAGCGAAATATCGCGATGCAAGGTACGTACAACAGCCTACCCACTTTGGAGCTTCTGTTAAATTACCCAGAGAGCCGAGGGCGAGTTCGGCACAAATTTGTCCAATCGGGCATTGGCTAAATTAACAGGCGGGGATGAGAGTTTCTATTTCTATCGCATTCAGAGAAATATCGCGATCCAAGGTACGTACAACAGCCTACAACTACTTTGGAGCTTCTGTTAAATTACCCAGCGAGCCGAGGGCGAGTTCGGCACAAATTTGGCCCATCGGGCATTGGCTAAATTAACAGGCGAGGAAGAGAGTTTCTATTTCTACCGCATTCAGCGAAATATCGCGATGCAAGGTACGTACAACAGGCCTACAACTACTTTGGAGCTTCTGTTAAATTGCCCAGCGAGCCGAGGGCGAGTTCGGCACAAATTTGGCCCATCGGGCATTGGCTAAATTAACAGGCGAGGAAGAGAGTTTCTATTTCTATCGCATTCAGCGAAATATCGCGATGCAAGGTACGTACAACAGCCTACAACCACTTTGGAGCTTCTGTTCAATTATCCAGGGAGCCGAGGGCGAGTTCGGCACAAATTTGTCCAATCGGGCATTGGCTAAATTAACAGGCGGGGAAGAGAGTTTCTATTTCTACCGCATTCAGCGAAATATCGCGATGCAAGCCTACGTACAACAGGCCACAATTACCTTGGAGCTTCTGTAAAATTGCCCAGCGAGCCGAGGGCGAGTTCGGCACAAATTTGGCCCATCGGGCATTGGCTAAATTAACAGGCGAGGAAGAGACTCTCTATTTCTACCGCATTCAAAGAAATATCGCGATCCAAGGTACGTACAACAGAGTACAACTACTTTGGAGTTTCTATTAAATTGCCCAGCGAGCCGAGGGCCAGTTCGGCACAAATTTGGCCCATCGGGCATTGACTAAATTAACAGGCGAGGAAGAGAGTTTCTATTTCTACCGCATTCAGCGAAATATCGCGATTCAAGGTACGTACAACAGGCTACAACTACGTTGGAGCTTCTGTTAAATTGCCCAGCGAGCCGAGGGCGAGTTCGGCACAAATTTGGCCCATCGGGCATTGGCTAAATTAACAGGCGAGGAAGATAGTTTCTATTTCTATCGCATTCAGCGAAATATCGCGATGCAAGATACGTCACAACTACTTTGGAGCTTCTGTTAAATTACCCAGCGAGGCAAGGGCGAGTTCGGCACAAATTTGGCCCATCGGGCATTAGCTAATTAACAGGCGAGGAAGAGAGTTTCTATTTCTATCGCATTCAGCGAAATATCGCGATGCAAGGTACCTACGTACAACAGGCCACAATTTCCTTGGAGCTTCTGTTAAATTGCCCAGCGAGCCGAGGGCGAGTTCGGCACAAATTTGGCCCATCGGGCATTGGCTAAATTAACAGGCGAGGAAGAGAGTTTCTATTTCTACCACATTGTGGTGCGACTACTTTGTAGTTTCCATTAAATTGCCGAACGAATCGAATTGTTGGAAGAAGAGAAATTCAAAGCAACTTATGAGACGCTTAAAGTGGAAATTAAGAATCGTTATACGAAATTTGAGAAGAAGAACTTGAATGGAACATACAGAACTTGAGCATAACGTAAATAGAGTCTTATAGAAAATAGAGACCTGATAGAACCTCGGAGGGAAATTGAATGAATCTTAAGTGTAACGTAGAGACAAACTTCAAAGAATTTGGAACGAATTTTGTTGGAACTTGAGAAGAGTGTTAAGAAAAATTTGAGAGATATTTAAAAGAAAGTGAACATGAAGAGGAAGAACTTGAAAAGGGCGCTCTCCCTTTAAGGAGTGTAAAAGTTTCATATTCCTGTATAGAATTTAAAGTCACATTTTTGATGTAGTCCTCTCGCAAAACCCACCGTTTTAAAAAGAAAGATTAATTTACAACTTTACGGAAAATAAGTAAGCGCTCTGCAATTAAAATTCCCAAATCGTCAATTTTTCATCGCAATAATCCGTGACTGGTTAATCCACCAAATCGTGCAGGGCAGACGGACCAAAACACAACAGTGTAGCTCGAGCTCCCACTAATCATTGGTTTAGCTTTACACTGTTACGCGAAATTGCGACACGCGCGAAACGTTCCGTCGGGCCGGGGCACTGCGCGTCGCGACCGCCTTAACTTAACAGTGTACAATTTACATTAATTCATTGGCGTAAAGAACTGCTGCACCAGGCCGTTTCGTTTCTAATGAAAGGTCCCTGCTAGCCCCCAGCTATTGGAGGAGGACGAAGATATAGCGCGCGTACGGCGTGAGCGAGACGCAAAATCGAACAGCTGTGGAAACTTTCCGCATTTCTCATCCTTTTGCCTTATATACATGCACGTTTTGGGTTACGAAATGCATTTCTGGAACGTCGTAAGTGGATTTTCTTACAAAAAACCGCGTTGGGGCGTCGCAAGGATCCTCGGCCGGGGCCGTCGTAATTACCCGTTGAAAAAGTCCTAATTATGCGGTAGGTACGTGCGAATGTACGTAACATGTGGAAATTCTACGACCTAAAGGCAAATATTAGCAAATGTGGCTCATTATAATGTAATGTATGCGTGCCCTAATGAAACAATTTCGTTGGCTGGCTACCGTATAATTTTAACAATACGTTTCCGCTGGTACACGTTTCGGGTCACTGTGGCGTGGTGGTATTCTTTTGGGGGGGTGACGCGTTTAATTTTTTGCCTGGTGTCCTTCGATTTTTCTGTTACGCAACTTTTTTTGTTTCCATCATCTACCTACCGACTGTCGGATGTATAAAAAATGACGAAAGTGATTATTTTACAGATTAGGAACAATAAAAGAGTTTACCATATGGCACATACATTGTGTCTCACCCTGTATTTTGTAACTACTTTGGAGATAATGTCTCATTTGGATGTCAAATTAGGCGCAATTCAAATCAAAGACATGAAAACTACGGATTCTGTTTTATGAACCATAACGAATCAAAACTTGCGGAAGTTGTATTTAATCAGTTTTGTATGGGACCATAACCCGTTAGTTGGATCTACATATATCACTTTACCGTTACTCTTAAAATAAAGATCGCTAAATCGCAAATTTAAAACATGCTATATAAAATATGAAGTCAAGCAAGTAAAGGAAACAAGTTAGACACTGGAAGTGAATCGATAGGGGCAAGTTAAGGGAGGGGTCCAAGCAAAATATTTGAGAGAAGTGGAAAAAGTGACACAAATGAGATACGTCAGGTAAGTGAAGTGACAATGAGACAATTGATAAAAGTGTACCAATGATGCAAATGACACAATGCAATAAGAAGTGAAACAAACTGCGGAATAAGAAAAGAACAAAAAAGCGAAAGATATTAAACGTGAGATAATAAGAGCAAGTGAAGTGAGTGAAACAAGCGGAAAAGAACAAGCCAATCAAATGAGACATGCCGCTCAATGATGCATTGACGTAATAAGAGATACAAAGTGTGACCCACACGGAGCTAAACCGACGATTTACGAAGCGACACAGGAAGAAACAAGGCAAGAGGCAAAATATGAAGCGAAAAAAGAAGAAAATGTTGCACGTGAAACAAAAAAGGCCAACAAATAAAGCATGAAACGAAACAAACCGCGGTATAAGAAGTGAACACCGCACAAAGAAAAAGAACAGAAACAAAACAGAAATGCGCTGATGTTGCAAAATTTTTTGTCATTCATACCAGCATTTAAAGCACTCTTTTATTGCGGGGGTTGTTACTTTACGTAGTACACCGAACATTTTTGTTTATTTGATAGATTATGTTTAAATAATCTGTAACCAACCCTTAAACAACCCTTTATTAATTAATTTCCGTCTACTTTAAGTTTGCGAAATTTTTTACGTCCAAAGTCGACTACCCCTTGAGGACGTGCGCCTTGCAAAAGGTGGTTAATTTCGCCCCTAAGAAAAAAAACAAAATTCCGTCGCGCAGGAATTGTGCACGTTTACAAAACCTTTCCGATGACAACAATTTGAAAACAATTGGAGCAAACGAAGGGAGGGAAAAACTTAAAAATCTCCACGTTAGTATAACACGTAGGGGGAACACGCCGTTCCTAAAGTTGTTAATTACAAGGCCACGGCTGGCGGCTTCGTCTTTCTGTAAACGTTCTACGCCCGCGTTTCCTGCTGTCCAGCCAGCCAGCCGTCCTGCCAAAGATGAGATCAAAAGCTACCTTTTTAAAAATGCGCTATAAAACTTGCACGGAAGAACGTTTTGAGGAATAACGCACCACCAGGGGGCATGGGAGTATAAAATACTCCTCTAGACTTCGGGCGCTAGGGGACATTGATACCCCCAGACCCACCGGTCTAAAATACTGATTTATCGGAAATATTCCTTGAGTAAGGGAGATTGTTTATATAAAAAAACTAGCACGAAAGAGCTAAGGGATATACGTTTTGAGGAATAACGTACCACCGGCACAGATAATATTAAATATTTCCGTAATCAATATTCAAAAAGGTATATTAGTTGAACATGTATTAAATATACCTAGAATATATACGTGCCTTGTAAGATATACTAGGGATATGCGAATGAGATTCTCAGGTATTCTGAGAATAAGATTAAAAGAATATTCTCCATTCATTCTGAATATAAACTTACAGAATATTCTCATTTTATTCGGAATATTCTTTGTGTATGAGGATATTCTGAATATAAAGTTAATCATGTATATCAAAAACTAATTAAAATAAAAACATTTATTATTATTATTAAACTTGAAAGAACGCTTCCGTTTTTTCCCAATATTCTTAGAACATCTTTACACTTATCCCATCACTATTCTCTACATATGAAATTTGGAAGTATGAATAAAAGGTTATTAGAATAGGTATGTATAGTATAGATACAATACAATCCACAAGACTGTGACAGTGACAAGACCCATCAACGAAATACATGCCATAAATATACCTAAGGCGTATTAGGGGCTACGCTCTTATAAGAAAGAAACATCACATATTCTCAATTATTTATCCTGGGGGTGATATACCGAATAATCAAGGAATATATTAATAGTATGTTCTCAGTATTCGTATTGCTGAATATCTTTGGAATATAGCAGACGAACAGCAGGGTGTTTCATAATTGAATATCATTATTAAAGAGGGCGATTTTTTGGGTCCCTTTTAAAAAGAAAACTTCATATGAACCTATGCCCTAAACGTCTTAACTTTTGAGATACAGGGTGGTAAAGTTTTCAAAAATAAATCGTAGGTATTATTAATATCTGTAATACCACTTTAGATATTTTAATGAAATTTGGCATGTATGGACTATGTACCCAGAGGCATTTTTTGAAGTACCGCATTTTTTAATTTCCACCAGTGGCGTTCGTACGGAATTTCACATGTCTATTTTGGCAGACATTGATGGTACGCCACTGATTTCTCTGAAAAAAAATTATTCTTGAAATCCCCAATCATTTCTAAGCAAATTTGATCCCTTTGTTTTTTCAATCCGATGCACGGTTTTCACTTAAAAAAATAAAAACCGTTTCTCTGCATAATCATGACAATATCGTTAATATCACAATATGAAATTCAGTACGAACGCCACTGGTGGAAATTAAAAAAATGCGGTACGTTAAAAAATGCCTCTGGATACATAGTACATACATGTCAAATTTCATTAAAATAGGTACCTAAAGTGGTGTTACATATATTAATAATACCTAAATGATTTATTTTTGAAAACTTTACCACTCTGTATCTCAAAAGTTAAGACGTTTAGGACATAGGTTCATATGAAGTTTTCTTCTTAAAATGGACTCCCCCTTAAATATTGACATTCAATTATTAAACACCCTGTAAATTCATACAACATTCTATGGATATTTGGAATAATCACATACTTTATTATAGCATGTCAACAGAATATTCTAAGAATATCGAATGTTATGTGGGGGCGGAGGGGGGGGGGATATTTCTTAGTACGGGAGACCTCAGGGCTGAACGTTATGTAGAATAACGTACCATTTCTCGCAGGAAAAAAAGATTTAATGTTCATTTCATCTATCATAAAGACTTCGGGCACATAAGGGGGGTATTGATAACCCCCACACCCTCCGGTTCTACATTCGCCACCGAAATGCTTAGTGATTTTCGGAAATATTCCTTAGGTAAGGGAGATTAGCACGGAAGAGCTTAGGGACTGAATGTGTAGGGGAATAACGAACCACCGGGAGTCTGGAGGGGGGGGGGGTATAGAATACCCACAAGGAGAAAAAAGATTTAATGTTCATTTCCCTATACATATAAAATATTATCGGGCGCTGGGAGACCAATCGATCGGTTCTACATGCCTCCCCCAAAATACTTACTACCTACTTTTCGGGAATATTCCTTAGGTATAAGGAAGATGGTTTATATAAAAATTAGCACGGGAGACCTTAGGGCTGAAAGGAGGAATAACGTACCACCGAGGGTATGGAATACCCCCCACTCCATGAGAAAAAAGATTTAATGTTAATTTCAGTACATATTCCTTAGGTGAGGAAGATTGAATGGTTGATATACAAACCAGCACGGGAGACGTTTTGAGGAATAACGTACCACCGAGGGGTCTGGTGGTATGGAATACTCCCCAGGAAAAAAAAGATTCTCAAAATACTTACTTGGAATATTCCATAGGGATGGGAGATTCGATGGTTGTTATAAAAGCCCCACGGAAAAAAAGATTTAATGTTTATTTTCCTATAGGTACCTATCATAAAGACTTCGGGCGCTGGGGGGTATTCCATACCTCCCCAGACCCCCCGGTTCTATAACAATCGTCCCGAAAATTATTACTGATTATAGAATACCCCCCAGGACAAAAAGATTTAATGCTCATTTCCCTACACCTACATAAACACTTCGGACGCCCAAACACCCCCCGGTTCTACATTCGTCCCCAAAATGCTTAGTGAATTTCGGGAACATTCGTTAGGTAAGGGAGATTCGATAGTTTATATAAAAAAACTGGCACGGAAGAGCTAAGGGATAAAGGTCTTGGGGAATAACGTACCTCCGGGGGGTTTGAGGGGTATGGAATACCCCCCAGGAGAAAAAGATTTAATGCTCATTTCCCTACACCTACCATACAGACTTCGGACGCCCACACACCCTCCATTTCTACATTCGTCCCGAAAATGCTTAGTGATTTTCGGGAATATTACTTAGGTAAGAGAGATTAGCACGGAAGAGCTTAGGGACTGAACGTCTAGGGGAATAACAAACCACCGGAGGTCTGGGGGGTATAGAATACCCACAGGGAGAAAAACAATTTAATGTTCATTTCCCTACGTACCTATCATCAAATCTTATCGGGCGCTGGGAGACCCCTCGGTTCTACATTCCTCCCCAAAATACTTACTACTTTTCAAGAATATTCTTTAGGTAAGAGAGATTCGATGGTTTATATAAAAATTAGCACGGGAGACCGGTTCTACATTCCTCCCCAAAATACTTTCTGCTATTCTGGAATATTCCTTTGAGGGAGATTGAATAGTTTATATACAAACTAGCACGGGAGACCTTAAGGCTATAGGTACGTTTTGAGGAATAACGTACCACCAGGGGGTCTGGTGGTATGGAATACCCCCCAGGGGAAAAAAAGATTCTCAAAATACTTACTTCTCTCCTGGAATACTGCATAGCGATGAGAGATTCGATGGTTATTATAAAAGCCCCACGGAAAAAAAAAGATTTAATGGTTTATTTCCTTTCCCTACACTTATCATAAAGACTTCGGGCGCTGGGGGGTATTCCATACCTCCCCAGATAGATCCCCCGGTTCTCTAACAATCGTTCCGAAAATGCTTACCTAGTGCTTCTCGGGAATATTCGTTAGGTAAGAAAGATTGAATGGTTTATAGGTATAAAAAAACTTGCCCGGGACAGTTCAGGACTAATGGTTTTAGGGAATAACGTACTTCCAGGAGGTCTGGGGGGTATCCCCCCAGGAGAAAAAGATTTAATGCTCATTTCCCTACACCTATATCATAAAGGCTTGGGGCGATGGGGTCCCAGACTCCCCGGTTCAACATTCGTCCCCAAAATACTTCGTAAAGTTCTAGATTTAGAATACATAGCATATAGCAAATATACTTGCAGATGTGTTGCACACTGACTCCCTCGGTACTGCGCAAACGCAAGCGCGCTTAAATTTGAATTTGCTTTAACGTGCTATTGTATTTATAAATACAATGATAAAGCCTTCGGTCATCACCGTGAATTCCAGTTACATTATGGCCCCAACTTGAAAGCAACCGTCATGATCCTTTACAGCATAATATGGAATAAACAACAAGAATTGTAACGTTATTAATGTTATTATTTATTATTATAATCAAAACCCTTCTACCATCATGGTGTACGGAAAATAAATTAACATACCAGATAAGTCACTATAAATCAAGCTATAAACTATGGTGCTCCATTTCTTCCTATCTCGCGTTAACTTCATAAGGCGCAGATAGACTAGTAAGTTACTTGCGACAATCTCGCGAGAGAAACTTGTATTTACACTGTGAGTAATAAGTGTCGCGATATAAACTGTCGGGCATGTTGGGTGAGCCATTGCTGTCGCAAGTTCTCACAAAACTGTTTACACTAGCAGCACTTTTAGCTTCCGAAAATGCTGTCAGTTGATACCATGGTGTATTATACCTACACCATGGTTGATACCTAGCAGTTGTTTTCGAGAACTTATCTCACGTTATGGTGCCAATAGCACATCTTTGTGTTGCCGCGGCTGTAGTTTTATGCAATAATGTGAAGCACAAAAGAAAGTGTTAGGTGAGAGAATGGATTCCAAGAAGAGAAAAGTATGGGGCCTACCATAAATTAATTGATGACCTGAGAATCGGAGAATCAATTCCCAACAATTTAAAAATTTTATTCGCATGTCAGCGATAGACCTTCAGGAACTGTTATACAAAACTAAAAAGCAGAGTACTCATTTACGTGCCACAATAAGAAGCTTCTTAAAGGTAGTAAGATAGTCATTAGGGAAGATCTAACCAAGCATCGGCGTCTATTGTTAAATGATGTCAAGTTGAAGTTTAATTTAAATAATAATCAGGTATGGACCAACAATTGTAAAATTTTTGCGAATGTTAAAGGCAAAATCGTAAAGTTCGAACATTATAAGGACTTGGAACAATTTAAAGTGAGCCTTCCCTCTAAATAACACGTGTATCCGATATTGCATACTAACATGATAGGTAATTACTAGATTAAACGAACTTACCTGGTGAAGTTCTAATCTTAATTGTATGAGACATCACTGCTCTCAAGTTTTAATGTAGTACTTGTTCTACGAGACCGAAACGCACGCATTCAAAGCAAAAGCTAAAAATAGCCCCCCACCCGCCTCGTTAAAGGTTAACTGTTATTCATTGTTGAAAGCTGCAAACTAAATTAAGTGGGTAAAAACAAAAGGGGGTGGGTGGGATTGAACTTGAGAGCAGTGATGTCTCATACAATTAAGATTAGAACTTCACCAGGTAAGTTCGTTTAATCTAGTAATTGTATTTCGACATCACTGCTCTCAAGTTTTAATGTAGATGTTCAAAGCAATGTTTAGTTTGCTACAAATTTAATATTTATCAGAAATACACCTAAAAAACAATATGAAAGATATAACTACCATAAATCGAAATCATAAATTTATAATTGAACTTGCAAAAACGTTGGATTCACACAAAGGCAAGTTATAAAAATTAGCAAAAGTTTCTGAGCTTTTGCTCCAACCAGCCGACTTCCTAATAGAATCTATATTTACTCCAGATCTAAAAGCAGCCGACGTACTAGCGTGTCTTATACTATGCGATTTAAACAGTGAGACATCGACACCACTATCTGATAAAACAATCTTGATCCAGCGACTAAGGGTTTGCGTACTGTGAATCGCACAATGCGGTTTATTAAATGAAATGAATAAAGAATCAGCTGAATTCCGCAAACTCCTAGTCCTAGAAATATAAACTTTGAGCGTATACGCTGCGCACAACTTTTTGTCAGAGAAAAATGGCAAAATCAAATTAGGCTGTACTCTATTTAAACCAGAAGTTTTGATCTCATCAGGGATCCGAATTTCAATCTGCTTATCCAAAAATACAATGTTAGAAAGTTTAATTTTAGAAAGAGTCTGAATCCTATGGCCAGTAGTTAAAGCCAATAAAGTAACTAGTTTTAAAGAAAGATCCTTCAAAGGTAAGTCCTCTGAAGGCAAAAGAGTCTGTAAATGCTGTAAAATCACATTCGGATCCCAGATGGAGTCATACTTTCTCCTAGGCGGTCTACTTCTAAAAATTCCTTTAAACAATCTCTTAACTTCTAGATTGTTTACCAAATCATTGCCCCTAACAAAACTAATTGCCGATCTTATGACATTTAGGTAGCTAAAAGATACACCTTTATTAAATTCTACGGTAAGAAACTTAATTATATCTGAGTGAGAACTATTGTAAAAATCACAACCATGAGTCCCACAAAAATACCACCATCTAGAAAGAGCCGAAGAGTACTGCTTTAAAGTAGCTGATGATATTGAGTTGGTGAAAAGTTCAAAAGATTCAGGAGGAATTCCTCTCAAACGATAGGCTTCCCTGATAACTTGCACGAAACCAGGGAAAGTGATTTTGCTAGGGGATGAACGCGATTTCTGTAAGGTAAAATTAAATTACTATCCTCATCGTCAATATCACTACTTTGAAAAATAATAGGCTTCGATATGCATAGTTCCTTAAAGAGAGGCCACCAAACCTGAGTAGGCCAAAAGGGGACCACTACAATACCTACGGCCCCATCAAGGCTTATCTTTTGGAGCACTTTCAAAATCATCGAAAAAGGAGGAAACGCGTAAAAATATAAATTTGACCAGTTTAAGGTAAAAGCATCTACTGCTACCGATAGAGGATCTTTTCTCCAGGAAACAAATCTATTACACTTTGTATTAAATCTGGAGGCAAAAAGATCAATTTCTGGTACACCAAAAACGGAAATTATTTCTTGGAAAACCTGATCTGACAATTCAAATTCTGTTTCTACATCTAACTTCCTCGATTCACGATCGGCTATAACATTATCTGCAGAAGGAATGTAAGATGCAAACAAAAAAATTTTCCGGTTCTCACACCAGTCCCAAATATCGCGCGCCAAAGTATTAAGAGTAAAATACTTGGTTCCCCCAAACTTATTAATGTAAGCAATAGCAGTCTTATTGTCTATTCTCAATAAAATTTCACAATTTGAATAGTCAAATGCAAAACAAATCAGTCCATAAAACGCCGCTAAAAGTTCTAAGCTGTTTATATGGAGAGTTTGTTCAAAAACGGTCCAAACACCTCTGGCCGTCTTCCCTTGACAACAAACACCCCAGCCTGTCTTTGAGGCATCAGAAAAAATTTCCAGGGCATATCGATAAGTCCTAATTGGAGTTGAGATCATCAAGTTTGTTTTCCACCAATTTAAGTCTCTAGCTAGGGAAACTGGAAATGTAAACATGTCATCAAAACTCTTATTGTTTACCATTAACTGAATGAACTTAAACCTTTCAAATGACTTGAAGTGTACCCAACCAAAACGTACTGCCGGACAACTCGAAACTAACTTCCCTACAAGCCTTGCAAAATTACGGAGAGAGTACTCGTAACCGTAATCAAAACTATTCAATAAAGCTAATAAGCTGGCAATTTTCTTTTCCGGCAATCCGATAGTCATATTAACAGAATCAAAACAAAAACCCAAGAAAGTGCAAACCTTGGACGGTACCAATTGGCTTTTGACATCATTTACAATAAACCCAAGCTCACATAACAAAGACCGAGTTGATGATACGTTTAAAGAACAATTTTCATATGAATCCCCCAATAACAAGAAATCATCTAAGTAAGTAACAGAGAGTAGCCCTTTACTCCTGAGACGCCCAAAAATAGGCTTTAAAATTTTAGTAAAGATAAGAGGGGCAGTGCACAAACCAAAAGGTAAACATGTAAATTCATATAATTGTCCCTTAAACAAGAATCTTAAAAATTTTCTTGAATCCTTATGTATCGGAATATGATAATAAGCATCCTTAATGTCTAATGTGGCCATAAACATATTCCGCCTTAAAAGACAAGAGACCGTCCTCCAGTCCTCCATTTTGAAATGAGAAGTATTGATGTACTTATTTAGATTTTTTAAGTTTAAAATCAATCTGGAGGTCCCATCAGATTTAGGCACAAGAAAAATACCAGATAAAAATTGGTTATGCACAAAATCACACTTAACAATAGCCCCTAAATCTAACAGATTAGAAATGTGAAAAGCAATCTCTTGTTTTTCTTTACAAGACCAATTAGGTTCAGTAGAAACACAATTGTAATTAATGTTATTACAAAAAGGTATCACATAACCTCTAATAACTGATAACACCATGGGGTCATCGGTTACACGTCTCCAAGCAGGAAAAAAGTGGGCCAACCTGCCCCCTGTTTTACTTACTAATGTTTTCGAGGTTGGAGCCATGGCTTCCTTTTGTTGGAGCTCTGATTGGGAGTGAACTTTTTCTGCCCGCCTGTGTTTGGAGTTCTCACTGCTCCCTGTGCTCGATTCCACCGATTGGACACAAGCGGGTTGCGAAAGTTTTTTGAGCCATGTACGACAGCTTTCGGTTTGGTCAAACTTAAATCCTTCGACACTTTCTCCAGGGATTTGGAAGCTTTAACTTTTTCATCTAAGTCGGCTCCAAATAAGAAATCGTCTAAAGCAATTCCATCCAACGTAGACCGTAGAGACTCACTTATATTCGATCTTATTAAAGATCTTCGCACCTGACTTTGATTAAAATGGATGTCAGACATAATTTTTAATGAATCGTTCAAAGATTCAATTATGCTCTTGTCAAAAGATTTGACTCCAAGAAGTGTGTTTAGACACACCGAAGTAGCTGCAAGTGCCACTCCTAAACGAGCTTGTAGCTTAGCTAAATTTGCGTCCCTCTGCACGAATTTATCAGGTATCGACATGGACACCAAGGGATTTAGCTTGGGGCTATTAACGGCAATACAATTCTCAGGAACCTGGTACTTCTGTAAAAGTTTGGACATGTCTTCGGATTTTAACCCATTTCTTAGAATGAAAGTCAAATTACTAGCAATCCGGTCGTGTATTGGTGGTCCAACCGAAGTCGCTGGAGTAGAAACGTTCCCCAACAACGACAACAAGTCATCCTGCTCCGATGGAGATAAAACGACAGGAGCCGACGCACAGTCCAAGTTTTCTTTCTCTGCATCCAACACAATGGACGCAGAATCGGCGCCAACATCCCAAGCCTGTCCTGAAGCAGGACTAACCTCCAGGCACGAAAAACCGCCACCTCCTTGTGAGGGGGAAGGTGTAGTCAAAAGTCGCACGGAAAGGTCTGTAGGGGTCAGCGACCTCGACCTTGAGCCTAGCACAAAGGAAACCGTTAACGACTGTGACTAACACACATTTCTAGAAAACTTTCTAGCTTCGTAACAGAGCACTATCTTATTACGGAAAATGTAAACAAGTTACAAGATAAATAATCGCTAGAAACTTTCTAGCATCGCTTAAGAGCACTATCTTAAAGCGAAAAAAGAACAACCGCTGTTGCTAAAAATAAGTGATTAATAAAATTAAATTACTTACTGCTACAGGGCGAACAATCATCCCTCTTAAGCTTCTTCTTTAACCTAAAAAGCTCCTTCTCCAGCCTTAAAAGCTTCTTAGCACGGCTTCGCTTTCCCATAATACGTATGAAAACGGTCGCACGCAAAACAAGAATGAATAACAGTTAACCTTTAACGAGGCGGGTGGGGGGCTATTTTTAGCTTTTGCTTTGAATGCGTGCGTTTCGGTCTCGTAGAACAAGTACTACATTAAAACTTGAGAGCAGTGATGTCGAAATACAATTATTTTATTTACTCTCTTATCTCCGTAATGCATTTGATATTTTTGTCTACATATTTTTGAATTATTAGGTACGTCAAAAGTAATCTCTTTTGCACGTTTCCTTTGTTATGTTATCTTAGGTTCTTATTAATTTCTTTTCATTTATCATTCTTATAATTAATTAATAGGTAATTAAGAAATGTTTTTTGCTGTTCTGGTTTACTTATATACCCGGCATTTTGATAAATAGTTTAATTATTTATATTTTTGTTTTTTGTTTTTTTTTTTTTCGTTATGCGACACTTTAACATGGATTGGTTTCTTTTTCCATGGGTGTTCTTAAATTAGCACATATCAATGCGCGATCACTCACAAACAATTTTGATGAATTTCAAGATCACGTTATGCATAACAATTATGATGTAGTCGCAGTTTCAGAAACTTGGTTGCAAAATACTCTTGATACAGATGCTATCAACTTATCTAATTATAATTTTTTTAGGAAGGATCGAGGAAGTAGAGGAGGTGGAGTCGGAATTTATATTAAGTCTTACTTCAACTGTTCCGTTATTGCTATGGAAAATTCTGATAGTTATGAACAACTTTGGATAAAAGTTTTAGACAAACATAAGGTAGTGTATGTTGTTGGGGTGGTTTATAGACCTCCTCATGGTAATCTAAGCGATTTTCTGGATAATTTCGAAGAAGCACTTAGTACTATTATTTCAATTCACGAAAAAGTTTTCTCTTTGGGCGATTTTAACATAGATCTCTTAAAACATGATGATAATATGGTTATAAAGTATCGTTCTATGTTGGACGTATTTGGTTTATCTCAAATTATCGAATGTCCTACACGTATAGCTAAGGATTTTTTCTCATTAATCGATCACATCCTTGTCTCTGAACATAAGTCAATCTTGAGCAGCGATACTGTAAGCTCCAATAATTTCTCTGATCATGATTATGTTGTTTGCAATGCAGAATTGGACTATTGTCAAATTCATACGTCTATTTTTAGCTTTAGGAATTTAAAAGATTATGCGGGGGTAGCTGCTTCATTTGAAGATGCCTTAATGGAAGTAGCGTGGAATGATATTTATACATTACCTGATGTTAACCACAAGGTTGCTTTTTTATCACGTAACTTGCTTTCCCTTTTTGATGATTTCTTTCCCATTATAACGGTTACATCCCGTAAACCCAAAGCACCTTGGCTCACCGACAATATCAAATTGATGATGAAACTTCGTGATAATGCTTATCGCCGGTTTAAAAAAACGAAAAAGAATGGCCATTGGGAGTATTATAAATCTTTAAGAAACCTTGTAACATTCTCCATCAAACAGGAAAAGAAAGCTTATTTAAATTTCAAGCTATCCAATGGCGATAAATCATCTCTCTGGCGAGCCGTCAAAGACTTGGACATCTATAAAAAACATAATGCTAAACTACCTAACGAGTTAAACAAACCCGATGAAATTAATAGATTTTTTAATCAATCCATTTCTAATAGCTCTATTGCCACACAGAGCCAACATTTAAATTGCTATAATACTATACATCATAGCGTTAACGATAAATTTAAATTCCATTCTGTGAGGAAACATATAGTTATGAAAATTATTAACAATATTAAATCTAAATCGTTTGGCTCCGATAATATCAATATTGAGATGATCCAGCTTTGTTGTCCTTTTATAATAGCATTTATAACGCATATTATAAATGAATGCCTCTACACCAATACGTTTCCTTCACAATGGAAAGTGGCTTATGTCAAGCCTATTCCTAAAATTAATAATCCTTCATGCTATAAAGACTTGAGACCGATTAGTATACTGTGCACTTTGTCGAAAATATTGGAGAAGGTTATGAAAGATCAAATAAATGAACACATTCTTAAGTATAATCTTTTAACACCTTACCAATCTGGGTTTCGAAAAAATTATAGTTGCACCACAGCATTACTTAGTATTACCGACGATATCATTAAAGCTACAGATGCAGGATATCTCACAGTTTTGGTATTAGTAGATTTTTCTAAGGCATTTGATACTATAAATCATAAGCTTCTTTTATCAATACTGAATCATTACGGTTTCGATGTGTCTGCGGTACAACTTATTACCTCTTACCTTGAAAGTAGGCAGCATTGTGTGCTTATGGATAACATTAAATCTTCTTTACTTGGTGTACATAGTGGAGTCCCACAAGGCTCCATTTTGGGGCCACTTTTATATGTCATATATTCAAATAATATCTGCAGGGACTTTAAAAGCTGTAAATTTCATCAGTATGCTGATGATACACAGGTATATTGTTCATTCCCACCGTCTGATACATCTGATGCAATAAAATTAATAAATAAAGAACTTGAAGTGCTTGTCCGAACTGCTACAAACCATAATTTATTTATTAATGCAAAAAAGTCCACTGTGCTGCTTTTTGGACGAGATAAAGCTAGAATCCAGAACTTGGATCTCATTAGGATTAAAGTGCAAGGATCGGTATTGAAAGTGTCGCACGATGCAAGAAATCTTGGAGTTTTAATGGACTCTAACTTTAAGTATGTTAGCCATATTAATAATTGTTTGCGCAAGGCATATTCTACTCTAAAGCGTTTGTATCCGAATAGACATCTGTTATCTACTAAAACCAAAATAACCCTAACAGATACCCTTGTTTTGTCACATTTTAATTATTGTGATGTTTTGTTTCATGCATGCATTGACACAGCTACTGCCACCCGTATACAAAGAGTGCAGAATTCTTGTTTGAGATTTATTTATGGCATTGGGCGCAGAGATCACATTTCACATAAGATGATCGAGGTGGGATGGCTTAATATGTCTCAGCGTAGAATGTTGCATTCTCTAGTTCTTTACCATAAGGTTATTGTCACCCAAACACCAAGTTACCTAGCTGATCGTTTAGAATATAGAACTAGCTTACATAATCTAAATTTGCGCCATAGAGGTCTACTAAATATCCCTTTCCATCACACTGCTTACTTTGAAAAATCGTTCACATACAATATATGTAAGCTGTATAACATGATTCCGTCCCCTCTTAAAAATCTTCAACCTCTTGGCTTCAAAAATAAAATCAGACAATATCTGAAACTGGAGCTACCTAAATGAACTGGTGTGTCTTAAGATTATAGTACTTATACTTGTATTTTTATTTTCGTTGCTTTCCTCTCTTTGTATTCAAGTATTAATTTGTTCCTGAGTGCTAGCGTAATTTACAATTTATATTTTATTTTCCTATAACGAGTTGGGGTTACATGGAAGAACAGGGTTGTCAAAACACTGAATGTAGTCCCATTTCCCGTATACATTATGTGTTACTCATTTATATATATTTTATACTTATTTGGTTTTGGTATTACGTGGAAATAAATGTCATTATTATTATTATTATTATATTATACAATAAAACTCGCACGTTTACTCGCCAAAATATCGAAACAAAATGGAAAGTTGGCGAGAACTTGGTGAGCTGCACTTTTGCCTGTTTAGACTGCGGCAAGAAAAGTGTCGAAAGAATTCTTCCGCGAGTTCTGTCAAATGGATGCTATTTACACTTAAGACAGTAGTGTCCGACAGAAAATTGCGCGTGTTTTCTTTCTAGTCTAAAGGCACCTTTAGCCTCCTCCCATTCTATGCCTTGATCTTGAAGTATTCTTGCTACTTATAGGTACATATCCTATGTTGTCGTTATGCTTCCCCTTTTCTTCCTATTTTGAATTCCGGTGTTCCATATGTGTTTCGCAAGCCGACTGTTTTCCATTCGTTCAAGGCGTCTAAATAAGCGTTTTAATTTTTGTCTATCAAAGGTCTCTATCAGAGCATCCACTTCTTATTTTATCTTCTCACTAGGAATTCCACCAACTCCCCTTACCCTTCGCAAGTACTTCATTTCTGTAGCATGTAGTCTGGTTTTTTGTGATTCGTCCAGCACCCAACTCTCTCTCTACCGTAGGTCAATATTGGTCTGTAAGTAGATTTCATTAACTATTTCTAATTAACTGTTACAGTCAGTGGCGGACTAAGGGGGGGGGGCGGCAGGGGCGGTCCGCCCCGGGCCCCGTCACTAGAGTAGGCCCCCGATGCGTTGCAACTGCAAAGAGAGAAAAAAAAGACCTAGTATTGGCTGGCCGGGGTGGCCGGTGGGGAGGCGAGCGGCGGTCGGCGACGGCGTCGGGTCGGTATTCAGCAGAATAAAAGCGCGGAAACATAAATTTTAAGATTTCATCATTTGTTATGTATCAATAAAACCTTATTCACATTCATAGCTTTTTTCTATTCGTTTGTTGTGATTCATGGGTTAGAAAAGTAGGGCAGGTGGGGCCCCACTCTGAAAATCGCCCCAGGCCTCATACACCCTTAATCCGCCACTGGTTACAGTACTTACCGAAATAGTTTCTTTCTATCGCCTTTGGCATATTCTAGGAATAACAACAAAATTCATCTTGATAACATGGCATTAACATATGTATACCTATACCTAGTACACTTACTTACAATAGGTAAGCAGGTAAGTTAAATTATCTTCAATTATAACGTTTGCAGGTTATGTGTATTATTTACCCTTTAGAGAAGGAAAGATTTACCCCTTAAACTTGACAGTTGTACGAAAATTCAAATGTTAGCGCACTTGCGTTTGCGCAATACCGAGGGAGTCAGTGTGCAACACATCTGCAAGTTAGCAAATATGGGTCAGGTAAAATAAAAGTACGGTAGGTTCACACACACTACAAGAACCAAGATGCCATCATGTGCCATATCTTTCAAGTAGACATTGCAACATAACCTTACATTTGTGTTATTAATTGGGGGGGTGATATATTTCTTAACGTTACGCGAAATTAAAAGCTAACGGATCTTGGACCCCTTCAACGTCTGTACTTACCCCTTGGAGGTGTCTCGGCCGACTTAGAAAGTACTTCGTACTGAACCAGTAATTTCAACAGTTCCCGAAATAGCGTCGATGAAGAATTGTCGAGAAACCGCGGGACTCACCCCATGTCCCTCAAGCTAGAACGAAGAACAATTGCGTTATTTCATTTTATGTAGTGTATCAGTAGCCGATTTAATAATAACAAAACAAGTTGTGATATTAATTAAAATTTTGGAGCAGTATATTTTACGAGGTAAGTTAGAAAATAAAAATAATGGCAGCCTCACGCTAAGTCCAACCCTGTTCTCTAAGCCTCAAATTCAATTGTTATCAGCCTACTGATTTATAATTAGCGACAGCGATCAGCTGTTTTTTGCATGTCAAGTGAACGATAATTAAAGGAATCAAATCCCGCAACTTAATTACCTGCGAAATCCGCGGCGAAACAAACGTTCGATTTTAACAGTGTAGTGTATTTGATTTGAACAAAACCTTAGTAAAGTAACAGCCGCCGCCGGTGGAACGCTTATATACCTAAAATATATAAGGGGAAACAAATACATAGCCGCGCTCTTATATACCTTCGCTCTCACAACGACTGTCGGATGGGAACTCAGCAGTCTGTCGAGTAGAGCGAAATCGTGCTGTTAGAATATGGAATAAACGCATATACACAGAAGAGAGTGAAGTGAACGGTATTTATTTACAGCGCACGATGCCACTTTTGTGTCATTTTTGTGTACCTACGCCAAGCATACGTCGCGCAATTTCATTTATTAGTGGTGCCGGGAAAATTGTGCGTAAAGTGTAAGTTTTAAGGTTATGTGCTTGTGCGTTAAGGTTGTTAATCGCGTGTGTTTCGAATGGGAAATAATTGTAAAAAGTGATCGATCACGTGGTTGCAGTGCGTTAATTGTGATTTGACAGTTGGATTTAAGTACTTACATAACTTCAAGTAAAATCCGCCGAGGTAAGCGTAAACAACAACACCAATACACGTTACAAATTAGTTACCATAGTTGCCATATTTGCATTGTCTGTGTAGAAAAAAGGTTTCTTTTTATTGCAGTTCAAGGTTCTTCGAGTTGCTGTTATCAGTGAAAGTCGGGATTATATGGTTCGAGCCGACAAAGACGACGAGGATCCCGGAATTGTGCAGGTAAGCGAAACTCCCGTAACCTCGATATTGTTATCTAGCAATTAAGGACATTCGCATCTTATCAATTGTCAAGCTGAATTAGGCGGGAAGCGAAAGGCGTTTGAAACGAACGCACCCCCTCCTCGTCACAGTTTCCTTATCAGCGTCTCTTCTTACACCTGCTCGCAATTGTAGTTCTGGTGGAAATCCCAACGAAGGGTTGGAAGTGTGTGTACACAAAATAACGAGGTTGTTGTCGTTTGCCTCATTGCCGATTCGAGTGGATACGAAGAAGTCGATAATTGGTAAGGGGATGCCGTTGGAATTTTCGATGCTGTTTCTAGCAACTCGAGACCGGTAGGCCTAATCTCTCGCATAATCTTTTTATTCGTAAGATGTAAATGAGTAAGCAAACCCCCTCACCCTCCCCTTACGTTTAAGGTCGGTACGAACCATTATCTGCACGCGTCTCGGCATCATATACGAGGGCGGCAAAAAAAACCATCTAGATTGACGCGTACTGAGTAGAAACGCAATCTTCCAACGTGGGTCAACTCGATACCGCGTACGCTCCCAAGGATACCTACTATGAGGTGTTGCAGATCCCCTACAAGAGCCATGGGAAGGTGTTTTCTCTATCGATTTTGTCGAACTGGTCTTCGACTGTTTCTTTTTACCTATATTACACATTTCCCTCGAGAAGGAAATCGATTGTTTGATATTATAAAGTATGAAAATTGATGCGCCTGTATGAAAGTTATTCAATTGTTGTAATTTTGAATCCAAAAAGTCAAGGAAGAAAATGTCTTATTTAAGGTAGGGATGATGATCCGAAAAATTTGCCTTCTCTGGCATCTCATCTATTTAGAGTCCCTTCACACTGAGTCACTTAGCAGCTGTTGATATGGAGGTATTCATCCACACTGCACTCTGCGACTAAGTGTCGCTGCGAGGGAATCTACACAGTTTTAAATGGCGGTGTTCACACGAAGCGACCGCCTCGCAACAGTTTGTGTGTCGCCGCAGAAGCGTTATAACACCGTCAGTGGAGGAACTAGGTTAGTGCCGAAAGTGCCGCTTTGAGAGGGCAAGGGCCCGCCGAAGACGCAGCAGTACCGAACAGGACACGACGTCCCGGGTGAGGCAGTTAAATTCGAAATAGTCTGCTAAAGTCGACTACAGGGTGCAAAACAAATTTGTGAGCCTTTAGGACGAATCTCATAAACGGAGGGTATATATTTGACGCAGTTTCGATGCTATACATTTTCGTAATTTGTATAAACAAAAAAAATGCGTGGGCTCGATCTATAATATTTTGAGAAAGTAATAAATGAACGAAATGGATATTTAACTGATAAAGAAAGCGTTCGGTAGGTAGCCAAGCATACCCGTTGACAAAGGTTAAACTTAAACGAGCTATTTTTTTGTTAGTAAAAAAGACGTGGAATGTGAAATGTCATCTTAGGAATAAGGTAATAAGTATCTTTTCATTTATATTGAATAATTGAATTGAATGTGTAATTTAATATCGCATTTGTTTATGTCACAAAACTTATTGGTCTAATTAATGGGGGCGTGGTCGGACGGAAGACCGACTGAATTACATTTAACGTTGTCGAGTAGTTCAAATTTAGCCTTTGTGAAACTATACGTTCGGCCGTCAATTATTTATAATTGGAATTAAGTTTGCTAATTACGTAAGCTGCTAGTAAATTCTATTAACTTAGCTGAAATGATTAATTAATTCCTCTTCTTATAATTGACCCATATTTTAATTTTATCACTTCATGAAGATACTAATACTAGTCCGCGGTTGCGTGGCCAATCGGTGCCGAGTACTTCCATTTATGCGGAAATGTAAGGTAGAGACTGGAACGGATTTAGGATGCTGATGGGGCGAGTACTGCTCCAGCATTCGCCTCGTAGATGCCAACACTATGCGAAGCTACTTTTGTCTAAGGAAAACCCGACAAAGCCCCATACGGAGCTGAGAGGAGTGGGCAGTGGAATTCGAATCCAGAATCTGCCGAATAGAAGTCGGTAAACGTAACCACTGCGCCTCCGGCTTCGGTGCAACGGTGAGAGATGCAGTGTAGGTTAAATGGGGGCAAATGTGCCCCTTTTTGTGATTAAAAAGAACGCAACCACAAATTTTAATCGCCCTGTACAATGCGTCCTATTGGGGTAGAGACTGCATTAGTAACGGATTTATGGCTCAGTGGGTTATAATTCCGGAGGTCGGGTGTTCGAACCTGGGTTGAGGTAAATACCGGAGTAGTATAGACCAACTTAAGACCTTCTGCAGAGGCACCTCTAAATAGCATTATGCGGGTCACTGTAATTGGGCGCATGCCTGTTGAGGGCCCAAAAACAAGAGAGGGATAATAATAATAATTATATCTCAGATTTTTTTAAAGATAGAGATTTGCGATTTGCGACTCTGTACCACTTTTTTTTACTTTTAAATACCATAACCAGTATCAATCTAGCAACGTTTGTTTCCGAGATACAGGGTGAAAACTAAAAGTGGGATGTTACCGTATCTTACTACTTACCCATGTAAGATAGAAACAAGTATAAATTGTATACAACTCTTGTGCAGATAAAGCGCATTTTTTTAACCGAAATAGCTTTTGTTTTGACATCGCCAATGGATATATTTCTTGCAGACGTCTCAATCGCCATTTGATAATAGGACAGAAAGAAGGGCAGTAGTTGGTAGAAAACGGTTCCTTTCGTTGAGACCTTTAATTAGAATACAATGAGAGATAAAATTTATTTTTAACCCTCACCCCCCCCCCCCCCCCCCCCCTCAGGCCCTGTCGCTCACTGATCTCGAAAAGGAGTCGCACGGGAAAGTTATAGTTTGTACAAACCAATTTATTTCGATGAGACCTTTCATTAGAATACCATGAAGGGTAGAACATGTGCCCCCCTCCCCCCCATTTCCTAAAGTTTAACTTAGCACCACTAAAGGCATGCCTATGCAAAATCTGAGACTAATTGGTTGTCGTATGTAAAAAGCTATGCACGTTTTACTTTCAAAAACAGCATCTCAGGGAATAATTCGGGGGGAGGGCTTTTAGGCAGCGAAATTTGATGGCCGTCTGGCACACCTTCAAGGTATAGGCTACCTACTGCAAAAAATTCCAGGACTCTAGGACCTAGAAGTAGTTCAAAACGGTAGAAGTGGGTCCGAACGGACGGACGGGCGGATAAAACGCAAACAATAGCACATTTTTCTTAATTCTTAAAAAATGCGCTAAAAATGTAAACAGGTTTTCGCCTTAAGGTGAGTAACTCGACCGCATTTTCCATAAATTGATAGTGCTTCCCGAAAGACCATGTAACGGACATCTATGTGTACAAAGGAAAATAAGTTATGGAATAAATATTGTTATAAATAAGAAACTTAGCATTGCGCAGAGTGCGCATGCGCACACCTGATGTTTAAAATATGCGATATGTTTGTCACTAGATAAGTATCTTTGGTTAAAATTTCAAAAAATATCTCTGAATAAGAAATTTGACATTGCCCAGTTTGCGCATCTGTGAATATGCGATACGCCTGTCCTCACTAACAGAATCTTTGATTAAAATTTCAGCAAAATATCTTTGCACATGCGCATATAGGTATGATTTGTATAATGTGCGATATGTGTGTCTGAGTAGTAGAAGCATCTGCGGTTCAAACTTCAAAGAATGTCTCCATAAATAAAAGAGTTGACATTGTGCAGTTTGCACACATCCTATTGTTACAATGTGCGATATGCTTGTCTTTACTACTCGCTTTACTAGAAGTATCTGTGGTTAAAATTTGAAAAAATCTCAATAAATAAGAAAGTGATCATTTCGCAGTCTTGATCATGCGCGCACTAATCGTTATGATTTTTCTTGGTTGATGTGCCGGAGTTATAAGCGAAATTAGAGGAAATATTAGGAAACTCGAAGGAAATTTTAAGGAAATAAAAAGTTTCTATAAGGAAGTAACGTTACTTATTTCACGTTAATTCTGAGAAATGTGCAAATTTGGGGAAATTTAAGACAAATCTAGAACTGTTGGAGAAATTAAGGGAAATTGTGGCAATTTATCGGCAATGAAGGAAATCTTTGCCTCTCGCTTTGCCCCCTAAAATAAGTCATGATTTTTTAAAATTCCGAAATTTAAAAATCGTTTTTGTATTTTTTTTTAAATCATTTGCACCTTTTTCATTTTTGAAAGGAGAATTTAATATGCTATCTTTTCAGATTAAAATACCTATACAGGGTGTCCCATTAAAAAAAAGTTAGGTCTGATAACTTTTTTAGCTAACCTCGTATACTCATTTCGAAAACGGTAGATTATTCAAGAATCATTATTCTTTATGAAGAAACTCGTGTAAAAACAGTTTTTCTGTTTCTGTTTTAACCTCGGGGTTGGTGACGACTTATTGTAGGGGATAAAGATTTCCTTTATTGCCTAAAAATTGGTCCAATTTCCCTTAATTTCCTCAACATTTCTAGCATTGCATTTAATTTCTCCAAATTTACACACACAATTTACAAACAACAAACTTGATTTAACGTTATTTCCTTATAGAAACCCTCGTAGAAACATTTTATTTCCTTTAGATTTCCTCGAGAAATTTCTCCAGATTTCCTCAAGATTTCCTTGGAATTTCTTCGTATTTCCTCAAAAATTCCTAATATTTCCCTAGAATTTCCTTTGAAATTTCCTCTTATTTCCCCCAGATTTCTTAATATTTTCTCAAAACTCTTAAAGACGCTCAAAGACTAAACTCTGATAGACTTGAAGGATCTTAAAAACAAGACTTTTAAAAAACATGCACTTAGAGACTTTTAAAGTTTGTACAGGGTGTTCCATTTTCGACAATTTTATAGGGTCATGCACTCTTATATCACACGAGAGATATTCAAACAAGATTCAAGTGATTCAAAAAATTTTAAAAAAGATTAAAAAAAATAAAAAGAAATTAAAATCATTCAAAAAATACTTCCATATTTTAAATTTTTCTAAAAATAAAAATAAAAAAATTAAAATCATTCAAAAAATACTTACATATTTTTAATTTTTCTAAAAAAATTTTTTAATCTTTCTAAATCAATATTGAATATCTTTGTGTTATATTTTTGAAAAGGGAATCTAATATGCTACCTATTTATTGGGCTACTTTTGAGAGCTCCATGGGAAGTTCAGGACATTTACAGAACAGCCTTTGCGCAGACGTTTGGGTCAGTTCTTCAAGCTTTATGATTTTTGAGAGATCCTTGCAACAGATTTTGGAGATTCTTGAAAAAGTTCTGGAGGGATCATTGGAAATTTTTCAGATCACCTTGGGATTATATAAGTAAAATATTCGTTGCGAGATTCTCAAAAGGTTCTGGAGTGCTTCAGATCCTTAAAATTCTTCGAATCGCTCTGTATATAGGTATTAATCTGAAAACACGGGATAATAATTTCTCTTTTCAAAAATATAACACACCAGACAGAGACGATATTAAAAAAGATTCAAGTGATTCAAAAAAATTCCAAAAGATTTAAAAAATTATTCACAAAATGTA
This sequence comes from Photinus pyralis, assembly GCF_008802855.1. Classification (NCBI taxonomy): domain Eukaryota; kingdom Metazoa; phylum Arthropoda; class Insecta; order Coleoptera; family Lampyridae; genus Photinus; species Photinus pyralis. The sequence goes on from NW_022170250.1 coordinate 2,735,216, forward strand.
AAAAAAAACTTTTAGTTTTTTGAATTTTTAAAAAATCTTTTTTGAAATTTGTTGAATCAATATTTAATTTGTTTAGTGTTATATTTTTGAAAAGATAATTTAATATGCTATTTTTTTAGATTAAAATATATAGGGTGTTCTATTAAAAGTTTCATAAAAAGTGACACAGGGTCGCAAAAACCGCAAGTCTCTATCTTTAAAACAGCTGAGATACACTGCAGCCTCAACCAAAATATGACATACTGTACAGGCTACAGGGTGTCCCATTTTCGACACTTTTATAGGATGTCTCCTTAATTACTCATTAGTGCTATCAAAAAAGTAATATAGGCGCCATGCGCTCTTTTTTGCTCAAACTTACAATGGTAAAATCCAAATTTGAAAATATTCGCTGGCTTAAGAGATACGGGAGAAAATCAAGAAGTTCCCAATTTCAAAATGTCTATTTTCTTAGTTAAATGAAATACAGAAAAATGTATTGCAAAAGTTTCTTTATAATGATTGTTGAATTATCTGCCGTTTTGGAAGTAACGAAGTCAGCTAAAAAAGTTATCGAACCTAAACTTATTTTTTTAATGAGACACACCGTATCATTTAATGTAAAAAGATAGGTAGCACATTAATTTATCTTTTCAACAATACAAAACATTAGGGATAATAGATGAAGTCTAAGTAAGTGGTTAAAAAAATTAAAACAGATTAAAAGAGTTTAAAAAGTTAGGTTCAAATGATTCAAAAAAATACAAAAAATTCAAACGGATTTTTGAATTTTAAAATTTAAAGAAATCTTTTTTGAATCTTTTTGGACCAAAATTGAATTTCTACTGTGAGTTCACTTTTTCGGATATATGTAGCAGCATGAAAGCTGTCCACTTTAAGAGGTTGTGATAAAAATAGTGGTTAGCATTAAAAAAAACATGTCCCCCTTCATTTTGGATAAAAATATTCTGTAAAAAAATGTTGTTTTGAAAATATTCCAGAAAAGATGTCACACTGTAGGTATAAGAGTCTGAAATGCACCCAAGAGATTTTAGGTAGGCGTGCCATGCAAAAAAACCCAAAGAACTATGTACTTATTTCCGCACAGGTTTTTTGAGGAAAACGTACCAAGTTTGAATCGCTCTATATACTATTTCATCCGTATATTTCATTTTTCTTCCCTATATTTATTGTCCACTATTTTTTAATTATCTGGATTTTGAAATTTTAGGGTTGTTGAAAGCACAAGAAGGATAGGAGGCTCTTATTGCTCTTAGTATCCTGTCAAATTTTTAAAATATTCCGATGGCTCCTTTTCGAGATATACAGGGTCGCTGATAAAACGTTCGATTATCCGGAAACATATACAAGATATCGAAAAAGGCTTTATACAAAGGTTTTGGGATTATTCAATGGTGACTAGAGGTAGTAATAATTTTATATACACAGTGTTGCTAATAAAGGCGTGGCCCACCATTTTCATTCAATAAATTTTAAAATAGGTAGATATGCAATAAGCGCGGTTTATTTTCAAAACTCGATAATCCGGAAACGAGTGAATTTGGGTACGTTACGCTTCGACGCTTCTTACAAATTTTGATTAAAACTAAGAGAGAGAATTGAAATATCGAATAATATACAGGGTGTTTTATTAAAAAATGTAATTAAAAATTTATGTATAATTAAAAATTATGCCTAGTAGACCTTCGAGAATCTCAAAACGTGTCACATTTTTTTTTATATCTTGTATATTTTCCTTCATGAATTCAGAGCACAACATGATTATAGTCAGAAATGGGATGCATTGATAGTAGCAGATCTCTTTCTCTTTGATTATAAAAGTGGTCGACTCGAAATCGCCCTCTTTCCTTGCCAACTGACCCAATGCGAGAACCCTCTCAAACGAAACGTCACCAATTTACCCAGCTTGCGCGAATAAATATTAAAATTGTGGGTCCGACGTAGAGAAGAGCCACTCTCGTCAGCGAAGTGAAACGGATGAACGAATCTCGCCAATTAAGCGCAATAGAGAAACGTTTTCTTAAACCTAACGGCAATTTCGTGGCAGCTGGCAGAGGTGCCGTACCAACTTTTACACTTTTATATACGATACACCTCTCTACTACTCCAAATTAAGAACTTCGTATGCACATACATTAAACTGGCGCAGCACCATCGGAATGCGGTTCATTAAACTTCATTTTGTGAGATATACGAACTCGATTGTTCTAAATGTGCGGGCGCGTGACAGTTTACCGAACAGGGGGGGCGGCGCTTAAGCTGTCACCTCGATTTTGTCACAGTCCCTGCTGGCGAAGCCTACGCGAAGAAGGAAGTAATGAAAGCGTTTGCAATCAGCGATCAGTCGAAATGCTTGAAATCTTCATAAGGATAGCGTGGGAGTTCTTCTTTGAAGATTATCGCAAGTTTGGAAGGAGGTTATGCGGTTGGCATCTACAGCATGATTTTTGTAGTCACGCCGGAATTCGAGAAAAAAGTCAAGAACGTTGTTTAACTGTTAAATAGAAGAATATACGGTGTGTTCCCCAATTGTTTGGCCGTCTCTTGTAAGACGAGCTTCTGGGGAACAGCCCTGTTGTATTGAAAACTAATTTTGGTTTTGAAAAATCAAGGGTAACGCCTACTTTAATTTTTTTGTTTTTATTTTTTTTAGTGAATTTTTGAGGAATCTTTAAAAGACCCTTAAAAATCGTACTTTGAGTGTTTAGGAGCCTTTGGGAGATTCTGGGTTCTCTTTGAGTCTCCAAAGATTTTCCAAAGGGGCTCCAAAATATAACACTAAACAATTTTCTTGAATCGTTTATCTTTTCCTAAATCTTTATATATGTTTTTAATCTTTTTGAATCTATTGATTTTTTTGTGTGCATCTTTAAGAGCCTTGAAATGTTTTCAAACATTTTCTAGAGCCCCCAAAAGTCTTTTAGACTTACGAAAATCTTATTTGGGTCTTTAAGAGCTATTAAAAGCTTTTATCAATCCTTAGGGCAGTTTTAGTCGAGAGAGCATTTCTGAGTAGTTTTTAACAGTCGCAATTTCGCCAATAATTTCTATGCGTTTTCAAGAGGCGTTTAGAGTTTCTAAAACCCTCTAGGAGGATCTTTCTGGGTCTATTGAATAGTCTTCTGGGGGCATTAATTCGCTTTTCGACTCTTTAAAAGTCTAAGAGTATTTAAAAATCCTCTTTCAAGAGTGTTTAAGGTACCTTTAATGGCGGAATAGAAAAGAATTTTGTGTCGTGCCCTTGGAGAGGGGATTTGGCGGTGCCGTAACTAATGAGCACCCTTGTTAGTGTTTGGTTTTTTAAGAGGATACTGAGAGTTATAGGGAAATGGTTACACATGCCTTCTTTGATATGTGGTTTTGAACCGCCCGCGCTTTTAATACAATTTTCCCGAAATGGGCATCGTTTGCTGGGGTGTATTCCATACTCCCCAGACCCCTCCCTCGGTCCTACGTTCTCTGTAGTATGGAGTACACAAACCTGGATAAACCTTCCTCAACAACCCTCAAGCGAGTCCAGAAGACTAAAGGGTTTGTGGGTATTCCCTCCAGTAGATGACAACTCAATTGCCCTTTCAAGAATACCACCTTAGGGGGGTACTGACGTTTATAGGGAAAGGGTTATCGAAGCTTTTTTTGATGGGTGATTTTGAACCCTTGTCGCTTTTCACATAATTACCTTGAAGTGGATTTTTTCGTTTGCTGGAGGGTATTCCATACCCCCCCCCCCCGTGTCCCGTTGTCTGTAATATGGAGAAGAAGATCCAGCAAATCTTCCCCAACAACTCTCAGTTGAGTCCTGTAGCCTAATGGGTTTTGTAACTGAACGTGGGGGTCTAGGGGGTATAGAATGCCCCCCAGTAGACGGCAGCTCCAACGCCATTTCCAGAATACCACCGTAAGGGAGTACTGACGGTTATAGGGAAAGGATTATCGACGCCTTCTTTGATTGGTGGTTTTGAACCTCCATCGCTTTTAACATAATTTTCCCGAAATGGTAATCGAGTTTATTGTTTGCCATACCCCCCACAGCCCCCTTCCTTCGTTGTCTGTAGTATGGAGAATGAGATTTGGCAAAAATCTTCTCCAACAACTCTCAAACGAGTTCTGAAGACTACAGGGTTTGTGGAAAAAGGTGTTTCTGGGGGGTATGGAATACCCTCCACTAGACGACAGCTCCATTGCCATTTCCAGAATACCACTAGAAGGGGGTACTGATAGGAATAGGGTCATCGAGGCTTGCTTTGATGACTGGTTTTACACCCCCGTCTCTTTTAACATAATTTCCCGGAAATGAGTATCGACTATCGTTGGCTGGGGGTATTCCAGATCCCCCGGTATTACCGTCTCTGTAGTATGGAGAAGAAAAAGATCTGATAAGCGTTCTCCAACAACTCTCAAATGAGTCCTGAGACTAAAGGGTTTGAGGAAAAAGGTGTTACCGGGGGGTACCTCAACTCCATTACCCTTTCCAGAATACCACTATAAGAGGGTACTAGGGTTTATAGGGAAATGGTTATCGAGGCCTTCTTTGATGGATGGTTTTGAACCCCCGTCGCTTTTAACATAATTTTCCCGAAATGGACATCGACTTTCTCATTTTCTGGGGGGTATTACATAGTCTCCAGGCCCCCCGGTTCTTTGGTCTGTCTAGTATGAAGAAAAAGATGGGATAAACCTTCCTCAACAACTCTCAAGCAAATCCTGAAGCTTAAAGGGTTTATGGAAAAAGGTGTTTGTGAGGGGTTTGGAACACTCTATTGTCCCTTCCAGAATACCACCATAAGAGGGTACTGGTGTTTATATGGAAATGGTTATCGAGGCCTTCTTTGATGGATAGTTTTGAACTCCCGTCGCTTTTAACATAATCTCCCCGAAATGGCCATTGGCATTTTCGTTTGTTGGGAGGTATTCCCGAGGGTATTCCATACTCCACAGTACTACGTTGTCTGTAGTACGGATAAACAGATCTGATAACCTCAACAATTTTCAAGCGGGTTCTGAAGAGTAAAGGGTTTGTGGATGGAAAAAGGTGTTACGAGGGGTATGTATGACTACAGCTCCATTACCATTTCCAGAATACCACCCTAACGGTGATGCTAAGGTTTATAGGGGAAGAGTTATCGAGACCTTTTTTGTTGAATGGTTTTCAACCCTTGCAGCTTTAACATGGTTTTCCCGAAATTGTCATTGGCATTTCCGTTTGTTGGGAGATATTCGATCCCCCCCCCCCCCGTGTCTGTATTATGGATAAACAGATTTGATAAACCTTCCCCAACAATTCTCAAGCGACTCCTGAGGAGTAAGGGAAAAAGGTGGTTCGCTGGGGTATGATAGCCCCCAGTAGACGACAGTTCCATTACCATTTCGAGAATACCACCATAAGGGAGTACTGGAGTACTGAGGTAAATAGAGAAAGGGTTATCGATGCCTTCTTTGATGGGTGTTTTTGAACCCCCGCCGCTTTAACATAATTTTCTCGAAATGGTAATCAATTTTTTCATTGCTTGGGCATATTCCATACAGTTCAGGATCCAGTACCGCCACATCTTGCAAGTATTTGGGTCGGATATTTTTCTTTACTCGTAAACAACTAGGAAAACGTTATATGTAAACACAGAACGTTTTTTTGTTTTGCTTGAACGCTTTGCTTTTTTCTCCTTTGAAAAATTTGAAATGAATAATTTGTCATTTTTTAGGGATAGCGGAGCTTTGCGGTATAGGATCTCTTTTCTTTCCTCCTCTGCTCCCTTTTCACTTGAATTATTAACTAATATCATATGGAAGTAAAGGTTTCATCCATTTGATAATTCATAGTCATAAATTGACCCGATTCTCAGTTTTGGGATTTCACCTTATTCGATTGTTTGTGTAATTTTAAGAACGCCCATGAATGACTGAACAATTTCCAAAAAACTCGTTTCCGTTATGCGATAAAATCGAGGTCGCTCATTAGTTGGGTCACCGAGAAATCCCCTTTGCCAACGCCATGAACTTGCACCACAAAACAAGGTTACTCCTTACTTACGTCACCGAAAAATCCCCTTCGCCAACTCCATGAACTTGCACCACAAAACAAGGTCACTCCTTTGTTACGTCACCAGGAAATCGCCCTCACCAAGGTCACAACAGAAAATCCAAGATGGCGTCTAGTGTCTCTTTTCAACTAGCGGTTATTAGGTTTCTAGAAATCTCTAAAGCCTTCCATGGGCCATTAAAACAGTTCCCAACATAGCCTCATAGGGTCTATTAGAGTTTTTTTTTAATTTTGAGAGTAGTTAAGGGCTTCAAAGGTTTTCAAAATTCTCCCAGAGGTTGCGATTTAATTGGTAATTGGCCTTTACAATTCTTGCTTTAAGATACGTCCTTTCTAGGCTGCAGGAGCTTTAAAGAGCAGCGGAGAATTTTTCCAAAGCTTTTGCAGTACTCTCGTCGAACTTTGGAGAGCTTTTGTGCGTTACTTGTTCTTTCCATAGCGAGACGAGTTTATGAAGCTCCAGAGTAGGTCATAACAAATCTCGAAACTAGTCCAGAAAGCTTTAGAAGAGCCTAGAAAGTTCTGGAAGCTGCTTGATCCGTCTGATTTGGAAGTGTTTGATTGCTTTCAGAAGCCCTGTATTCAATCCCCTAGCCCTGGCCCTTTTCAGAGCATCCGAAGGCCTTCCAGAGCCAAGAAGAGCTTTTGCGAGTCTTTGACAGTCGTGACACTATCAGCCTCTGAAAAACAGTAAGGATGTTTAAGAGCCAATCATATAAAGGCTCTTTAATAATCTCCAAGGGGCTTTGAGACTCTTTATAGAACATTTAGTCTTATAGCTTCAGCTTTTACGACTGTTTAAGACTTTTTAAGAGCTCTTCAAAGTCGCCTACAGTCGCAAGAGTTTCCAGAGTCGTATATATAAAGGTTTTTAGTATTAACGAAACCTTTTTGATACCATTCTCGGGGGCCCCCCGATAAGCTTCTCATCCTGAAACAATGCGTTCACTTAAGGGTGAAGGTAAATGAACTGTACACATTTTTTGTTTAGGTTTAGTCTCAGTTTTACTTGTCACGAACTTGCGCCGCCTCACCTCTCTCCTGCGTAATTTTAATGTAAGGCGAATGCAAATGAGCAATGCATGTTTACTCTAAGCGAAGTCACCAGGTGTGCCACTTTTTCTTTATAAATTTGCGGCCGAACGCGAGAACAGTGCAAGAAGCGTATTCCGAGCGAGCAATTAAGCCACTTAATCTGTTGCTAATTTCGCGGTTACACCGTAAAGCGGAGCACGTGGTTTGTATCGATTATCGAAACGGAACGGTGTTAGGGAGGTTGTAGGCGCCCTTTCTCTCCGCCGACGACGCTCTATCAAAACGCGGCAATTTGCGGCCCTTTGATTGCTGACGTATCGTCATTTTAATTAGATCATCGGGGCCTTAATCAAAATTTTAACCGGACCGAGTTTAATGAGCCCGAAGTGCCGCCCTTAATTGGTTAAGGGGGTGAACTGTCGATCGACATTGTGTCACTTTATTTACCTAAAAGACGAAATTTTCTAGACTAAAAGATTCCGTTAAGCCTTTATTTTTTCGCATCCTTGTCGCTCGCATGCACCCTCGAAAATCCACGTTTCGTTGTATTACACTACGCGTCTTCCGTCTTTTTTTCACGCCGAAATCCGACGATGAATCCGTCCTTTTTCATACCGGATATTATATATCCATAGGGGTTGAAGATCTACGACTCGTACTAAAAACATACATCCATAACCGGCTTTTGGACACCACCGGAGAGAGGAAACACGCCGCCTGTTTGCAGCTTTCGTTTATACGACGTATACATAATCTTTTAGGTAGAATTTTCTATTTAAATAATAGCAGTTCAGGTATTAGAATTACCTTTTTTTCTCTCATTCTCTCTCGCTCCTTTAAACACGTATCGTGCGGGCAACATCCTCATCATGCGACCGTTTAAATTTAGACGAAACAAGCCTGTATTTAGTTCAGATTTTTAATTTTCCACGTGAAAAATTTATGTAAATCGTTTACGTCGATTGGTTTCGTCTGCAAATTCTGCACCAACCCTTCGAAAGAAAACTGTTGTTCGTCTCACTCGCACTAGAACAAATCCTAATCTTTGGCCATTATGCCGAACTCACCTTTAGTTCAGGCAGAATTCGTGAAATACTGGCTCATGAAATCTATACACGGATCCAATGTGCACAAGAAGTGCATTTCAAGAGAGACTCTTATAGGCTCTTCAAAAGAGATCCTTCAAACCCTCGAACTCTTTAAAACGCTCGAAATCATCGGAATCCTGGAAATCCTTGAAACGTGTACCTTGGAATCCTTAAAATCTATGAAATCCTTGACATTTTCGAAATCGTCGATATTCTCGAATTCCTTGAAATCCTTGTCATCTTTAAACTTCATGGAATCTTTTAAATCACTGCAATCCTAAAAATTATTGCAATCCTTTGAATACCTGGAATCCTTGTTCTTTAAAAATTTGAAATGGTTGAACAAAATCTAAAAGATTTTCGAAATCCTTAAATCTTTACAAATCTTTAAAATTCTCAAAATCTTGGAAATCGTCTAAATACTCGCTTGAAATCTATGAAACCATGAAATGATTGAAATGCTTCAAATCCTCCTACTCCTTAAAATTCCAGAAATCCTCTACAGTCCTCGAAATCCTGAAAATTCTTCAAACCCTTGACATCTTTAAAATTCATGGAATCTTTGAAATCCTTAAACTCTTTAGATTGCCTAGAATTCTTGTTCTTTAAAATACTTGAAATCATTGAAAGAACAAAATCTGAGGAATTTTCGAAACCCCCAGAAACGTCAATATTTTCGAAATCCACAAAATCTTGGAAATCCTTAAAATACTCGAATTCATTGAAATTTTAGAAATTTTTCAAATACTCAAACTCCGTGGAATCATCGAAATCTTGGAGGTTCTCGAAATCCTTGAAAATAGTCTGTAAAATTCATTGAATCCTTGAAATCTAGGAAATCGTAAAAATCATTGGAATCCTTAGAATCTGTCGAATACCTGAAATCCTTGTTCGTTAAAATACTGCGAAATAATTCTCAAAATCTCTGAAATTCTCGAAATCCTCAAAATCTTGGAAATTCTCGAAGTACTCGATTTGCTTGAAATCTATGAAATCCTTCAAATCCCAGAAATAATCAAAATCCTAGAGATTCTTGAAATTATTGGAGTCCTGGAAACCCTTGACATCTTTAAAATCCATGGAATCCGGAAAATCTTTAAAATTCTTGAAATTTTCAAAATCGTCAATATTCTAAAAATCCTCTAAATACTCGAATTATTTGAAGTCTGAAATCTGAAATCCTTGTCATCTTTAAAATTCATAGAATTCTTGAAATCCATGCAAATAAAAAAATCATTGAAATCCTCAGGATCCTTGAAATTCCCGAAATCGCCTCTTGAAAATCCTTGAAATACTCGATTTGCCTCAAATCTATGCAGTCCTTGAAGTGATTGAAATTCCCCCAATCCTCGAACTCAAAATTCTAGTAATAATAGAAATCCTTGACATCTTTAAAATTGATGGAATTCTTGAAATCCTAACAATCATTGGAATCCGTAGAAACTTTCCAATGCCTCGAATCCTTATTATTGGAAAGTACTTGAAATCATCGAAATAACGAAGGCCGAGAAATTTTCGAAATCGTCGATATTATTGAAATCCGCAAGATCGTGGAAATCCTTGAAATACTCGATTTGCTTGAAATCGATGAAATCCTTGAAATTCTCGACATTTTTATCAATCTTTAGAATGGGGATCCCTGAAATCCATCAAATCGTAAACATCATCGAAATCCTAAGAATCTTTGAATACCTGGAATCTTTGTTCTTTAAAATACATGAAAGCATTGAAATAACAAAATCAGAGATATCATTGAGATCCTTAGAATTCTTGAAATTTTCGAAATCGTCGATATTCTCGAAATTCTCGCTTTGCTTGAAATCTTAAAATGATTGAAATCCGCAAACAAACAGAAATAATGGAAATTATCGGCAACCATTGATATGTTACATGGATTGATGGATGGATTAATGGAATCTTTGAAATTCATGAAATTCTAAAAATCCTCGTGAAAATCATTAGAATCTTTCAAATATCTTTGTTCTTTAAAATCATTGGAATAACAAAATCCGAAACATTTTCGAAATTGGAAATTCTCAGAATCGCCGAAATCCTCCAAATCTAGGAAAATCTTGTAATTTTTGTCATCTCCTCATCCTCCTTGATTTGTCTAAAATCTACGAAATAATTGAAATCCTCGAGCTCTTTAAAATCCCCTAAATTCTCGCTATCCCTGCCTTCTTTAAAATCCATGGAATCCTTGAAATCCTACTTAAATATCATTGAAATCCTTAAACTCTTTCGAATACCTGGACTCCTTGTTCTTTAAAATAATAATTGAAATATCAAAATCCGAGATATCTTTGAAATCCTAAAATTCCCGAAATCATCGATATTCGTTGAAAATCTTGCAAATTCTCGAATTCCGTGAATTCTTTGAAAGTCTTGAAATGATTGCAACCCTTCAAATCCTTGCTATCTTTGAAACTCCTGCGAATCCTCCTGAAATTTATGAAATTCGTAAGATCTTTGGAATGTTTAGAATCTTTCGAAATCCGAGGAATCTTCCAAAGTCTAAGAAACCTTGAAATCCGGGACTTTCCTTGAAATTCTCGAAGTTGTCGACATTCTTGAAATCCTCCAAATAATGGAAATTCTTGAAATCCTAGGAAGTTGTGAAATCTTTAAGATTGTCAAAATCCTGAAAATCTTTGAAATACGCTTTGGAATAATCTGAACCCTTGCTTCTTGAAATCTTCGAATTTTTAAAATAGATAAATTCCTTGAAATCTTTGAAATTTTCTAGAGATCGTTCTTCAAGCTTCGGTTCTGGAAGAGAGGTAGAGATCTTAAGGGTTCTAAAAGCTTCTCTTGGCTTGCTAAAATTTTTAAAGACCCAAGAAAGCTTTTAAACGCTTTTAAGTACACAAGAGCTTTCCAAACGGATATAAAAATCTCCGGATCTCTAATCTATCAGATCAGCGGCCGTAACCGAAATCGGAGATCAATGATTACAGATCATAGGTCAAAGATCAGAAATTAGAGGTCAGTGACCTAGAAATTAGCATCAGAAATTAAGGATTAGAGATAGAGATCGTAACAAAGATCAGAAAAAAGGCACCAAGAATTAGAGATTATAGATCATAGATAAACATTGAAGGATCAGATATGAAAGAGCAGGTATCATGGATCAAAATTTAGTGGTTAGTGATTGTAGATCGGACCTCGGGGATCACAAATTAAAGGTCAGGGTCCAGGAATAGAAAATAAAAAATCAGGGATCGTAGATAAATGACCATGTATCTGGTGGGATTGAGATGGAGTTTGTTTGGAACGTGCCTTCGGCTCGCTCGGCAATAACGTATTTCTGAGCAAACGAGCCATTGCCGAGCGAACCGAAGGCGAGTTCGGTACAAATCCGACCAGAATGGAGGGTAGATAATGGGATTGGGATGGAGTTTATGCCGAACTCGCCTTCGGCTCGGTCGGCATTAACGATTACATAAGTGAGCCCAATGGCACAATTGCCGAGCGAGCCGAAGGCCAATTCGACACAAATCCGGACATAATGGAGGTATGATGATGGAATTGGGGTGGAGTTTGTACCGATGCGATGCAGAGCGCATGGGAATTTGTTGGGGTAAAACGGATTTTCCCTGGGAAAAAATTAGGAAAGGGCGGTACGGAAAGGCAGAGGTAGCGAAACGTACGCCGGACGTTGAGAGACTCCCACCCCTCACTCGGGGCATGGAAGGAAAGGCGAGAGGTCGGAACCGGGGGGGGGGGGGGCGTATCGAGTTGCATTGACTGCGCCCCCAATTGCCCATAAATAAATGGCACTTTTCTCTATTTTGGCGTTTATTCGGTGACTAGGGTTAGAAGTTGAATTGCTATATCGATCGATCACGTTGATGACGGCGCCCCCCCCCCATTCCTTTCCGTTGCGTAAAGGTCAAGTTACCTATAACGCCGTAGCGGGAGAATGGGAAGGCGTATCGAGTTTCTGTTTAGTGCGTTGACTTGGTGCTACTTAGCCCCCCCCCTCCCCCATGCTTATAGATGGCAATTTTGACGTTTATTCAGGAACGACGGGTGCAAGATTCATGCCTTTTTTACGTTGGATTTCCATATCGCTTGGTAGCGTTCTAGAATCGACAGCGATTTGAGACCGAAAGATGTTTTCTATGCGCGAGGCGAAGCCGAGCAATGTGTCAACGGTCCTATACAAGAGTGAGACTGGGTGGCATTTACAAACCACAACAGAAGGAGGGAGGATTGATGAGTTTGTGTGGTGGAGTATTTCATACATCATCCTGAATAAGTGAGTCCAATGTTCTTCATTGCCGAGCGAGCCGAGGTCTAATTCGGCACAAATCCGAACAGAATGGAGGATTGATAATGGGATTGAGGTGGAGTCTCAATTTTATTTCAAAGACCCTTTCCAAATCCTGCTGGGCACGCAGCTTTTCGGGAAAAAAATAGCGCCACCTAGGTACACTGATCGAGACACGAGATTGCATTTTAATTACGTTTCATGGGATGAGTTTGGTTTGTGCACATACAAAATTGATTACAAGATTGACAGAACACCCGGTATATGACGATACCGTTTACTGAAAGCAACCAACGGCGACCATAAATTCGTATATTGTCTCACGAGGAAAGCTTACATTTACAAATGTTTCCTGTATCGTCAATACTTTATGACAATCCCGCATTTGTGTCTTCCGGTCGTTCGTTAAAATTGAAACGCATTAATCAATATTAATTGGACGATTATTTTCAGGAAACAGAAGCAGCAGTACCACGGCCACGGTATCGCCATGACGACGCCGAACGCGACGCCGAAACCTGAAAGAATTAAGCTAGTCGAAATTAATCCCCATCTCACATGCTACCTATGCAAAGGATATTACGTAGACGCGACGACTATTTCTGAGTGTCTCCATTCGTGTAAGTTACGACTGTTGGAAGAACCTCCTTGCCATTGTATAATTTTTTTTCGTTTGCAGTCTGCAGAAGCTGCATCATAAAGTTCCTCCACAAGCACAGCTACTGTCCAATATGCGAGGTTATCATCAACAAGGCGAAGCCGAATCTTAAGTGAGTATATCGACATCTGCAACAGTTGGGGCATAAAACACCGACGCGCCCCCCCCGAAACTCGACGATTTAATAATGTACAAAACTTAGGGCTGCAGGCTCTGATTTTCTGGCCGTATTTACCGTTGAGCTCGCGAATAATTTCTCTTCCTCCACCTGTTGCGACGCGCACACTTTTTTTTAACCCCTTTTCGCGATCTTTCTCAGTGGGCGGGTCAAGTGCACGCAAATTAAGCTCGCGAAGAATATACGGAATGTTCAAAATTAGAAGGGAGCAGTTATTGATGAGTTATGCTCGCGCTTGCGCCTCTCGCGCGTTTTGTCTTTTTTTCGCTTAAAATCGGTTTTAATTTGCAGATTGGACAAGACGCTGCAGGACATTGTATATAAACTAGTACCTGAATTATTTTTAAACGAAATGAAGAGGCGACAGCGCTTCTACAGGGATCAGCCCGACTTAGCTGCCAAGGTAACCCTCGAGGAGCGAGGCGAAGATACGGAGAGAACGATATTTAATCCTAGGGACACTATCAGTTTGGCGATTGAGTATATAAGGTAGGTCGAAATACTTTCTTTTTCCGGGGGGCTATCGATTTGGGGTTTGAGGGGGGCGGAAGCCGAGTTTAATTGGATTATTTTTTAGGACGCGCCGATTAAAGGTAAACATTCGAAATTTTAGTTGAATTTAAACGCGCGAGAAATTGTGCCATACTCGATTGTATTCATTTCAATTCATTTGCGAATTGCTTATTGTAAGCGAAGACTTTCGCTCTACTTTCTCTTGCATCTATAGATCAAAGTGTTCCTCGAACTGTCAAACTGACTATTTTAGGATTTTAAATTTAGAATAAAAGGCTCCATGACAGATTAGTCATCGGCGATAAAGCACGTGTGCGGATGAGACGCCGCCTTTCCGGGAAATATGACGTGTTTGTTCGAGAACATTCTAGAATACTCGGGAGCGTTCGGAAGCGTTCGACAAATTTCGAAAAAGAGGAGCTGCTATAAGAGCAAATTTCAACGCCGAAGTAATAAATCGTTCGCATTGTTATAAATTGTGCAAATGTGTGTGATCAATAATACTTTAACTGTTATAAATTTATTTTTAATTAATTGTAAATAAAATACACCATGTAATTAAATTGACGTTACAATATATTTTGTAAAAGATGAAGATTCCCGAATGTTCTAGAAAGTTTTCAAATATTCGCAACGATAAATAAATTACGGGAATTTTACAACACCACTCGAGAACAATCGGGTCAACTGATCTGATGACTTAGCTTAGTTTTCATTCGCGAGGGATTTATTTCTTCTTTTTTTCAAGAATCTGTGAGTTAAGTTAGATTGCCATCTCAGCAAATTGACGTTGATTCCATTGCTTGCAGGTCAATTTGACCCACGGGTCATAAATTAATTTTCTTTTTTTAAGACGGAAGTTTTTTTCTATTGTTGAGATTGGATGATTCGTTCTGGGCCAATCAGGTCAGCAGATCTGCTGTAATGGATCAAAGGGATCTGGATCCCATATAGCTTGTAGGGCAGTTTGATATACGGGTACGATACCGTTAAATGATACAGGAAGCAAAAGTAGCAAGTGATATGTGCTGTTGTGCGCAGAGTTGGACTGGGTCAAGCATAGAGTGACCCTGTGACCCGGTGACCCAGTTAGTTTACTGACCCAGTGACCCGGTGACCCAGTTGATCCGGTGACCCAGCTTGACCCAGTGACCCAGTTTGGCCCAGCTTGACCCGGTGACCCAGCTTGACCCGGTGACCCAGCTTGACCCAGTGACCCAGTTTGACCCGGTGACCCAGCTTGACCCGGTGATCCAGTTTGACCCAGTGACCCATTTTGACCCAGATTTATTCAGTGACCCGTCTTGACCCGGTGGCCCAGTAATTAAATTATTGTTAGGTATCATCCAAAACAATTACAAGTAACTTTTAATTTAAAAAAAAACGTCCTCAATAATATTCGGCAACAAGCCGTAGCCCAATTTCATTCAAGAGAACTAATACCTAAAAAAATCAAATGCGTTTGTTTATAGTTTGTAGTCAAGTAGTCAATGAAAGTATTTAGAGAAAAGATTTATTTGGATTAAGCTAACTAGTAGAAAAAATTAAATGTGAATGAACACCTGTAAGCAAACTGGTAAGCCCTGAAGCAAAGAAATAACATTATTCTAATACAATTCGGAACATGGAAAGTTTTTTACGGCAGTATTAAAGCAAACATCACAGAAATGGCAGTTGTCAAGCAATCGAGTATTATTTTCAACAAACCAGCATTTCATTTATTTCATAATCTGTACACTTGAACCGAGGGCACTGACTTAACTGCGTTATTCGATCAAACTAGGTGACTGGGATCATCACATATGGCCGCGCCAGAACAAAATGGCCGACCAATTAGAGCCCTTTTGGCACTGGAACATTGCAACCGTAACAAAATTTCACCATGTATACATCTCTCGCAACACCCTATACATTTATTTTCGAATTTATCGCGTTGGCGACCTGAAATTCAAAAATTCAAACCTCCTGCACAAATTCAAACTTACCGCGACAAAATGGCCGACATCGGAAAATACAAAATTTCAAATCTCCCGCAAAAATTGAAATTTACCGCCACAGCCGCTTAATGTGACGTCAGGCCATGTAAGTGTCGTCAGAGTGGAGGGGACTACAGTACTCACACTATTAATGGATCCTGTTTAGATGGCTTGTAGGTCAATTTCATCATCTATTATATCTATTTCGATTCTTGAGTTAGGTGACACGTCCTGGGTCAATCAGGTCATCCGATCTGGTCTCTAATAGATAAAATAAAGCTTGTTCCCATGGTCAATTTGATCTAAGGGTCTCAAATTAATCTTTCTTTTTAAAGTCGGAAGCTTAGGTTGACAGGTCCTGGGTCAATAAGGTCACCAGATCTGGTCCATAATGGGTCACATGGAACTTGATTCCACAACTTGCAGGTCAATTTGATCTACGGGTCTTAATTAATCTTCCTTTTTAAAGGCGAGGTTTATTTTCTACTCTTGATTAGGTTGACACGTCCTGGGTCAATAAGGTCAGCTAATCTGGTCCCTAATGTGGATCTTGATTCCACGGCTTGTAGGCCGGTTCGACTTACGGGTGTTTTTTTAGAGGGGGGAGATTGTTTCCATTCTTGAGTCAATCAGGTCATCCGATCTGCTCACTAATGGGTGAAATAGATCTTGATCCCATGACTGGGAGGTCAAGAATGGTCTTAATCTTCCTTTTTATAGGTGGATTCTTCCATTCTTGAGTTATGTTAACACGTCCTGGGTCAATCAGGTCGACAAATCCGGTTCCTAATGGGTCAAATGAATCTTGATTCCATGGCGTACAGGTCAATTTGTTCTAAACGTCTTCAATTGGTCTTCCCTTTTAAAAGCGAAAGTTTACTTTCATTCTTGATTCAAATTGACACGTCCTGGGTCAATCCGGTCAGCAGATCTGGTACCCAATCGGTCAAATGGATCTTAATTCCATAACTAGCATGTCAATTTGATCTACGAGTCTTAAATTAATCTTTCTTTTTAAAGGTGGAAGCCTTTTTCCATTCTTGAGTTGGGTTGACATGTCCTGGGTCAATCCGGTCAGCCGATTTGGTCCCTAATAGGTCCTTGATTCCATGGATTTCAGGTAAGTTTGATATACGGGTCATACATGAATCTTACTTTTTAAGCTTGTGTCCTCGCTTGTGTCTATTCTTGAGTTATCTTGATATGTCCTGTGTCAATCATGTCAGAAGGTCTGATCTTTGATGGGTCAAATTGACCTTGATATCATGGTTTGCAAGTCTATTTGATCTACGGATCTGAATTAATTTTAATTTTTAAAAGCGGAAACTTGTTTTCATTCTTGAGTTAGGTTCACATGCCTCCAGAATCAGGTCAGCTGATTTGGTCCTAATGGGTCATTGATTCCATGGATTTCAGGTCAATTGGATCTTAAGATCGTAGCTTACTCTTACTTTTTAAAACCGGAAGCTTGTGTCCATTACTGAGTTAAGTTACTAGATCCTGGGTCCATCAGGTAGGTAAATCTGGTCCCTAATTGGTCAAATGGATCATGATCCCATGACTGGAAGGTCATTTTGATTTAATGTTCTTAAATTCATCTTCCGTTTAAGTTTGTTTCCTTCCTTGAATTTGGTTGACACGTCCAAGGTCAATCAAGCCAGCAAATCTGGTCCCTTATGGGTCAAATGGATTTTGATTCCATGACTTGCAGGTCAATATAATCTACGGGTCTCAAATGAACCTTCCTTTAATGGCGGAAGCTTGTTTCCATTTTTGACTTAGGTTGACAGATCTGGTCCCTTAAGGGTCGAGGGGTTGTTGATTTCACGATTTGTAGATCAGTTTGATCCGAGGTTTGATCTATACTTAAGTCTTAAATTAATTTTCCTTTTGAATGACGAGAGTTTGTTTCTATCCTTGCGTTAGGTTGATACCTCCTGAGTCAATCCGATAAGCAGATCTGGTCTTTTATGGGTCAAATGGATTTTGATTCCATTGGGTGTTTTCCTGTTTAGGATGAATCTTCTAAGAAATAGTTTTGAGAACCTTCTTGAAACCGCCGTAGAAAGCGTCTTCGTGCCCAACCACCTTAGGAGCGTTTCTTAAAGCCTACCTAGGGTAGCCATATTCGTGAGAGCCGAGGTGGGAATTTCCTTAGAAATAAATCTTTGTAGGATCATTTTCAAGATTTCGCTTGCCCCTTATTGAAATAGGGAGAGTTGTGGGGGGGGGGGGGGTATTTGTTCATTGATCTCTAATGAAAGGTGTCAACGAAAGGAATTAATTTCTTCCAAAGACATCCCTCCTCTTCAACGCCTTATGATGATCGGTTATAATTTCTCATATCTCATGAGTGGAGTGCCGGAGGAGAGTAGGTGCTCTCAAAGGTCGAGTGAGTAGAGACGCAACAGGAGTTCGGGCGGAATAATCGCCAAAAGGCATTTCTTTTGGACAATTCTAAGGTCCATTTTGGTAGTTTTTGGATCACTCCGGGCATGTGCGTATGTGCACCTCGCCATCTTGGACCTGTCGACAAAGATTTTGAAGCTGATGCCTGATGGAAAAGTCGTTGGCCCTGTTGGGCAAAGCTGATAGACCTGTTGGCAAAGGGGTGGGGCGCGCATGCGCATATGACCAGAGTAATCCAAAAACTACCAAAATTGACCTTAGAATTTTTTCTTAGGTTTAACATCGTTATCTCTTTTCGTTCTTTAGTTAGACGAGGAACAGGCAGACAGACGGACAATACCATTCTTTCGAAAAATTCCCCTAAAAATATTGTTTCAATTACTCTCATTTTGCACAGTTCGAAATGTACTTATTTTGTGTTACTTTAGCCAATTAAAATACGAATGTGGCTTTCGCAATTTGTATGAATAAATGAGCGGCGGCCCGTTGAAAATACATTCAAAATAAACCGAAAGTGCGTATTTAAAAACTTCATTACCAAATTTCATGATACTCATACATGCGTAATGGAGGACTCTATTGAATATTCATCGGAGCGAGGGTGCTCTCTCTACATTCGAAATGATATGGAGTGAAATCTACCGTGTACGTCGTAAAACGTGTAACTTTAATCATAAAATAAATTTATGCGCCGTATATAAACATTCTCGGCTTATAAGCGCCTACTTACAATTAATTTGGAAAGATCGTTCCGGGAGTGTCGTAAATTCGCGCCGATTTGTCATTGCTGCCCGTTTTGCTGGACGTGATGTCGTGACTTCCAAACACACGTAGAGATTTCCCCTCGTTGGGAATCGTATTTTATTTTAAAGTATATTCCGAAACAAAACGCCAGCAGCGGTTCAAAGACGGCATGAAGACTCCAAACGAGAAAGCCACAAAATGACTGCTTGCGTCACGGACGGACGGGCGATTTTTTTTATTATTTGAAGCTCTCGGTTAAGATTTTTGTAAAACAATTTTGTTTGGACGATTGAAATATTCAACGAAATAACATTTTTTATAGAAGATCCTGTAATTTTTAACGTTCTAAAAAATACCAGGTCGATTAGTATAAAGCAATCTCAAATTATTCTAATTTTTCTAAGTGACACCATTCCTTTGTTCGTTGTTATTACTGCTTTTTTTTGAACAGAGGTAAAAGTACAGGGTGTCCCATTTTCGACACTTCTGTAGGGTATCTCCCTAATGGTTAGTATAAAAAAGTAATGAATGAATGAAAACAATCGATAGTGGGGGAAATAAAAAAATTGTCAATTTCACAATTATATTTTCTTATTAATTAAAAAAGATACAGAAAAATATGTACTTATTACAAAAGTTTCTTGATGGCTGAATAATCTGCCGTTTTCAACATAAGTGCCAGATAAAAAAGTTATCTAAAAAAAAATGTTTTATACTTTAATCTAAAAAAACAACATATTAATTGTTTTTTCAAAAATATAACGCACCATGGATGGATATTCCAAAAACCCAAGTGATTCAACAAAATTCAAAATTAATTCAAAATATTTAACAAGAGGTTCAAATGATTAAAAGAAAAATTCAAAAATATTTTTGAACGATTCTACTTCAAAAAGAAATGTTGCTTCTTTCTGAGGTAGTATGAGACGTAGGATACATTAGAGATATAGCAAGTGAAATGGTTACTGATCCGACCCCCTAGTTTTAAAATGTTAATCAGCCACTATGACGCATATCTCGTCAATAATGGTATAGTTAAGGGCGGAGGAATATTTACTGCCAGGGTCAAAATCAGTAACAAAAAACTCTTATTTCTACAGACAATTATGTAAGTTATACACTGCCTTTTTTTGAGCCCCGAAAAAAAAATTGTCTCAGATCGACCCGGAAAAAATTGTTTCTTATAGAATGTGGCCTGTAGAATCTATAATTTGAAACAGTTCCAAGATTGGGCTACTACTTCAAAAGTTACAGCCCTTTGAATTTTCTTTCGAAATTGGTTTCTAGTCTATAACTTAATCACACCCCCTTATCACAAAACACACCCCCTTATCACAAAACGGCTCTGTTTGAAAGATCATTTACGTACCAAGTGGCTAACCTATACAACTCGCTTCCTGACACTTGTAAAAAACTTAGCACATCTCAATTTAAAAAATACGTCCGCAAAATCGTACTTGACCGGCAGCGGCAATAACATCTTTTTACTGTGTTATTCCATATTACCATGAACCAATGTATTATACATCATATAGTTAGTAGTTATCACAAATTAATTCTTTTTTTAAATTTTTGTCTGTTAGTCCATTGCACAACATTATTAATATGATAAATATAGTGATGAGTGGGTAGTGTGGAAGAGCAGATCAGGCGTATCCTCGTCTGTATCTGAACATCGCCCAATTTAGTTGCCCTCTACTTTTTATACTATAATTGTGTTAATTTTTTTTAATTTTTTGTTTTTTTGTTTTAGTTGACGGGTTAACTAAATAAAACCATTATTATTATTATTAACTTTTGATTGAGAAGTCTGATCGAAAAAGTACGAATTGATTTGGATTCTACGCACCCAAATTAATAAGAAAAAGTGTTTTCCCGAGAAATTTTGGTGTAGTCGACTTTTGGTAAATAAGGAAGGTTATACACTGCCTTTTTTTGAGCCCCGAAAAAAAAATTGTCTCACATCGACCCGGAAAAAAAATTTTCTTATAGAATGTGGCCTGTAGAATCCATAATTTCAAACAGTTCCAAGATTGGGCTTCTAGTTCAAAAGTTACAGCCCTTTGAATTTTTTTTCGAAATTGGTTTCTAGTCTATAACTTTTGATTGAGAGGTCTAATCGAAAAAGTACGATTTGTTTTGGATTCTACGCACCAAAATTAATAAGAAAAAGTGTTTTCCCGAGAAATTTTGGTGTAGTCGATTTTTGGTAAAAAAGGAAGGTTATACACTGCCTTTTTTTGAGCCCCGAAAAAAAAATTGTCTCAGATCGACCCGGAAAAAAAATTTTCTTATAGAATGGGGCCTGTAGAATCCATAATTTCAAACAGTTCCAAGATTGGGCTACTAGTTCAAAAGTTACAGCCCTTTGAATTTTCTTTCGAAATTGGTTTCTAGTCTATAACTTTTGATTGAGAAGTCTGATCGAAAAAGTACGAATTGTTTTGGATTCTACGCACCAAAATTAATAAGAAAAAGTGTTTTCCCGAGAAATTTTGGTGTAGTCGATTTTTGGTAAAAAAGGAAGGTTATACACTGCCTTTTTTTGAGCCCCGAAAAAAAAATTGTCTCAGATCGACCCGGAAAAAAAATTTTCTTATAGAATGTGGCCTGTAGAATCCATAATTTCAAACAGTTCCAAGATTGGGCTACTAGTTCAAAAGTTACAGCCCTTTGAATTTTCTTTCGAAATTGGTTTCTAGTCTATAACTTTTGATTGAGAAGTCTGATCGAAAAAGTACGAATTGTTTTGGATTCTACGCACCAAAATTAATAAGAAAAAGTGTTTTCCGAGAAATTTTGGTGCAGTCGATTTTTGGTAAAAAAGGAAGGTTATACACTGCCTTTTTTTGAGCCCCGAAAAAAAAATTGTCTCTGATCGACCCGGAAAAAATTTTCTTATAGAATGTGGCCTGTAGAATCCATAATTTCAAACAGTTCCAAGATTGGGCTACTAGTTCAAAAGTTACAGCCCTTTGAATTTTTTTCGAAATTGGTTTCTAGTCTATAACTTTTGATTGAGAAGTTTGATCGAAAAAGTACGAATTGATTTGGATTCTACGCACCCAAATTAATAAGAAAAAGTGTTTTCCCGAGAAATTTTGGTGTAGTCGATTTTTGGTAAAAAAGAAAGGTTATACACTGCCTTTTTTTGAGCCCCGAAAAAAAATTGTCTCAGATCGACCCGGAAAAAATTTTTCTTATAGAATGTGGCCTGTAGAATCCATAATTTCAAACAGTTCCAAGATTGGGCTACTAGTTCAAAAGTTACAGCCCTTTGAATTTTCTTTCGAAATTGGTTTCTAGTCTATAACTTTTGATTGAGAAGTCTGATCGAAAAAGTACGAATTGATTTGGATTCTACGCACCCAAATTAATAAGAAAAAGTGTTTTCCCGAGAAATTTTGGTGTAGTCGATTTTTGGTAAAAAAGGAAGGTTATACACTGCCTTTTTTTGAGCCCCGAAAAAAAAATTGTCTCACATCAACCCGGAAAAAAAATTTCTTATAGAATGTGGCCTGTAGAATCCATAATCTCCAACAGTTCCAAAATTGGGCTACTAGTTCAAAAGTTACAGCCCTTTGAATTTTTTTTCGAAATTGGTTTCTAGTCTAACTTTTGATTGAGAAGTCTGATCGAAAAAGTACGAATTGATTTGGATTCTACGCACCCAAATTAATAAGAAAAAGTGTTTTCCCGAAAAATTTGGGTGTAGTCGTATTTTGGTAAAAAAGGAAGGTACTATGTTGCTGAAATGAAATAGAAACCAAGACACAATAGCATACCCCCCAGTGGTACATTCGCTGCCGTGGTGGAGAACTGACCACCGGAGGGTGAATCTACCATCATCAGTATACCATAAGACCATTCTTATACTCATATAAATACCTATACTCTTCGTAAGACCCCCACCCCCGGTAGTACATTCGATGTCGTTTACCGAAAAGTGTAATGATTGTGAGGCAGACAGTTTTGGGGGAGAATTTACCACCGAGGGGTCTGGGGGGTATGGAATCCCTACCCACTCCCACCCCCGGTACTACGTTAGATGCCCCTCAAGTAAAGGAAAATTCCCTATCATCGTTATTATCACCATGAGATAGTTCGTATACTCATATAGTCTTCACGTGCTGATGGGATACTCCAGGTCTCCCCTCCCCCCGATATTACGTTCGATGGTGTCTTAATGCCCAGTAAATTTAGGGCAAATGTGTAAATGCTTCGTAAATGGCGAGTACATGGGGGAGTGACTATAGTAAATGGAAGGTAAATGGGGCATGAATGGAGAGAAAATGGGTAAATGTGCAAATCATAAACTGGTGTACCAAAAAAATAGGCAGCCTACCCCGCTATTGGTATTGGTATATTGGAAAGTAGGATATAATATCTTTAGCAACATAAGCAAATGATTCCAAAATGAAGCTGAGACGGTCGGTATCAGCAACGAAAATTTAAAATTCGTAGCTTAGCATAATCAATTCTGTTTCCAAAGTGTTGCTTTGACGGGGTCAGCAACACAATAGAAAAATTGAAAACTGGACCGCGGGTGGTGTCGAATGCAAGCAACACAAACAATTGTTGACCATCCTTTGCTGAGCAAATAATCAGCAAAAAAAACATCATAATTTCGTCATTCGTAGCGAAATTGCCTGTTTTTTTTTATGTCAACGTCTATTGAGGTTACCGAACAAACAACCCCTCGTCGAACGTACAAATTACAGAATTGTGAAAGGCTTCATTTTCTGTCGGAACAAGCGAGGGGCGCGAGAGGGGCGGTTGTAAACTCTCGTTTTACGTTTTCTCTCCTAATTTTAATCGCAATTAACGCAGACGACGTTTTCAGACGGCGCGGCGATCGCGTTTCGGGGGTTGCATTATGCTGTAGATATTATAAAGAAATAGGCCGAACGCGCGTGTTGCATTATTTATGGATCTATTGATTTTCGAATGAGTGGAGTGCAGAGGATGATGCTCACCAGGCGCGCATTAAATTTATATTTCGTGGTCGGACTGTCCCTACTACACGCGTTTCGAGTAAAAATCAAGACGAAAAAAACTCGCCTCCCTTAAAATAAAAGCTCGCGAGTTTCCTAAACGAAATAACGACTCTTGAAAAACACCCCTTAATTAAAAGGCTCTTGGTCGTGCGGCGCGGTTTGTAATATTAACCTACAACTGAGGAGCGATCGTCGACAAGGCGCGGGGGTGGAAAAGGGGTAATCATCTGTTAGAGGAATTTTTATTACGACATGACGGAAGAAGTGCGCCGGAATCGATCCCCGTAGAAAATTCGTGATAGTTCACGTTGTGGTACACGAAAAAGTGACGTAAAAAGTTGATTGCATTACGTAAAACCTGCAGAGGCTTTTTAATAAATATTAAAATTCAACTTTTCCCCGACCTTTTCTCATTTTCTTTGTCTAAGGCATTCCTTCGAATTCCAACATCTCTATTTCGAGTTCTCCTCGTTTTCCCTGTCAGTTTGGTTGCTTCCATTTTTGTTAAATCTTTTATTCGCATTCTCTTTTTATATCCAATCTTTTTCGGATTACGTTTCTTACCACAAATTCCCTCGTATACATTTCTTTTTCTAGTTTTTTGTCTTTCATTGTCTTGTTTGATCATCTTCCCCATTATCTGTACCTCTTTTTGGTGTCAACTTCATACTAACCGTCTTCAGCTTTTTTGTTTTTCATGTTTTTTTAATCTTTCTTTTACTCACTCTCTTATTTTATTGCGTTACATGACTCGCCCCTTTTTCCGTCAACTTTCTTCTTCCTTTCCGCTTTCATTTCTTTGCTTTGTTGCAGCTCATCGTTTATTTCCTCATTTCAATATGTTTGGTCTCGGCTGCTTCCCTTTCTTTATTTGCTTCTTTTTTCCCATCTTCTTCCCATTCACTTTATTATTCCCCTAGCCTTGATCAATTATTTTATTTATTTTTCATTCGTTCCTTTCTTATTTTACCTTTTCACGCACTTTTTATTTGGCTCTTTACTTGCGTAGGATTTTTAGCGCATTTTTGCAAATTGATTTGTAATCTTACTTTGGCCGGCCGGCTGTCTGAGTGACTGGTTGGCTAACCGGCTGGCAGCAAATGAGTTATATCAAGGAGTCGACGAAATAAGAAAATACCTTTGAACACTGGTCGTCTGAATTCATAAGGGCGCATTCTGCAAATCTCTAACAGATCACAACACAAACAAGCAAATAAAAGGGATAGTGAATGGCGCGGCACATAAAATATTGCAAAATAGCAATGCTAACGTCTGACACAGAGGCAATCGTATATTAAACTGTAACTAATACTCAAAAAGGATCAATAATTATAAAATTATAAAATTATAAATGATTAAAAAAACGAATTTGAAATTTCCGAAACGAAAATTTCAAAAAAATACTATAAAGAATTAATTAACAACGTAATTAAGAGTCTTGTTTAGTGTAATACAAGTAAGATACGCCGAATGTTTATAAACTTTTAAAAGATTATTACTTTCAACAAGAACTGGGAAACGATATATATAAGTACAACTGATACATAAGAATCTTTTTTTTCTTTTTTGACCAATTTGAAATGAATAATTTGTCATTTTTTAAGAGTAGCGTAGGTTTGCAATATGGCATCGCTCGATTTCTCTCCGGCTTCCTTTTCACTCGAATTATTTAAGTTATATCCTGTGTTGCCAAACGATAATAATATTAACAAAACACAAATCAGCGAATCGATGACCTTGATTAACCTTGCGAATTCATCCCCTAAAGAAGGGAGTGCTCATCTGCACAAGGAGTTGTTGACAATAAAAAAATTTATCTTTTAAACTTCGAGTCACCACCTTGCGAACTCAAAAGGGCGCGTTCTGCCAATCTGTAACAGAGAACAACACAAACAAACAAATAAAGGGGGTAGTGAATAACGCGGCACATAAAATATTGCGTAAGCAATTGTAACGTCTGAGACTGAGGCAAATCGGATCCTAATACTCAATAAGAATTAATAATTCGAATGACTTTACACTAGCAAAGCCAAATTTTGACACGGCCACGGATTATCCCTACAAAATCTGTCTAAAAGCATAAACGTGATTCCAGAAAACACAACAGCAATGTATTCTAACCAATTCAGAATGTAGATCAGGTAGTATGAACAAATTCTGCTTATCAAATCATCCAAAAGTAGTGGGTAATCTCAAAATGTTTCGGATGCTGATTGTCTTTAGCCCGACCAAATGATATTAATGAATTCCCCCAATTAGATCGTGAATAAAATCCAATATGGCGGAAAAAGATTACCACCTCTACGTTTTTACGTTTTGTCTGTCGAGAGGTTTGAGAGTTCTGGAGTTGTTTGCAATAGGTAGCCTATCAGACAAGCTCACAATTTGTTGCAATAAGCCCCCCCCCCCCCAAGTAAATTGTCCTGAGATGCTGTTTTTGAAAGTAAATGCATACTCAACTCATGCCTTTTAGTCCAGGAAATAGATAACTTGCAAAATGAGAAGTAGTTCCAATTTCTTTTGCATGTCATAGACCTCCCACTCCTTGTGCTTCCCCCGTACCACCCCCAAAACCCCTGAAATGTGGTTGGTTTCTTAGTTTTTCAATCATGTCTTTTTAATGGTTCACTTTAGAAAAAAATATTGTTATCAGAAATTGTAGACCATAAAATTCTACAGAACTTTGATATACACTACTTTTTTGTGAAATGTTTATTAAAAAAGATATAGAGCTTGAGAGTTGGTTATATTTTGAAGAATTCTGAAATTTCATACCTTATCTCTATAATTATAATTAAGAGTTTTATGAGAAAATATCTTGAACTTATCGTGGTATAAACCCCCCTACCCTGCACCCTTACCAAAGGGGCTGCATAATAATTCAACTTTCAACCCTTGCTGGTGGGGATGTTTGAATCACTGTGGGATTGTAGCGCTTTCTAATATACTTTTGAAATTAAAAAATTGTCTCACTTAAGTTCAGTTTCACGCCCCCCCCCGGGTGGGGGGGGGGTGTAGAAAGTGATTATGATTCTAATTAAAGGTTTGAACAACAGGAACTGTTTTCTCTCTAATGAAGGGTCTCAACGAAAGGAATCAATTTCTTTCATCCATAGTCCTTGGTCCCTTATCGTCATCGGATATAATTCCTTATATTTCAAGCGCGAAATGTCGGAGGGTACTCACAAAGGGCGATTGGGACGTCTAGACGAGACTTATCTATTGGCGATGTGAAAACTTAATAGTGAATATCTCGCAAATGTTGGCGGAAGATTACCTACAAAGCGAAAATGCAATAATCTTGCATTATATAGCGTAGATGTTCAATCCATGCCAGGCGGCCTTTAAATGTTTATAAATAAAGAGCCCCCCTCCCCATTAATCATCTACGAAGAAAGTAAATATCGATGTCATAACCCAACTATCTACTAAGCTATTTCGGTTATAAAAAAATGCGCTTTATCTACACAATAGATACCTGTTTTCTAACCAACCTTTTTTAGCGGTTTTCAGGGCATTATTGCAAATTTGTTTTTGTAAAAAGGTAGCTTTTAGGCTCCGTTCACACACGGCGATATTCGCGCGATTCTCATCAGTCTTATTTACATGAAAATGTTATAAATCATTTAAACACGAGAATCGCGTAATTATCGCCGTGTCTGAACGCAGTCTTAAGCTCATTTTGGCCGGCTGACTGGCTGGCAGCAAAGGCGGGCCCCCAGTGTAGAAAGACAAGGAGTGTACGTGTACCTACCGGGGCCGTCTAATTAACAAATTTAGGGACGGGGCTACATTATATGGGGTGGACGACATCTGGGCACCATCCCCGAACGTGGTGATTTTTCAGTTTTTTGCTATCTTCGTCTACAGTTTTGGTCCGATTGTTTTCAAATTGGTGTTGTCAGAAAGATCTTGTAAACGCGCACTACTCCTGCGTGCCGGAATTTTATTTCTTTCTCAGGCGCGAAATTAACGACCATGTGCAAGGCACGCGCTTCTTCGAGGGGTAGTCCACTTTGGGCGCCCAAAAGTTTCTTAAAGTTCGAATCGCGTTTTTTTTTTCGTGTCTCGAGCTATGAGAAGTGCCCCAAAAATTGGGTACTATTTTGTGGTGGGGTTATACTGAAATCCACCAAACTGCGAATTGCGGGTAAGCGGGACGTCGGAAGTGGGTACCGTCAAATGGAGTTTGGTAGCCTTCGACAAGATATTATTGACGGTGGAGTTAAAACTGGCTGATCTTGGCAACGGTTCTGCCCACCTGTCCTTCGATCCGAGTCGATTTTGGTGCAAATACCTACTGATATAATGTGTCCTTATGCACTTCGGTCCTTTTTTAAGTGTCTTTGTGGCTGATGTAGATGTTGGACTTTTGCTTCGCAAACTTTTAGAAGAGTCGACCATAATCGCAAACTCCGACTGGGGCACAAAGTTATAAGAAATTGATCATAAACGAGCCTAAGTGCCTAACACTCGCTTAATTGTACTTTACGGATAAGTGTCTGAGGTAAATTTAATACGCAACTTCCCAAAGGGCCATCAGTCGCACTCCGCGTTTATTAAGCTGTCGACGGGGACGGATAAGTTTTGTTAGTTTCCGCCGACGCCGGTAAGTTGAAAGTATTTTACGTAGCGCCGCATCGTGTGAACGTAGCGTTGTAATGATTATCGCTCGTTCCCTAGCTTTTATAATCTTCTCTTTCTCTCGCACCATGCGTGTTCCTATTCCGATTATTTCTAGAGGAACTCGCGGAGAGGGTTCGAGTAAGTACAGGCAACAAAGTTTCGACGTGCTTCGGTAAATTCGATAAAGCGAAAGTTTCTGGCGAGAAAAAAAAGAAAAGAAGTTGGCCGCCTTTAACGAGCACGGCACGCTCCGCAAATGTTGTGTCTTTGGATAAGTTTATGATGGAAACCGATACTTTGGGGGTGTGAAGTCAAGAGTTAAAAAGGGATTTGGTATTGACTGTGTTACTTTTGATGCATCGCTCGCGGAATTTCAGCAGAAGCGCGTCTCGTCAAAAACTTCCGGGTTTTATAAATGCGAGCTGTCACGTCTTGTTATCTTAGAGGAAGACGCCGCAAACTTCCGACTCCCTGGCAATCGTCTAATTAATTGGACGTTAGCTGGGATTTTAATCTTGTCACACCTGTTAACATTTCAAACCACGACGTGCTTTTCAACCCTTAAACTTCCGTATTGTTATACTCGCATCTTGCTACGTCATTTTCGCCATGAAGATAAGTTTCAATTTGTGCAAAATCTGATATTTTCCCCTTGCTCTTTCCACCATGTTACATTCGCACACTCATCTTCATCACAAATTCTGCAATATCATTTCTTCTTCTTTTCTCCACTTCTCCTTGTCTCTCTCACTCGTCCACGTCTTGTTTAATCTTTTCCTTGGCCCCATCTGTGACGAAAATCCAATCCTAATTTCCCATTTCATCCTCCGCCCTCCCCTGTCGCTTTCCCTAACTGCTGTTCATTTTCTTCTCTTGATATCTCGTCTATTTCCACCTCCTCCCTGTCACCTGTTTCTTCTGCGTCCCTTGCCATACCGAAGTGCTGCTTCCAGCCGTCTATTTGGGTTTCTCTTCAACTTTGTTGTGCTTTTCCCCTTTCCTCTGTTTATCATCTTCCAAAAAACCTGGTTTTGTTCTTCGTAAGTATGCCTTCTGTATCTCCATTTTTTTTTCTTCTTTCTTTTTTTCTCTCTTATTTCTTTGTCCATCATTAGTATATATCTGTTTCTCTCTTCTATACACTATCTGTCGCACTACTCCTGTCTATTATCAGTCCCCTCCTCTACATGTCTCTTGTCTATAACTGTATCTCTCTTCGTCTTTGCATCTTCCCATTTCTTGTCGCTACCTTAAATTATTCTGTTTCTTCCAGTATTCTTACCACCAGCACGTTAGTGCATTGCGGGGGTAAAAATTGCCCCCCCCCCCCACTTTTTGACGGAAATACACGTTTTGAAGCGCCAGGAATCCGAATCGAACAAAATTTCGATTATGTCTGTCGGTCCATCTGTAAGTACTCTCATTTCCGGCTAGACGGCTTGCGAGCCAAAACTTGCATTGCATGATGTAGGCGATCCCTGATCGCACTCGACGGACGCGATCCTTCAAGCGGCGGATGACCTCTGCGTACACTTTTCCGTTGACAGTCTGAATTTTTTCCGAACACATCTCGTATTTCCGTTCAAAATTCTCCCTCCTCTCTTTCTGATAATTCCAGTAACACTTATCCCTCTTTGTTACATCTTTACCGCTTGATTTTCGATCTTGTGTTCGTCTTATCCATCCCCACCAATTTCCCTTTATTCCCTGTTCTGGCATTGAAATCTCCCCCCTTCCATCCCTTTCATATTTTTTAACTCATTCCTTTTCTGTTTAATATGGTTATCATCACTCTCATTTTCTTCCCCTACACTTCCACTCATCTTTCTTGTTTCGTTTCCTCTCCCGTTTTCTTATCCCTTTTTACCTTCCTTTTGCTCTTCGATTAATGATCCTATCATAATATCCTTTTACACACTCCCACAATTGAACGTCTTTACTTGCTACCCCCGCCACATCCCAGAACATCATTTTCAATCTCCATTTTTATTTTGCACCCTTCCCTCCCCGCTACCTCTATCTTTTCTTTTACTGTATCTCTTTCCAAACTCCACCTTGTCCTCTTTCATTCTTTGTTCTCATTAACCCCTTTTTCTTTATTGCTCCATCTGCATTCTTCATCGTCAACCTTTAATGTCCTGACTTTCTTGTACTTTCCTCTTTCTCTCTCCGCAACTACCCTTGTGTCAACTCGTCATCTATGTATAGCTACTCCCCTTTTATTTTCCCGTATCCCTCATTCTTCTTTCCTCATGTTAGTTCCGCCTTCCGCGATTACTACCATATTTCTCCCTACTTCAATTGTTCTCGTCTCGACTTGTATATTTTCTTCTCTCTCTTTTCTTTTTTCTATCTTTACTCCTTTTATCGTTATATTGTTCTTGATCTTCTCTCTATCTTCCTTTTCTATCTCCAAAAACGAATTCACGCTATTCACACATTTGAGACCTCTATAGCTCTTTTCACATCCCCTTTCCTTATGACAACTAGCCCTACTGGAGGCGCCGAATTTTTTCACCCGCGTTCGGCGACCGTTGATCTCAAACTTCAATCAACTGACCCGCTTGGTGCTCGAGCGTTCACTTAAAGTGCGCGAGCGGTTTTCTGCTCATGAGCGTTTTTTTTTCGCTCACGAGCTCTTTTCCCGCTCTGAGCGTTGTTTTTCGATCGCTCGCGCTTTTAACCGCTTTCAAGCGCTGATGGATTAAGCGCCGCTCGCGAGCGTTTTTTCCGTTCCCGAGCGCTTTTTCCGCTCACGAGCATTTTTCCCAAGCGCTCGCTATAAACCGCTCGAGCATTTTTAGGTGTGCTCGGAACTCGCAAGTGGTTTCGCTTGGCAGAGCAGCTCGATGCTCGCGAGCATTTTTGAGACAATTAGAGCGCTCGTCGCTCGACTCAGCTCTGCCTCCACCGCAGTTCCTCGAGCAAACTTTGACCATCGGGCGCTTTGAATGCGCCGTGGAATGCAACTCGATAGTTCCCGCTCCAGTTTCGTTGTTACGGGGTTCTAAACTTTACTTCTGCGCCATGGGGGAGGACGAAGCAGTGCGCACCACGCCGTGTTAGAAGCGTCGTGACGCCCCGGTTCCGGTTCACTACCTCCGTCTTCCCTAAACCTCGCACTCTCTACTCTGAGCCTCTCGTTCGTATTTACCTCGGTTGCACACTTTGCGCCCTCCTCTCGCCCTCCTCTCGCCTGTCCTCGCTCCTATGAATTCCGGAAGTATCAACCACACAAGACGAATAACTCCTGTGTGCTCGAAAATGCGGTTTTCTCGTTTTTCACGCTTTGTACGACACCCCCCCCCCCTCTCGCCGATCTTTATCATACTTGTCGGTGCCTATTCTCCCTACTCGCTTCTGAGGCAATCCTAGTTATGTTGAAAAAACACGAAATTCCCAAATGCGAAACTTTTGACACATTTCCGATTTTTGTACTTCGCACGGGGGGGGGGGGCATCGTAACGTCCTGAGTCTGGCTCACATACCTTTCCGACCTGCCTAAATTCCCTCTCACTCCGCTTTAATCGGAGCGCGAACTTTGCGCCCTCCCCGGAGTTCGTCCTGTCTCGAAAAAAATGCGAGAGATACCGCCCACACCCCTACGGCTACGGATTTCGGAAGTACCAACCACACAAGAACGCATAACTTTCTCTCCGTGGCGAAATATGCGTTTTACTCGTCTTTACACTTTTACAACCTCCCCACCTCACCCCACCCCACCTCAGCGATAAAATTTTATAATACCTATCGCGCCCCTTCCCCCCCCCAAGCTCTGCGGCGTCCT